>NW_005054373.1:3121348-3147037 GCF_000277835.1 Geospiza fortis
TGAGAGGAATGCCCACGGAGAACCTTTGTTGATAACTTTGAAACCCTTTTCCTGTGGGGTACTCGAGCTGTCCTGAGCACGCTGGCAGCACGTGCCACGTGTGTCCCCCAAGCAGCTGATCCAGACTGATCCAGGACATCACAAACATTGAGAGAAAGGTGATGACTGTTAGGTAAGAGATCCAGGCCAAGAGATGGGAGAGATTTGGAACAAACAGGGTTTTATTTGTGTGTGTGGTGACAAATCCTATGAGTAGGATACTACTGTGAGTGTTACAGAAGGAGGAGTTGAAGTGACTGGGAAAGGTTCACACAGAGTGGGAGAGTTCCAAGCATCACCCCATGGATAAAGGCTGTTTTAAATTATTCACTATCAGTCCCAGAGATTTATCACTACACCTGTATTTTTCCATCATTTTTGTGCTTTCTAAACCACTACAATAGGAGATAAATAGGGAACTTTTATGGGAGAAACTGTTATTAAGGCTCATTATATAAATTTGTTCTTGCCATCTTCAATAGCTGAAAGTGAAGAAAATAAATAAAATACCCTTGAAAGTGAAGAACAAACATGGAGCTGGCAGAGCTGCTAAAAAAGAAATACCTCAAATAATTTTAGAACGTTGGGGGCAGAAAGCTCAGACTCAAACTAAGGGATGATTTGGGTCTAAACTATTTAAGAGAATGAAAAAGAGATCAAAATTATTAGAAATATGACGGAAGTTGGCTCATCCTTGGCTTGGTCTGTGCTGTCAAGTTCCAGCACATTGAGAAAACATAAAAACTTATATGTTTAAAGAAAAAATAGTTTTATTTAAACTCTTCTGGATAAACACTCTAAAGAGTGGGCAGGAAGAGAAATTGGGGGTAAAATAGCCTCCTGATAAATGTCTTCCTTCAAAAGTGATGGACTTTGGGTTTAAGGAGCTGTCAGTGGTGGAGCAATGGGGACATTAGCTCTTTAACCAGTTAACGATGGACATTTATTTATTTATTTATTTATTTATTTATTTATTTATTTATTGTGTGTTTGTCTGCAGGGTTTGCAGTTTTGCACATAGAACAGTTTATTTTGCAAACACAGAAATAATTTTGAAGCTGTGTAATTTGCTAACGTGGAGAGCCACAGGGTCTCACAGAGTCCCCAGGGATCAGTCACGGGCAGAGGACTGGGCAAGCTGAGCTCCAGAGGCTGCCAGAGCTGGGGTGCTCAGGACTGCTGTGGACAACATCACATGGAAGAGGTTTGCTGAAAACTGCTCTTCCCGAGTGTGAGGCTCTGGGATTGCTGGCAGGAAGGTCCAGGTCGGGGCACCTGCATGAGGGACAGAGCTCTCGGCTAAACGAGGCAGGGGGATCGTGCTCTATGAGTCGATATTTTTCTTCTGAATCTATCATCTCATGCTCCACAATATAAATGTTTATAAATTAAATGCATTCATAACTAAGTGCTGCATAAACAATTGATAAATAACTACAGGCTGCGTGCACGGATACACTGATGTTTGTGTGCCCGGTATGGATGAGGCACGAGCAGCTCCTGATGCTGCAGAGTGCTTGGAACAGTGGCTGTGAATTATCTGCTCCTCATATTGATGGGATATTTCTGGAGCATAAAGATAATAATTAAAGTGTCACTTTTTTTTAGTTGCATTCCATATGAAGATCTGCTCAATATTTTATAAGTTGTATTTAGCTTCACTGGTGCCAGTAGAGAGAATTCATTTTGGGAGCAGACAAGATGAGAAAGAAGCTGCTATATTTTTAAAGAAGCTCCCAGTACAGGCAGGCTCCAGCAATCCCAGCTGGCATGTGCCTGGAATGCTGCATGCCTTTGGTGTTGGCAAATGTTACAAAGAGCATGGATTCCGTGTAGAATAAAGGTCTGTCCTTCCTCCTGCCCACATGCAGGAGCTGGCCAAAGCACACGGCCCCAGAGCAGGACCTCACAGCGACGTGGTTCAGAGCCAGGCATCCTGAGCAAAGGGAATTTCTCCCTGGAGCCGTAGGAGCAAATGATGCTCTGGGTAAACAGAGCAGGTCCTCAGTTTGTGCCTCCAGGCCAAAAAAGAGGGTGTGGGAGGAGGATGAACAGGCTGAAGGGAGGTGAAGGCCTTGCCCCAGGGTTGTCTCCTGGGGAAGATGCTCCTCCTGCAAGGTTATGTCTGTAGTGCTGCTGGGACATAAGAGACAAACATGGCCTTAGGCTCCTCCAGTTCCCTGAGCCAGGGCAGAGGGCAGCTGGCAGAGGTGCTGTGGGGGCACAGAAGGGGCCAGCTGTCCCCCAGCAGAGGAGCAGGCATCAGGAACATGCTCAGGAGCACCTGGTGTGAGGAATCCACCCACAGAGCCCTGTTTGGCCAGCCCCGGGCCCAGATCATCTCCCCTGCCCCAAAAGAACCTCACGTGTGTGATGGAAGAGGTTTTTACAAACCTACAGAGCCCAGAAGGAGAGAATTATTGTATGAGTAATAATAAGCACTTAAATAGCACTTGACAATTTGATTGATACAAACATTAACAGATTAACTCCTGCAGGACCTGGTGATGGATCTGTGTTTCCCTGGATTGCAGTTGGAGAAACTGAGGTATAGAGGCAGATTAATTTCCTTGCTGACCCACAGTGTGTTGCTGGCAAAGGCAGAATTAGAATTAGAGACTTCTTAATGACCAATTAGCAAAATTATGAAACAAAAGAGCGATAGCTCCAACAGCAACCTCCAGGATCAGCACGAGAGGACACTGCATAGCCTCAGTATCCTATACCCAAGTAGTAATTGTAGTCAAGAGCTCATAATTGTATCTAGAAATAAGGACTATTTTTATCATGTGTCTTGCCTTGCATTTATCCAGTTCTCTATTTCACGTCTGCAGATTCTGGCTTTGCAGATATTTATCTATATTTAGATGCATGCAAATACAGCTTTAGCAGTAGAACCATAAAATACAGCCATCCATAAACTAACTGGGATATATGACTCTCCCTACTTATTGGCACTGCACTTTTGGGTATGTACATTAAATATGTGTCTATTTTACTACCTGGAGAACACAAAATGAGTGAAATCCAGCTATTTGCCTATTACTCTTTGACTGAAAAATTGTGTATGTTTATAGTTGAGATAGATACGCGGCTCCTGCTGGGCTGTGGTGGAGTCAAGGTGTAATTGATGACTTTGGGATGAGGGCAAGGCTCACGAGGAGGGGGCCCTGCGTGACTTACAGGGCTCAGCCCAGACTAACGCCAATAAATCGTTTGTGTCACGCCATGTCTCGGTGTATTTTGGGTGTGCTGCATATTTTACAGGCAAACTATTTCAGAAAGGTGTTAGAGACTTCAAGAAATGATTTGTACCATTTTTCATAGACTTCTCCATGTGAAGGCAGACTGGCAGTTACCAGTATCAAGTTTATCCTATAAGATTTTAGAAACCTTTACTTATAGAAAGTATGATCTTTATATATATAATAATGGGAAGATTTTAAGATCAAACATATCTCCAACTTCCTAGGTGTAAAGTGCTTTCCTTATTTGATAAAATACCAACATCCTTATTCTGTTCTTAGTGAGCTGCAACAGTATTGGTGGCCAGTATCCTGTCACCAGTGCCTGGGTGCTGTTCTGTGCCTCACCTCAAATTGGGCTTTGCAGATAAAATTTCAGCAGAAGTTAGGGATGCTTGCAGGGAAAGGGATGGAGGAGAGTGAGGGTGCAAAGAGTGCTGTGTCCACACCTGAGCACCTGCACCCAGCCCCTCTGATGGCAGCACAGGGCACTCAGGACTTGATATGGGGCATGGAAAACATCCTGATACCTGTCAGCTAGCACGAGTTGATGAGAGGAAATCCTACATTTCTGAGGCCCTGACGTTACTTTTTGCCGGCCTGTACCCACGCTGGTGGCCTCGTGCTGCGGGTCCTTCTCAGCTCCCCACAGAGCCAACCTGGCGTGCCACGGGGCAGGGAGGTGTTTCCAACTCAGGGGCTGATTCAGCTGTAATTTAGAAATGAGGGCATTCCTGACAAATCAGGTAGTGCTGTGAGACAGCAATTCCAATACAGGCCCAGAAGCCTTGTTGCAGTGCTTGGTGAGGGGTTGCAGGAGGCTGAGGCACCAGGGCAGATTGCCGGGAGCCCTCTGCTGCCCCAGCCCGGGTTAATCCCTGCTGGGCTCCAGCCTGGTCCCCATGGCCATGGAATCAGCTCCAGAGCCTGGAGAGGGACTCTGGCCCCTCGATGTGCCTGTGTCCAGCCCAGCTGGGACATCAGCAGCCCAGCATTTGCAGCATAATAATAATTCTGCAGATCAAAGCAGCTCTTCTTCAGACAATTACAGTAAAATTGAAGCTCTCCTCCAAGAGGAACGTGTGCCCTTGTTGTGGTTTCCCTTTTTTGCCCTCCTTTTCTTTCTTTCTGTCCCCCCCCCTTCCCTTTTTTTTTTATCCTTTATGAGCAAATTGCTTTTTCAGGGCTATAGAAAGAACCGATTGGAAGCTGAAATCCTCCCTCTCTGCCCAGGGGTGGGATTCCCAGGGTTAGACATGTAACATCTGAAGGGTGATTTTTTTTAAAATTGATATCCGAGAATAAAAGAGAGAATAGTAGGAGAAGCTGATCAGGAATGAATAAAGTCTCCTTTTAAAATGAAATAACCTTCCCCCCCCCCCCCCCCCCCAATTTTCCCTCCAGAAAAGCCGGACTGTAATTGCTTGCAATCACTCGGCACAAATTGTCTGTGCGTATTTGCTTTTTAATTTTGTATAATCTGGTCCATTTCGCTCTCTCTGCCTTTGAGCTTAACCTCTCTCTTTCTCTCCCTCCTTTTCTCCCTTGCATGCCTTCCCTTTCTCTCTTGCTTTAATTCTTCGATGCTGCTAAAAAAAATTATTACTAATTCACAATGATCTTTGATGGCTTTCACTAAGGAAAAGGCACTCAGGAAAAAAAAAAGAAACTGAGTGGACATGTGCTGCAACTGGTGAGATTTCCGTGTTATCTTTGAAGTGTTTGTTAATTTGTGTATTTATTTCATTTCTGTTTCCTTAAGACTCAGCAAGCTGGTTTAATCCCTCGGTGGGACGCCGTTCCCGCTCTCCGGGCAGGCTGGGGTGCAGCCCCGCTGTGGCACTGCTGCTCCTCTGTCAGGGAGCCCCAGGCCCTGCCAGGATCAATGTCTGCTGCAGCTCAACCTGGGCCTTCGTAAATAATGCTTGAGACATAAATTGTGACTTCCCAGGTGCTTAGAATTTCAGGTTCTCGTTCAGATTTTGCACTAAAATCTTCTTCAAGCAGATGCCTGGGAGCTGCTCTCTCAAGGTTTGGCCCAATGTTGGAGTAGAAGCCTAGTTGAAGTTCCAAAATAAATTTTGTGTGCTGGAAGATGATACCAGCGGTCCTGGTAATGGGAAAATACAGAGATACCATCTGTCAGAGTAGCTTCTCATCATTAATGCTTTAAACATTTAAAGATGAGTCCATATAGCTCAGTGGTCTGTCAGCACCAGGGAGGGGATCGAAAGGCTGAAGACTTTGACCTCATTGCAGTTTTTTGATTTTATTTTTTAAGCAACCCCTGGCTTTGGCAGCTCCCTGTTCAGCCTGGGGCAGCTGGGCTGTCCTGCTCTGCCCTGGGAACCCTCAGCCATCGGCTCCTCTTCCTCCCCTGCTGTGGCTCCCCAAAGCACAGCGCCCTGTCCTGCCTCCCTGCTCATGGTCCTGCTGCCTGGCAGGGCCTGACAACTCGTGCAGTCTCTCTGAGATTTCTGTGGATGATCTGCTGCAATATCATATTATATCTTTTATTTGGGAAGTCTTGGTTCAGTATTCGGCTGCTGCGTTTTGGGGCTTTTCTCTGCCCTGTTCAGGATTTATTTGGTTTGGGTTTTTTTTTTTCCTCATTCTGACAGTGAAAAATGTTTTAAAAACAAAAAACCAATGAAAATTAATGTAGTAATATGTATTTTCTTGTAACTTGGGATTTTTCCTTGCCATTTCCAGAAGCAGTGCTTTCACCCCTCTCGGATTCTGCTGGTAGTTTGTTTGTTACAAATGCTCTGAATTGTTTACTTCAAAGGAAGCATTAAGGCTTTATTTTCTTTTTAAAGAACTTCTAATGAGTAGTTCTAATCACGAGCAGAGATATGTGTATGAACAGTCCCCAGATCTCCCAGAACAATTTTGGAAAGAACCCTACATGCTTCCCCCATGTCACAGGAGGGTGGGGGCTCCAGACCTGTCTGAAATCCTGTTGCTGTTCCACTGGGTCCTGCTTTCTGCAGCTGAGAATTTAACATCCTATTTGGAGTCATTCTGTGCTGGGATGCTGCTCAGTATCTGGTTTGTCTTGAAATTTCTCCCCCAGGTAATTTTTTTTTTTAACTCATAATACCTTGAAAGGGAAAGGAGAGCAAACCCATGGCTGCATAGAGAAAGCTGAAAGGGTCTGGATTCCATTCTTCGAGCTCTGGAGGGATCAAGGGGCTGCCTGGCACTGGCCTTCAATCTAAACAAGAAAAGAAAATTAAAAAGAAAGAAAAATAAGGAAAGGCAGTTTTACCCTCAAAACAAATAGTTGCTAATTCCCAGCAAACACACCGGTAGGAAAAACCTGAGCAGTTTCAGAAGGAAATTTCCATGTATATTTCTCTTGATGTGTTTTAGGTTTGTTTGTAACAGATTTATAATCCTGTATTATTCAGCTTTTCATTTGAAATTCCAATGAGCTGTTTGAATGGTCTGGTGCAGGCTAGGAAGTAAAGAGCATAAAATAGTCCCATTGACTTATGATTTTCTGCTGACTTTTTCATTGTCATCCCATATCTTCATTCTCTGTCATCAGAGCGTTCCGGGAATGTCCTCTGCTGCCTGTCTGATAGCGCTTTGGAATATAGGAAACGGGATGAATTGCAGATGACTCAATAATTTATTCAGATGTGGTCTGTCATCTCTGGGCAGGCTTCAAGCGCACGTGGAGAGTGGGTGGGAGATTTTAGACAAGCTTCCTTCCGACTTCCTTCCCTGACCATTTTTCCTGTGGCTCGTGGTGCCTTCCTTAACAGCAGAGCCTGTCCTGGAGGTTTCAGAAGGGGCTGAAAAGATGGGAATGGCTGATAAAGCAGCACCTTGTCTGTGTTACATCTCAGCAGCGAATGCCACAGCTCCTGGTGTAACACAGGAAGCAGTGTCTGTCCGTTGAATTATTTTTCTGGATTGACCTTATGCTTTTAAATAAGATCTTGGTGGGAAGAGCAGGAGCTCTGTGCTGGACCACAGGGTTTGAGAGCGGAGAGCCCCCGTTTTAGCTGGTCGAGGGTGAAGGTGGTGTGTTCAGTTGGAGTTGACTCCCACTCAGCCCCCGTGTGAGATTTCTGATAACTGTGTCTTTGGACCTTTTTGTTCCCCTGAGCTGTCTCTTCACAAAAGATATTTCAGGGTCTTTCAACCAGTTAGGAAAGTTCATTATATTTTTAATACAATGTGGAAAAAAAATTAAAATAATGATTTGATATACAGGCATTGATGAAAGATGTATTTTTAAAGTAGTAAATTAAAATCTCATTAATATTTCAGTAAGAATATTTTGTGCTTATCTGTTTCATCTCTATTTTTGACCTATGGCTTGGAGTTCACAGCATGAAGGAGATGGTGAAATCTGTTCACCATAAAATGTTAATTATAAGTAAATTACAGCACAAACGTTCAATCAGCCACATTAATTCTACATAAAGTGAATTATTGTAGCAGAAAATTTTAAAATGTGACTGAATTTTATAATCTGCATCCTCCATTTTCTACCTTTGCTCTTAGTGCTGCGCTGTTCCTCCCCAGCATGGCTGAACTCTGTGTGCTGATAAGAAGTGCTTTCTCCTTAGATGATATTAAAAAATAGAAGAGCACAATTTGATCCAGTTGTTTGCAGCTGCTAAATGCCTCTTAAATACAGAAAATTCTCTTTGCCCAGTGAGGAAGTGCAATGGCAGCTGCAGGGTTGGAAAGGCAGGAGCTGTGGGTGGTGGGGCTGTGGCTGGCAGCTCGAGCACTCTGACCTGAGCTGTTTTATCACAGCCCCACGAGTGTTTGCAGGACCCTGCATTTGGGTTTAATCCTGTATTTGTTTTGACAACCAAAAGGCACGTGAATCCCCATGTAGTTTTGAAAATGTAGCTGGAGGTCTTGCTGGCTTCCTGACCCTGAGGGGAAAGGCTTCCTTTGAATCCCAGGCTGGGCTGTAGTGTCACTGCCTTTGTCAATCCAAATGTTGCTGTGGCATTATGAAAGAATTTCTGCTGAGATTCAGGAACTCCCTTGGAGGGAAGGGAGCAGAGGACATTCCCCATTTGCTCATGGGAGGTGTGTGTGGATGCAGGAGCTGGAGATCCTGCAGCCCAGTGAGGTGACCCTCAGGGGAGGGCTAGAGCTTTGATCCCATGGGCTGGACAGGAGGAGACCAGGGCAGGCTGAATCTCACACAGCCATCGCAAGCTGGGGAGTCACAGAGTTTGTACCTCGTGCTTTGATGTGTCCTGTCAGTTCCTGAGTTCTTGCAGATGCCATTCGGTGTCTCTGAGCTGTTGGGCCTCCACACCCTGAACAATTTCCTGCCAGTGTGAGATGTGAGCTCCAGAAAACGTGTGAGTCACTGAGAGCTGAGCTGAGAAGTGCTGCAGAGGTCCTGGAGACAATCTCACCATTTATTGGGAAATGGAGGTCTCCTTTGTGGGAAGTGTGACAGGAAAGCAAAATGAAACTCAGACACCTAAACAAAGTTATTTGTAAAAAGATAATTATGACAAGATGGTTTATTTGCACGTATGTACAGAATATGTAAAACGTTCACTGTGGTGTGTGTGTGTGTGTCAGAGCCACAGGACTGAGAGCTGTGACAGCCAGGGAGCAGCCCCTGCCAGGCACAGGCTGTGCCCAGCCTGCTCTGCTGGGACATTGTGCATCCTCTGCCTTGACCCTCCAGGCCGTGCTGGCACAACGTGCTGGGTGCCCTGATTCACTCCCACACCCGTTCCCACAGGCTGCCTGGATGAGAAACCCTCCCCTGGCCCAGCCTCAGTGTGATCTGATCCCACAGCTCTTTGGGAGAGGTCAGCGTCCCTGTGGGCTCTGCCAGCTTGCTGTGCCGGGTGAGCAGCCCCTCAGCACAGCCCTGGTGGTGCACAGGCTCTCCCCAGAGGAGCAGAGTTCTGGCTGGAATGGGCACAGGTGAGGAGATGGTGCTCGAGGGACACAAAGTGGAACTGTTGGAACAGGTGTGGCTGAAGACAGGGTGGGAAAATATGAATTATCACAGAGACCTGAGGAGTCACCAGTGCACTGGAACTGGACCAGGCAGATGTTTCTGAAGTACCTGAGATGTTCTCAATGTTCAGGCATCGAGAGGCACTGTGTTATGAGCAGACCAAGCTCAAATACAAAGGCTTCTCCTGGCTACATTCCCCTTTCATGGTTTCTGTCAGGCCACCACATAGTGAAATGATTTTCATTTCATTATTTTCATTTGAAATTAAGGGTTTTGTTAGGTTTCAATCAACTGCCTTCATCAGCTAATAGGAAACACTTATTTGTCTCTTCTTTTCTACTCTCCCATTCCCCACAGTGAGTTGCTGCTGGGGTAAATTGTGCCCCAGGTATAGAGGAGGATCTCAGTAGAGCCCAAGGTTACCTGGGCAAGGTGTGATCTTAAGGCTGGGTTCATCAGGGTGTTGAAAGAACGAGCTGTGATGGGTTAAGGCCCTCAAAAGGCACAAGCACAAAGGGGAAGTGAGGCAGGCTGGAAGCTCCAAGGCCTTGTTTTCCAGTAAGCAGCGTGATTGGCAGCAGGAATAAACACGAGCGGGAAGCTTGTGTATCAATCTAATTGTATAATTGCGGGTTGCTTTCTGCCTGGTTTGATGTGCAGATTGTAGTAATGTGGAGTGTCTCTTTGGTAATTTGCTATTAAACCCAACACTAGGAAGTAGTTCAGTGGTTTCCTGGATGGATACCTGGTGTTTGTGATCTTTACCTGCTGGAGCAGCGCCTGTGGCTGCCTTTTCCTTTTTCTCTTGTTTTTGATTATATAGTGGTCAAAGTTTTTTCAGCAAGTTGCCAAGGTGAGTTAGACATAAAGGTCAAAATGTGATAACTCATTACCCAGTGTTGCAAAAGTCACTGCCAAGAGCTGAGAGCAATGTTTAATTATTCCCTCTGAACTTGTACAAAGTATTATTTTATATATGTTGTAATCAGTACGCTGGGAACTCTGCCTGCCCAAACCTCGGCGCTGGCTCTGCTCAGAGCTCCCAGTCAGCCACTGGGCAGGAGGGGAAGGGTGGTGTTCAGTGAAACCCATGCAGGAAAAAATCCTTAGCAAGGGAAAAATGTCAAATAGTGTCTTTGATGACGGATGTAGAACAAAGCCACAAAGGGAACAGCTCCTTCTTACTGGGAGAACAGGAGAAGGCTCCAGCCCTGCCAGGTCCCATGTCCATCTGGCCCATTCCCCTTACCTTGATTACAATTAATCAGCTGCTTTTCCAGTGCAAATACCCCTTTCCTATTCCTCAGAGATGAATTGATTTCTGGCTGACAATCAATTGATTTCTGCCTGATTCCACTCCAGAAGTTCATAGCTTTATCTCAGAGGACTGAGGGCTGTTACAGAGTGACAAAGATATACCTGTCTGAATTCTTGAAGGATCTTCCCAACTGTTCTGCTTCTTACCTGCCACTGGGTTTTTGTATGCTGGTGGTTACATTCTTTTCTGGCTTTGTCATGGTTGGAAAACTACTTAATAATAATAAGTAGAGCCAAAGCCATTGTGGCTTGCAGAGACATGGTTTTTAATAGATTCTGCTAAAGATATTTTCAGTTGAAAGGTAATTCCAAGTGGATATTGCCAGGTCAGGAGGTTTTCCAGTCAGCTGAGTGTCCCTCTGTGCATTATTTATGCCCTTGTGTATGCCCCAGTGTTGATGACAGGATCGTTTTTTGGTACGTTGTGTTGCAGATTCATGGGGGACCAACAGGTAACCAGAATGCTGATTAAAAATCTACAGCATTTCCCTGAATAAAGAGGGTTGGCATCTATTGACCTTTGGCCTTGCTGGAGTTGGCAGAGGCTTTGTGAGGCACTGGTGAGACATCCTGCTCTTGGTGTGACATCTGGGAGCTGGTGGGCAGATAAATAACAGACACCTGTAGGAGTCGAGGTTTCTTCTCTCCCAGCAGTGTTTTGCCATGACCTTGGTGCAGCTCCATCCTGCCTGCCTCAGACACTGGTTGCATCCCCAAAAGTTAACCTCTGAACTCCCCGGGGTTATGCTCGAGCCAAAGATCACCGAGCTTTTCGAGATCAAGAGGATGTCAGTGAGGAGGGACGGCGCGATGAGCCTCAGACACTCATTAGTCCTCGCTGAACGCCTGAAAATAACGAATTTCAGCTTAGTCAACAGCAGTGAAAGACACTTATTGTGTTCAGATTGCCTTGGGATGGCTTCTGCTTGTTGGGGCTGGCAAATGGCATTATCCAAAGGGAAAAGCCCTCTGTGTGGTGTTCCCACGAGGGCGGCTGTGTCCTCACTCCTGCAAATACAAAGCATTCTTGGCAAGCAGAGTTTAATTAAGAGCCTCCCTGAGACCAGCCAGGCCGGGCCTTAGTAGCCGAGAGGGGCCCTGGCACCTGTGGTAGGGAGCATGCTGGGGAAAAGGCTGGATCTCCGGCAAATGTCATCGCTGCCACCTCACTTTGTGCGTCCTCACGCGCGTTTTTAATATGGCTGCGCTTTGTCTACCTGGAATATGCAAATAGTATTCAAATTAGAGCTCAGCTTTGTGGCTGTCAGCACATACCCCCCAGCTTCCCTCTAGCAAGTGACTAATGGGAACATGTGTTCTTTCTATTTTTGTAAAGCAGGGGGAAAAAGGGCCAGCGCTGGCAGGGCTGAGCCACCTCCTCCTTGTCCCCAGAGGGAGCAGAGCCTGCAGCAGAGGGTGGGGACAGTGGGATGGGGCCTGGGGCTGCTCTGCAGAACCCCTGCCCAGGACAGTGGTGGTGCAGGGCTGTGAAAGGCCCCCAGCCCACTCCCCACACTGTGCCTGCCCAGGTCTCTGCAGCTCCTGGCACTCAGATGAGCAGCACAGAGTCCAAACTTCGTCCTTGCATAGGCCATTTTCTTCCTTTACCCCCTCCCTTTTACTCACAATTATACCCATCCCTGTATTTGTTAGTGTTCCTATGGCAACAGCTCTAACTGCTTGCACAGAATTGTAATGTCAGGAAACTCTTTAATGTTTCTGTGGATGACTTAATATGATTTAGGAGAAATCCACTTCATCCAGTGCTGGGCACTGGCCCTGGGCCCTGGAGGCTTCCCACCACTTAAGGTCTCTGAACCTGCCTCCCGTGTGGAGCAGGACTTTTGCCTTCTATTGATTCTGAAAGTTGGTCCGCAGCAAAAACTAAAATACCAGCACACACTCAGCACACGTTTGCTGTTCCCACAGGACTGTAAACCAAAGGCCAAAGGCTCAGATACTGCTGCAGCTCCTGGTGGCTTCAGGCTTTTCCAGTCACATATAACAAGTACTTGAGGTAGGGACATCTCAGTCTTGCAGAAACTGTGGTTCACTGTGAAGTAGGAGCCATGGTGAGTGCCACAGTCTGCTCTCCAGATCCTCTGGAGCCATGGCCAGGCTGCTGCTGGGGTCAGCATGATGGGACACCAGCAGGACACCCTGGGCTGTCTGTGCAGCCAGCAGGTCCAGGGGAGGATAACTCCAGGAGATAGGAAGTATCTGAATGCAGCTGCAACAAGGATCTGATACTGAGAGACTCAGAATTGGTATTTTGCAAATACTGGTGGCTCCATAAAGCTGTCCTCCCAGGCTGCTCAGGATCTGTGTTCTGGAGGACAGGCACAGTCCCACTCTGCCAACAGGGCTGTGTGTAAATGTGCTCCTTCTGGCTGTCCTGCTTTCAGGTAGGAGATGTTTCCAAAGCAGGGTGCTGTCCCCACCTCTCCCTGAGGGATAGATCTCCCAGTCCCAGGGCATGTGTCATTTCTCTCTCTCTCCCCTCCTGCCCCATGCAGCCCACTCACTGTCCCCACAGAAGGACAGAGCTGGTTGGCCCCATTTGCCAGCTCCAAGTGTGACTGAGGTGTTGCCTTCTGTTTTTAGCACGACTGTCAGCACTGCTTTCTGCTCTGGATGAGGAGAGGAGGGTGATTTAAGCAGCCAGGATAGGAAAGTCACTCTTCTTAATTAGCACTAATGCAGCGAAGGTTGTTTTCTGGCCCTGGCAGGGGAAATGGTAATTAATATGGCAGGGAGACAGCAGAGAGACAGACGGAGAGTTCAAGGCCGGCATGTGAGCCTCCGACCCCAGGGCAGTGCTGGCAGAGGGACACGAAGCCTGTCCCTGTGGGGTGCATGGAGCACTGGCCATGTCCCCTGGACCCCTGCCCAGCTCTGCACCACCAGACATGGGGGTTCTTCACCTGCTGTAGCCTGACCAGCCTTTCCCACTCACAGTTGAACTGGTTTTGTGTTCTAATGAACAACTTCCTTTGCAGGAAGCGCAGCCTTGGGGCTGACTTGCTACTGTCAGTCTGGGTTATCTGCACCCTTGGGTCACATCAGCAGAGCCAAGACCAGAAGAGAGCAGGGCTGCCATATTCCCACCAGCAAGATCAGTGTCTCTTTGAGTCCCCCTTTGTGCTGCTCCAATGGCCTTGCACATCACAGTTGAGGAGTTTGTCTGCTCAGGATTGTGGTGCTGAGCTGGAAGGTGCTGTGCTAGTTTCTGTCTTGATGAATTAACATGTTTTCTTCAGAATATGTATTCCTCAAAAGGTTTTTTTGGCATGTTATGTACCCACAAGCTTCTAGCATGTTTGTTTGGCACCTAACGTTATGCCCAGGAGCAATGGAGCAGGTTTCCTTAATCTGATGTTCCCAGTTTTGTTGGGAAGTGAAACCAGGATGCTGCCTGCTGAAAGGGTCTAGAGTTAGTCATGCAATTTGTAAAGTCATTGAGACTTGTAATTTTAGCTGGGAGAGAAGTCAACCAAACCTCTAATATGAGATTTTCCTGAGTCCCTGGAAGCTTGAAAAACCAGATAAACACATGTGCTTACAGGATGCACCCCTCAAATGTTCTAATAGAAATTGCTTAGCTGAGGACTTGACTTCATTAAATGGCCTTGGGATCAACTTTGAAAAGACAGGAGATGTTCAAGTAGTGAAGAAAAAGCAGTGAGTGGGGTGGCCAAGGTGTTCATGTACCTGGAGCTGCATTCCTGTAAAGCTGCTTGGGAAACTCCTGCAGGGCAGCATGATCTGATCAGTGCAGCCTGTGTCCAACGGCTGCAGGAGACTCTAACAACAAAACCAGTGCCCAGGGCTGGAGGAGGTTTTTCCACCTCAGAAGTGTCACCAAGGAGGCCACACTGCTCACGTTCCTCTGCTGAGGCACAGAACACCTGGGCTCAGAGCTGCTCTCTCTGCTTCTCCTCTTCCTTGTGGTGATAACCCAGACTGAATAAAGCAAATAATTGCACTTTGGATGAGAGTAACCTGTGTGATGTTCACCATGGCTGGGAGTACTGTTATGTCTGAAGCAAGCAGCAAATGCTTCTTTCCCACAGGAAAACATCAGCCTTAGCTCTTATTTCACCCCTCCTGCTCAGGCATTTGGTGGCTGTTTTTGGTGGGGGGAATTCAGTTTTTCTTCATTGTGGATTTAGGGGTTTCTCCTTCTGTATTCCAGGGGATTTGTTGGCATATTTTCTGTGCCTGTTCTGGGAGCCAAAGTCTTTCTGCCTAGGGGAGAAAATGAAGGCAGGTGTTTCCTATGGAGGTGGGGCTGGCAGGAGGCATCTGCCCCCCTGCCTGGGCAGCCCCTGCCTGCAGCCCTGCAAGAAAGGCCCCGGTGACCTGTGTGCCACGCTCCACCAAGGACTGCGGGGACACCAGGAGACTCGTGTCACCTCAGACTGAAGCTGAAGGGAGGTCAGAAAGGTGAAACGGCAGTATTTTATCCAATAAGAAACCCAAGGATTTGGATTTATGCCAGAGCAGCAAGTGCTAAATCATCATATCCCAACCAGGGGATTTATGGCAGAGTTACAAAGATGATAATTTATTTAAGCACTTGTGCTAAGAATTTTTTTTCCCCTGTTGATTCTTATTAGCATGGAATGTTTTACACTTTTTAAAGGGTATCATAGTGAAAGAGGGAACATTTGCAGGGAAATGTTATCCAGAATACATACATTGTTTAAATGAGCTGCTCTCCAGCTTCCAGACACGCAAACGTTTAAAGCGAGAGGCAGCACCTGATGTTTTATTAATCGTACACACATCTGCAAACTTTCAATATCTCATGTTTGTAAATACAAGTGGCAGTTTAGAATCTCTTTAAAGATAAAGCATAGAAAAATATAGATTTTCTCTACGAAGCTGATTTCAGGAGCAGGTCATGGTGTGCCAGAGGGATGTTTCCCAGAGGGATGCTTCCCACAGGGACGTTCCCCAGAGGGATGTTTCCCAGTGCCATCCAGACTCTGCCCCTGCATGCTGGGTGGGATCTGCTCCATGCCCCAGTCCGTCTTGCACTGGTACCACAGATACATTTTGTATTGAAAAATGTTTTCATTGCTGTTTCTTCAGCTCAGTTAGTGGGGGAAGGCGTGCTGGCTGGCTCTCAAGGCTTTGCTGTGCAGAGTGTGTGTTGGGATGATGCTCACAGGCAGATGGGCAATGAGGAAGGATGGTGGAGCTGTGCAAAAGGCTGCACTCAGATGAGCAATCACAGAATCCCAGAGAGGTTTGTGTTGGAAGGCACCTTAAAGCTCACCTAATTCCAACCCTCAGCTGTAGGACACCTTGAACCAGACACCTCTGCAAGTTATACTCTGGCCTCGGTCCATTCACAAAGAGATGTTGATGTGGAGGTTATGTGCTGACCTGAGGCCATGGGTTATGTTTGTGAAATGCGGAAGCCAAAACTTAAAATATACATATCCTGGAGTTTAGCAAATTCCTTCAGCTGAGGTAGGCTGCAGTGAGATGCCAACTGTTTCAGGTAGGAGATAGAACCTTGGAGATGGCAGCCAGGGCTGTTATTGAGGATTACAAGCAGCACTTCCTGGTGCTTCCAAGGAATGATGATCCAGCACAACAATAACGGCAGTGGAGGAGATTTCCCATTTAGACTGAGTCTACCCAATAGATTGATGTGCTGAATATGAACTTGTACCAGTGAGGCTTCAGGGTTTGTGTACAGATTTAATCCAGTGGCTAAACATTCCTCCTGGCAGCAAACACAACTCATCAGTTGTTACCAAGAGCCAGTGCTGTGGGTTTAGTTGTTTAAAGCTGAATCAGCATGTAGGTAGTACTTCAGTCCTACTGTGCAAGCATCTGATTTTGAGTAAATTATTACAGATTTAATCTTTATTCAGGTCTTTGTGTGTTAGTCAGTGACATATTAAGATTGAAAGGTGGCAGGAAAATGTTGGCTGATTTCTCATCAGTTTGTATGTCTTTCTCTGCCTATTACAGATTCTTCATTGTCTGCCATCAAACATCACATGAGTAAGAGCATCAGCAGTCTAAAGTGGGCAGTCCTGAAATCAATCTTAATTCCATTTACAGCAGCTAGATTTTGTTTGATTGTAAAAGAACTTCACCTGAAACTGGTCTGGTGCTTGTGACCCTGCCCTGGGGTCTCTGGCCCCTTCTCTGGGAGTGGCTGTGCTGTCATTGTTGGGACCGTGGGTGCTCCCTGGCCTTCAGGGTCCTGCTCTGAGCCCTGAGAACCTCGAATTTCCATGGCTGAAGCAACTGCTTGTTCAGGGTCCTCTCCCTGCGAGATTCTTGCTCAGGATCATTTTCTCTCTGCCTCTGTTTCTGATGGTATCTCCAACAATAGACTCGTGTTCCTCCTCTGTCGGTTCCAGCCTGACACAGTTTAGTGCTGCGGCGCCTACGGGGGCTTGAAAAGAGCAGCTCCCCCCTTTCTCCCCCCTTCTTTTTTTTTTGGCTGAGGCCAAATTCCTTCACCCAGGCAGAAAGATCGGCCGCTCTTACTGGCTTTTACTTTTCGAGAGCATTTTCCACCTGGCCTGGCTTCCCTGCGGAGCGCGGCTCCCGCTCCATTCAGGGGAGAAGGGTGCACTTTGCGCATCTGCCTTTTGTTTGGCCGGAGCCTCTGGGACTTGGAGAAGGGGGAGGAATTGATAAAAGCAAAGCATTTTGCCATAAAAAGAACCGGAGAGGGCAATGGAAGGCCATTTGTGTAATTCCCCAGGCTGTGTCTCTCTGAAAGCGAAGGTCTGGCGCAGTCTGCATAACCCGCTGACTTCGGATCTGCCTTTATCCTTTACCACGTGCAATCCCTTCTTGTACAGGAATTAGAGATTAAAGGCAACTTAACCTGTGCTTTTCTTTTTGTTTTTCTGCAGTTTTCTTTGGCAGTGAAATGGTGGAGCTGCATTTCAGGTCAGACAAGGGGGGTGGGTGTGAGCAGGGAAAACCCCTGGCAGTTCCCAACTGGCAGCCCAGAGCTGCTGCTTCACTGTGTGTCCTGGGGAAAGGCCTTGCAGGGCTAAGGGAATTACTGGGATGTGCTCAGGCTCCCTCTCTGACGGCCCTAACGCTGGTTTGTGGTGCTCAGGGGTCTGCATGTGGGGCGTGGGTGTCCTGCCAGGCTGGGCAGCTCTGGCTCCATCACAGGACAGCTCAGGGACCCTTTGCACCTGAATACATCAAC
Source organism: Geospiza fortis (assembly GCF_000277835.1). NCBI lineage: Eukaryota > Metazoa > Chordata > Aves > Passeriformes > Thraupidae > Geospiza > Geospiza fortis. The sequence continues at coordinate 3,139,116 of NW_005054373.1, forward strand.
TGTACAAAATACAAAACTGTCAGGTCTTGCATTAAAAAGTCTCTGTTTTGGAGGGGCTGCCCATATTCTGCCACTTCCACTGCTGAGAAATGAAAGCAGAGGCACCTTCTTGGGGTGTGGTGAGAAATACCTCATTTGTACTGTGGTGACAAAGCAACCAGGTCAGTGTGTTTGGAGAAAATTGCTTCCCAGTGCAAGAAGGTGTTCTGGAAGCTTCTCTGCTGGTCGGGGTCCCCGTGCGTGGAGCGTTCTGATCGGGCACCCAGGCTGAGAGCTATCGGCAAGGCACGAGGAGATTAGAGAAGAGCAACAAAAAGGATTAAGGGGCTGAGGCATTGATCTCTGAGGGAAGATTAAAGGAGCTGACTATGTGTAGCCTGGCAGAGAGAGAAGTACAAGGCAGCTTGATAACGGTGTACAGATGTTTGAAGATCTAAATGTGAAGGGGTTGATCCTGCACACCTCACTTCCATAAAGCCCCTGCAAAATCGGTGGGCATTGGGTGTTCCTTTTGCAGGCCTGAACCCCAATACCAAACCAAACTTGGTTATGATAATAAACCTACTTATGTAGGGACGCTGGTGAAGTAATGAGAATAGCAACAAGAAATTTGCAGCACTGATATGCTGAAGTTTTAGATTTCTCCTAAAATGGAAGGTACCAAATCCTTCAGCCCAGACATTTAATCTGCAGAGGTCACTTGGCAGTGAGGGAAGAGTGATCCTGGCAGTGGAGGGTCTGCATGGGCTCCTGCGCTGGATTCTGCATTCTTTACTGCTCTCAATCTGCGCACCAGAGTTCAGGGTCTGCAGGAAGCAGAGCAGAAGTGTGCTGCCAGGCTTCCCCTGAGGGTGTCTGTGGGGAGTGAGGGGTGCAAGGGATGCTTTGGTTTAGGGTTTGTTTGTTTTTAATACATGGTGAGAGTGGCTTTACGGTGGTAATGAAACACTGGATGAAAACCCAAGTTTCTGCCAGGGATTATTTGATGTTGGTACTTGGAACTGTGACTTCTGTTTGCAGGTGCAGAAAATGAATGTGACACCTCTCAATCAGGTAGTAAAATGTCATGTTTCTCCTATTCTTTTTTTCCCCCAAGATTGTATTTACCTGGCAAAATTCCCAACCGTCACTCTAAAATTAATATTCCCAGCTGGGGAAGCTTCCAAGCTACTGCTCACCCTCCTCTGAGCTGGCAGAAAGAATTATATCCCTTCCATGTGCTCAACAAGTCCAGCTATTTCCCTTCATTTCCAAAAGACTCCAACTAAACATAAATCTGTCTGTAGTCCTGACAGCCCCCAGTCATCTGTTTACCAAAATAAACTTTAAGCATATATTGAAAAATAATTTCCATTGAAATATGCATCCCTATGGCATTCAAGCTCAGTATTTAATGCCTTTTTTATGGTTAATAATGCATCAAAAGCATTTTGAGTCTCAAGCTGTCATTACATCACATACATGATGTGCCGGATGCGTTTAATTGACTAAAAAACTTGGAGTCAGTTTTTATTTTAAAAAATACCAATATATGATTACCAAGTCCTACTTCTCCTGATCTGTGTGTTCCAGTACATTGTCAGCTGGGGATGGTGCTCATGGAGCTCAGAGAGGGAGGCAGGTCACAGGAACAGGCCAAGCTCTTTGCTCTGAGCCTTTTCCTGCAGCAGGGTTTGCTGGGATTGCATTTCTGCAACGGAACAGCAAGTTAATGCAGTAAAATAATATTAGACCTGGCACATGCTTTAATTGGAGGACTCTTGTCTGAGAGCACAGTAGATGGCTCTGCCCGTGGGAGTGTTTGGCTCCCAGTCCCCAGGTGTTTGTGGCCAGGCCCGTGGTGTTTGCAGCCACACCTGAGCACTGGGCTCATTGTCACCTGTCCTGGCTCCAGGCTGGGCAGCCTCAGGCCTTTGATCTATGGCCTTGTGGACAAATCTAATGCATGGGAAGGTTTTCTTTGTTTTTGGGGGTTTTCATCACTCAAAGAACCTAAATACACGTGGAAGACCCTGCTGCAGTCAAAATGCCCCCACATGACTGTTCTGTGCTCCCTGCTGTGACCCTGCTCTCCCGGCCCCGTGTCCCAGTCGCACAGCGCTCTCTGGGTGCCCGGACAGTTCCCCCAGCAGCAGCAGCAGCAGCAGGGTCAGGTTTGCCAGCCCAGGGCTGGGTGCAGCCCCCGGGCCAGGCACGTGTGCCGTGCCCAGGCACAGTGTGTGTGCTGTGCACTGCCCTGCCCTGCCCTGTGCTGTGACTCTACCCTCATGGTAATGTTTCCAGGTCAGCTCTGGCAGGGCACTGTGAAGGGCCAGTCACTTAATGAACCCCTCGGGGACCTCCCTCAGTTGCTCACGATTTCTCTCCCCCTCGTCAGGCAGGGAAGCACAGCCCATGCTGTTTCACTCCATCACTTTTTTCCCCTGCCTTTTCCGCCTGCTTGCTCCACACAAACAAACCAATTATCAATGAAGACACAAACTGGGGCCTTCTTCCGTGAAAGCTCCTCCAGCTTTGCCCTTACCCACATTTCACAGGTACACATCAGCTTGCATTTCTTTCTGCCCCTTCTCCCTCTGTGTCTGCCATGCAGGTGCTGAATTGCCTGTTCCCAGTTGCCCACGGTTTGTACTTCAGATCCAGACCTGCTATTGATCTGTGCAAAGCCAGTCAGTGTCCACATGCACGTGCTTGTGTGCGTGGGCTCTCACATGAGCCCAGCAAAAGGACCTGGGGTCATTCATTCACTGGAGAATTTCATTGTTTCCTTTGCGTGGAAGTGACCTTACCTGCACGTGTATCAGACAAAAATACCCCCAAAATCATCTGTTCATCCCCAGTTTACATCAGTTAGGCTTTCATCTACCATAAAATGGGCATAATACCACTGGACAGAGCTGGTTGGTGTGTGCTGCGTGCAGGCAAGTTTGTTTTCTGAGGGTGCCGATGTGTCTCTGTCTTCTTGTAACACTAAATATTTCACATGGAGTGTGAGATGACAGCTGGGACCATCTGGAGTCTTTGTCCAGTTCTGGAGCCATGCCCTGGTGTTGGATCTGTACTTTGTGGGTGGAAACATGGCATGATGCATATTTAATATAAGGAAGTATAATTGATCAGATCTTCCCCAAGTGTAGCTGAGCTTCCCTTTACCTCGCACTGGCCGCCTCTGGCATTGCAGCTTCTCTGCACACCTCAACTGATCAACCCCTGGCACCTTTGGGAGGCTGTGCAATCATCACCTTGGACAGCTTTAGGTGGCAAAGGTGGGAGGTGACCTGCAGCAAACCAGTGACTTCCTTGGAACAAAAAGCTAAAAGAAAGGGCTCTGAGCTGTGTAGGGCTCTGTCAAGCTATCATATGTTTGAGGGAAATGTGCTCCAAGTGCTTCTGTGCCACCAGTGTGTCTCATGCCCGGTGTGAAATAATTTATTCCTGCACTCAAGCAAACCGTGTTTCCCAAGCCAGTGTCTTTCCTTTGAGGAAGGGCTCTTTGGGCCGCCCTGCTGCTTCATCCCTCGCTCCCAGCGCTGACCGTGGGGTGCCTCTGACCCTGGGGTGTCTCTGCAAGGGCCTTCCTGGCCCACCCACAGCTGCCCTGCGTGGGGAAGGCTGAGCTGGTGCTGCTGAAGGGGCTCTTGGCAGGGAGCTGGTCCCCGGCTGCAGTGAGCCCAGTCTGTGCCTGCTGCTGGCCCCCTCTCCTCGGTGCAGATGTGGGCACTGTGCAGGGCTGGTGGGTACCAGCCCCATCTCCAGGAGCCACAGGCTCCAGAGACCTCCTTCAGAACAGGCTGCCTAGATAAGAGTCATTCTATCTGTAGTGAAATTCCTATTTTAATGTAATTTTACAGACCCTGATTCACTGTCCCTTAACTGCAGCTTGTTATTTCTGGCATTAGAGGGTAAAAAAAAAATAGCTTCTGGGCATGTGACACTATTCACAGGCCTTTAATGTCAGAAATAATGATCATGTTAAATTGGAGCTCATTACGACGAAATGAGACCTCATTGAGCCCTCTTTTTGGGGGGTTGTTTAATGATTTTCCTTTTTCTCTCCTTTTTTTCCTTCTAAGTAGCCCTGAATTGGTACACTGGGGGAGAAGCTGGGAGGTTTGGTGGTAAATTTAAATCGCAAGAACTGTATACCTTTAAAATCTATTTAAAAAAAAAAAAAAGAATCCTGATTTTTCTACTGTTCTCCCCAAGTACTCTGGTCCTTTGTTACGTTTTTAGTTATAGAAATTTCTCGCACCTCTTAAGGCCACTAATAATGGTGATATCTAAGGCAACTACAAAACATATTTGGGACTTTATTTCAAGCACTACTTTTCTCATAATGAACATGAGGATCCCATTTTCCATTTTTTTCTGTGATCACATTCAGAAGGGCGGAAGCTCCTCCTGTGAGAGCTGCACTGCAGCAGCTCAGCCGTGTGGATGGAGCTGTGTGAGACCAGGCAGCTGCCCACACCCCACCCTTCCCAGGGGCCCCGTGGGCACCAGCAGTGCCAGCTCTGGAGCCTTTCTGGACATCTGGCACAGCTGTGTGTCCTACCAGCCCTGTGTCCTCTTGGTGGCCTCTCCAGCCCTTGTGGATTTGCTGTTTCTCAGCCCAGATGTGCTGCAGGAGAAAGAGGCTGTAGTTCAGAGGGCAAGTAGTTTCAATACATTTGTTGGGTTAAAACCAATCTCTGCCTAAGGGGTTTTCTTGTAAACCTAAGGGTTTTTCTTGTCTGAGTGACAAGTGTTACTGAAATCAAGAGGTGACACAAAAACTGTGGGGATATGGGGCGGTGTGATCAGCACTGGGCTCCAGACACACTTGGCCTAACTGCAGCCAGCACAGAAAAGGAGAGCTTTAGTAAATAATTCAAAAATAGTGGGTTTGTTTTATGGGTCTTAGAGAAGGCCCAGTTAAAAGAGCAGCACAGGAGGGAACGTGAATATGGAAAAGAATTGTGATGGAGGCTGATGGAAAGACAAGTACAAGGATGGAATTAGGTGCTGGATACTGAAGGAGAAATGGTAAAGAATGGATCATAAGGGACTATAAAGGAGGGAGATAATATATATGCTCTAAAAAGGAAGCACCTGTAGATGGTTGCAGTGCCACTGTGCTAAACTTGGAAGATTTTTTTTTGCCCTGGCTCACAGAGGAATAAGAAGCTGTAAGACCAGAGAAAGGATGTTTCCATTCTGTGTGTGACAAGCAATGGGTGTCTAGGCAAGTATTTAAGCAATAAAGATGTTACATAAAAATTTTTAGGGTTGTTAGGGAGAAAGAAAGTCAACAAGAGACAAAAATCTGAGAACGATGGCAGAGAAAAGCTGAAGTGAAAGCTGATGGCTGAGATACCTTAACACTGAAGGAACTATTTGAGAAAGCTGGGAGTGAAAAAGGCTCTGCAGGGCAGATTAGGACCTCTGCTCCAGCTGAATGGGGTGCTTGATGTGATGGACAAGATTTTGAATTATCCCTTCAGATAAAGGGATAGACCTCTGAGTACCAAGAGGCAGCTGCATCTGTATTTGTGTTGAGAACATCCCTCCCCTCCCGTTCCATAACACATGTATGTGGGTGTATATGTACAGCTATATGGGATGTGCTCTGGGTTTTCTTGCAAGGAATTTTAGGTCATGTAGGACAGAAAACCTGACTGCTGTTGATGTTTGGTCACTGGGAGAGGGGTGGAGAAGCTCACCTCCTGCTGGGTGCCAAGGCTTCGGGGAGCCAAGGGGCAGCTCCTTGTGGGACTTGGGCAGAGAATCCCTTGTGCTCTGGTGATCCTGCACACTGACAGCTTGAAGCTGTAAGGAACCTTCTGTCTCTCTGCACATGTGCTGGAGTGACCCAGAAACGGGCGTGGTTAGGAAAATGACTCCCTGCTCCTGCTCCCCTTTGCCTCGGCATTGCTGGTGACACCATGACTGTTATTTAGCTCAGAGAAAACAACACTTGAATTGTGTTTAGCATCTTCCAGTGTAAAGAAAAATCCTGAAGATAATTATTTGTATCCAAATTATTTTCCATTCTTTAGCAGATGTTTTCAGACTTCAAATACGTTGTTTTCTGCAAGTGCTGCATAATAAATTAATTGTTTAATTAGTAATAGATGTGTCACTCCTGGGAGCAAATCCCTTACTTTGAACAAGTAAACCAGACACCCCTTTCATGTTTAATATGTTGGGTTTAAGACTTTTACCTCTTTTAAAATACATGCACTTCCATAGATCAGATAATACCTTAAACTATTGTCAGTGATTATGTGAGATCTCATAACACAGAATGGAGCAAAGTACAGACATTTCTTCACTTTAATCAGCAATAAAAGCAGGAAGAAATTAGAATTTGCTTCCCATCAGTGAATCTCCTGCACATGTTCCACCTACTCTAAGGGGTCCTCATTACCATAGATCTGAAAATCTGAGCTCTGAAAATCTTTGTAACATAATCCAGCATGAAAACATCACCTTGTTGTGGAAGGAAATTGAGGCACAGAGAGTCTCATAGAAGTGGAAAACTTTTGACCCAAGACTGGCCTTCTTACTGGGGAAACACTGACCCAAGATATTGTCCTTCCTGGTAGGAAACTTTCTTCTTGAGCCCAGAAACAGAAGGAGCCATGATCACCACTTCAGCTCCATTCTATAGGAGCTTTTTTATGAGGAAGGTTTTGTTTCAAAACTATTTCTATGTTTATATATTTTGTGATTTAACTCTTTATAACTACAAAATCCTCAGTTTGAGTATCTAGTGATTGTAGAGAACCAATTCAGACAGTATTGACCTTATTTTGAATGGATGCCTTGCTTCCACCTTGCCAATAGGAATTGCTGCTTTCATCAGAACAGTTTTCCTTATCCATGGGGTGTGGTTCCCTGGAGAGAAGAGGCCTTCAGAAGAGCTAGGTTAGTTTTAGGGGTTGCCTCCTCCTAGACAGGAGGTCCAGCAGGATTGCAGAATACCCACATGTGCTCTGGTCTGGTGACAGGGTGTGGGTGGGTCACAGGTTGGATTCTGCTCTGGGAGGGCTTTTCCAGCCACAGTGACTCTGGGATTCTGGTACAGACGTAGAGGAACGCGAGAGACAATCTGGGGCTGCTGTGGGATGTGTCTGCACTTGCTGAGGAACGTGTGGCTGTGTCCACAGCAGCACTCGAGCATATCTGAGACTTGAAATGTGCTTCAGGTTTGGGCAGCACTGGCCTCAAGAGAAGGCTGTGGTGAGAGTGTGCAGGTGGTAACTCACAGCATAAAGGCTCAGCCTGGCAATGTCCTGGTTGAGGGACAGCGTTTGTGGCACGGCAAGTTTTAATAGTTAATGTGTTGGTAAAAAGAGGAGGAGAGGGAATCAGGAAAATTGTGACATTTTAAGGAGCAGTTTAGAATTTACTAAGTGTAAAGGAATCCAGAGAGTCCTGAGTCCCTCCTGTGCTGTCAGCTTTGCACTGCTGTCCCTAGTTCTCAGTGACCCAGCCCAGGACTACCTTGCCTCTTTGCCCAGCTCCACAGGGACACCTGGCTGTGGTGCGGTTTGCAGGCTGTGCAGCTACCTGCTGCAAGGAGGTAGGGGATGTAAAAGTTATTGAACCAAAGCTGAGTTCTCATGGAACATCCCCTTGACTGGTGTTACCCTGGGCTGGGTGTTCGCAGGTGACTGGGGTGTGGCGGGCCTTTTTCCAGCACGCTCCCCCGGCACACCCCTCTCCCTGAGCTTTGTTATCTATCCAAATTGTTAGCAGGAAAGATAGATGTATGCAAAGCGCTTTCACTGAGTCCAAGCTGGAACAGCTGTCAGAGATGCAATCCCACTTAGTTGGTCTTCATAAAATGCGTGAGGCATTTTTAAGAGTCTGGATAAAGGGTAAAGGCAAACTGCGCCCATTTAGCAGGAGGCAGCATGTGACAGCTGACAAAGTAA
>NW_005054373.1:3147092-3164138 GCF_000277835.1 Geospiza fortis
GAAATGCACATTTTAATTTAAATGTTATTTTCAAATAAAATTGCCACTTTGGGATAATTGCTTCGTACTGTGTAACTTTGAGAACACCGTACCGAGCAAAGTGGGTGCAGCTTTCCTTATTGTTGTTCTTATTTGTTATTGTGTGGCACCATATGGGGCTGCAGCCCCGTGCTCTAGGTGGTCCCCAGCTCTGCCTGCTGCACAAATCAGCCTTTTGTTCTGGGAGCCATTGTTTTAAAAAACAGAACAACACAAAGCCCCCCGCCCCCCTCCCCGAGCCCCACGCAAGGTAAGGGCCGGGAATTGGGGTGACCTCAGCCACGAGCATTGTCTGGGGGTTGCTGGCGCAGTTTGCTGGTGACCACATCCACATCGACAGGCACGACACAAATGCTTGTTTTCCTTTGTGCAGAGTGACTTGGGAGTCTTTTCATCTGAAAGCTCCACTAACTATTCACTTTCCCTTTTCTTTCTGGCCTCTAGAGCCTCCTGGTATGGCACAAACAAAAAAGGAAAGTGTTCTGCAAATGAAATCAGCGTGTTTACAAATTCTGGTTATTTAAATCTTCCCCTCGTTTGGAGAGGAAAGCGTCACCAATGGTTGCAATGGGTGTGTAGGGTTCTTTTCCTTGTGTTTTGGTTTTTGATACCCCGAGGCTCGGGATGTCCTGGTAATGGAGTGGAGAGGTCAGGAGAGCGGCGCTGAGAGCCTCCATCTAATTCACACCTTGGCACCAGCACGCTGGGGCTGACACGTCCAATTTGCGGTGGCACTGTGTGACAGGTGTCAGCAGCCGCACAGGAGCGCGCGCGGCTGCGGAGTGGGGAGAGAGGGATGATTGAACCTTCTGCAAATGAGACACCCAGGGAAAGGAAAACACCGGCGCACCCGCACACCACACACAACAATTCCGCAGGAAATCTGCGCTAATTAACGCCTGCTGTTGCCTGATGCGTGGCACGGCCCCTCAAGGACTCCTTGCCATTCGAGACTTGAAAACATGTCAGGAGGCTCTTCTTTTCTCTTGCATGAAGAATATGATGACATTTTAGTGCTAAAAAAAGTTATGATAACTTTCTGAGTTTTCAGACCAACTTGTGAAACTTCTTAAAGTTCAGCATTACCAGCTGCATCCCTTCCCTTCCCATCTTATGTCTTAACCAGGTCCCCTGGCCAGACACAACTCCTGAAATCTGGTCTTCTCCCGGATACATGGCTGTGTCCTGTGCTTCTCTGTTGGCCTGCAGAACGGGGTTCTTGCCTTCCAATGGGACAAATAATCCTTTCAAATTTGCTGTTGGTACCATTGGCTGTCAAAGCGTCATTGACTTTTGGGACTGGCTTCCCCAGATGACCAGTAGCCAAATGCCATAGGTGTTACCTTCTCCAACCAGGGAGACAAAGGCTGCAGAAACTTGGGGCACTCTCCGTGCCTAGTGCTGGGTTCAACCCTCATTGGTGCATCTGGGAATGTGTGCTGGGAGCAGCACCATTTGCAGCTGAGAAGAATTTGCTGGAGAAGAGCAGGGATGTTTCAATGGTTCTCCTAAAATTCTGGTGGTGATGGGGAAGAAGCAATTCCCAGGTACATGTTGATAGGGCACAGCCCTGGCCTGGCTGCCCAGGGCTCTGGAGAGGCTTGGCTTGCATCTGCTGTGTCTGTGGCTGTGAGGGGCACTGCCCGTGCCAGCCTCCCCTAATGAACTTTGCATTCGTGTCAGAGAGGAAGATTCTCAGACCTTAAAATTGCCTGGAACATGAGAAATGCAGCTTGATCCGAACTCTCCATCCTATGACCTTCCCATCAGGGCATCTGTCGTGGTGCAGCTCTGTGGCTTTGTGCTTCCCTGGGACTGAATTCTAGAATGGCTTAGCGGTGGGGGACTGCGACACTTGAAATTTGTCTGAGGTGGGAGGATCCCATCATTTGGGGAAACAGCTCTGTACAATGCTGCAAATCAACGGGACACAGGCTTGTCCTGCTGAGAAAGTCAGTAGAGCCAAAACTGAATTTAAAGGAAGCCTTTATTATTGTTATTATTTTTATTATTATTATTCATGTCAGGGCTCCGTTGGGAAAATCTTTATCTGCATTAAAACGTACATAAGAAGAGGAAAGAAGAAAAGGCCAAGAAGAGAGTGTACTACAAAGCATCCCTTTGAGCTCAGCTCCACGCCTCTGTAAAGTTCATTGCCAGACTCTTTGCAGGGAGAGATTTTGGGTTCAGGGTTGAGCTGGAGACATTCCCTGGCAGAATGTATATCCCCTGATCACACCTTTAGGAGATTATCCCATCATTAAATATTTGTAGGATAACAGGAGAAGCCTAATTTAGTTTTTGTTTCTTTTTCTCTGTGGTTTAATCACAGATGAAAGAGACTAATAGCACTACAGAGCTTTCTGGTGATCAAAGGCCAATCAATCCTCTTTGTGGAGTAATTAACTATTTGCTAAACTTGCAGAATTGATTTCCATTTAGGGCTAAGAGAGAGGGTTTTAAATGAAGACCGATTTACCAGGCATGAGGAGGGAATCTCAGCACTGATGCCAGGAGATACTCAGAGTGATGAATTGGAGCCTGCTAATTGGAGGATGAAAAATACAGCTGGAATCTGGCCCCGTTTGCTCCTACTTTGGTGGAAGACAGGAAAAGGGAAATCAGGCTGAGAACCTGACAGATGGCTTTGTGCAGCAGCAGCAGGAGAGCACAGTGTGCTTGGAGCAGCGTCCGACTGGCTGAGGAACGTGGATGGAGCCAGCACAGGACTGGGTTGCAGTGAATCCATCATCCAGGTAGATGCTCTGTCAAGGAATGATTCTGGCTGCTCAGGCACAGCTTTGGCCTGGTTACAACTGCACTACTTCCCTCAATACAAAATCGGTCAGGCAGCTTTGTATGGCTGCAGCTTCAGTTTGCCCAGAAATTTTTAGCACCGTGGATTAAATAATGGCTTTTTGAAAAGCTGAGGGATAGAACATGCTTTGGCACTCCAGAGTGGAGATGTGGGGAGTGCTCTGTGTTCACAAGTGCTGCAGCCTCAGAAGGATGATCAGGATGCTGGGCCTTACCTGGGAGTGTCCAGATGGGCAGCTCAGTTATCAGGCAGTCAGACTGTTCATGGATATGAGGCATCTCCTATCAGCAGAGGAACTAAAAAGTTTGGAATTCATAATCCATGATAGTAAAAGGGATGAAGAAATGCAGTAGCAGCTTGGAAACTGAGTGGCACAGGAAAAACGGTTGGGGAACAATTAGAAGACACAAGTGACCAAACAGAGAAAGTTAAACCAAAGACAAATTGGTCCCTTTTCTTAGAGCACAGAATTAACTCATGGAATTTATTGCACAGGATATTGTGGAGGACAGAGGAATAAATGAGTTCAAGATAGATGAAATTTGTGGGGAAGAGGTTAATTGGTGGGTACTGAACACAGGAGCTGGATGAAATACCAGCTGGGGAGTCCCTGAGCAACTGCCCATGTGCCCAAGTTCTCTGGCCGTGGCTGGAGACAGGACCTGGCTTTCAGCTGGACCCAGCGTGGTGGTCCTCAGTCCCCAGCCTGTGGTGTTTGGAGCCCTGCATTGTCAGGGCATGGGACAGCAGCACTGGGAAGTCCCATGCAGGTAACTTCTGGGTTTTGGGGCTTTTTGTACAGCTCTCAGAACCCCAGACCTTCCAGGGTCACCTCCTGGCTCTCAGAGTAAGTCCAAACATTCCCTGAGAAAAAAACAAATTGGAGGAAATGCTGTAAATCTGATCTTGCTCCATCCAGTTGGTGCACAGATATGATGTTACTGTAGCAAGGAGAAATTTGGCTCTCCTGTGTCAGAAGATCTGTAGGAACCATGAGCAGCGGCAGCTGGGCGGGCGTTGTTGCAGTGCTGGTGTCGAGATGATTGTATTTGCTTGTCATAAATTGAATTCGCCTATTAGAGAGCTAAGACTTGATTTTTTTCATTAACACACAAAGCTGGAAGGGAAAGTTTCTTCTGAGGTCCCTCCAGACCTCTTTAAGCAGGGGTATAATTATTCTCTGTTGAGAAAGAGCAAAAGGAATTCCAGAGCTGTTTAAACAATTAGGAGAGAGCTGTGCCTCGTGGCGCTGCCCCGGCTGGGCGGCCTCGCTGCAGGGTAATTGCGTTAGGGACCCTGCACTGCCTGCAAATCAATTCTGTTGGGCCAGCAGTGTGTTTGTTGGGAATCCACTCAGGCAATCCAGGAGTCCATTAGGCCGCGGGCCCGCGCGTGACCTCCCCAGGATTGGGGTTGACACTTGAACGAAGGCGTTTGTCCAGTAAAGGACAGTGCTACCAGCAGACTCTTATCTCCCCTAAATTGGATTACTCAGATCTGCTTGTTCTCTTTAAAGATAGCTGCTTCAGGTTTTTTACCCCTCTCTTCCTGTCTGTCTGAGACAGTTACCTGTGATTGCTGTTAGCATCCCCTCCTCACTGCTGCCAGGCTGTTGCTGTGTGATAGTGCCCTTGGGCTGGCCTGCGTCAGGGAGTCTGTTCTTCCAGCCCTTCTCCAGCAGCAGGCTCTTCACAGAATCCCACTCTGCCCTGCCTTTGAAGGGACCTGAAATCTCACCCAGACCCACCTCCTGCCATGGCAGGGACACCTTCCACTGTCCCAGGCTGCTCCAAGCCCCCTCCAGCCTGGCCTTGGACACTTGCAGGGATCCAGGGGCAGCCACAGCTGCTCTGCACACCTGTACCAGGGCCTCTGCACTCTGTGAGTAAAGAAAATAATGGGTGATAACACAAGACTTGCCTTGAAGTGCTCAACTCATAATGTATACAGAAAATCCCAGCAGTCTGGAACAGTTTTACATGGGTAAACTTCCATTTTGTGTTTTTAACTCCAGGAACAGCTGTTAGTAGACTCTTACAGTGATTAAACTCAAACATCTTCTGGCAGAGCAGGTTATCATCTTATTCTGTCTTCTAGTGCAGAAGATACTGTATGAGGACATGAAACAGAAATGTTTCCTTGCTTTTCTCCAAAGTATGGATAGAAAAATGGAAAATAAGGCTGAGGAAGAAATAACTAGTTTGAATGATAATTATGAGAATTTTTGTGTGCATTTTGTAAGTTATGTCCGAGAAAAGAAGGGAAGGAGGAGAGGGGCAGGAAAGGGGTTGGGGTGAGTGGTGTGTTAGTACATTTTGTCAGTAAGCAAAGATCCTTAACAGTGGTCTTCCATGGGCAGGGACCAGCAGGATGGGTGTATGGACTCTGTATAACTGGAGAGAACACCATAACAGTGGGAAAACCTGTTTGAGCAAGCATGTGGAGGAGCTGAGATGAAAATGCACTGGACATCATGATTCAGTTGAACTTTTTGGTGCTGAAAAAGTGCTTCCAAATCAGTTTGATAATATCTCTGTTTGGGAAAGATACACTGAGATAGGAAAAAAAAATATCCAAGTCTTCTCTGTGTATGCAGAATCTCTGTTGCAGCTCCCGTGGGAGCCAAAGTTCTTGCTTAGCATACAAAGGCTTAGGAGTTTTATAGTGTTCAGACTCTTAATCTACTGAGCGTAATTTAATCCTCTTTTATCTGGCTGCACCACAAAGCCCCAGTTGTAAATAAATCCTATGGTGATGTGGATGCAGCTGCTGCTTCCTCACCTGCACCCGGTAAATACTTCTGCAGAACAGATGAAATCAGGTGGTAAACCTGCAGCCCAAGGAGTGAGGTGTGCAGAGGGGAAGGCTGGACGCAGCAGAGCTTAAACACAAGTGATGGCTCTGAGTGGCTGGGGATAGCAATGATTTTCTGTTTTCCTGAGACCTGCTGCTTTGCCCTCCGCTCCTCAGGGCTGTGCAAGATTGGGAAGGCACAGGAGTCCTCCAGGCTGGCTGTACAAATGTTACCAGCTGGGAGATGGGGTCAAATGGAAGGTGAATTAATTTGTGCTGTGTAAAGCACGGCCCTTGTGTAGCGCCCATCCTGCCGTGTCCGTGTTGGATGCCAGACCCCCGTGTTGTCACCTCCAGGTCCAGCAGTGGTGCTGACCTCTGTGGGAAAGCTCTATTTGCATATTGAAATGATCAACATACTTGACTAGGGAATACTTTTTTTCATCCTTTTATTGGCATTATTGTCATGGCAATGGCAGTTTTCCACAGTGCTGAGATACATGCAATTAGGATAACTCCATGGTTCCTAAAATAACTCTTCCCAGCTACAGAGAAGAAACTTCCATTCAACAGGTAGTAAACTGGCTTTCTTGGATAAGGGTCATGGCTGAAGTGGACTGGAAATCAGAATCCAGACTGGAGCCAGCATTTAGGAGTGAACTGGAGGTGCTGGCCTAAAGAATGTGCAGCTGCATGTGTAAGTGGAAGTTTTCATGCCAGGAAACTGCTCCCAGATCTCTGCTACTGTACCTGGGCAGGTTTCTACTGAGCTCAGTAGAGCCCTGGAAACTGCTGAGGTAGCATATATTGCCTGGTGGGTTGGAGCTGGGCTTTGGGTGAGACTAGGTCTGATTACGTGTGAGATCACACACATCATCTTTGTTCCCTCCAAGAGCAAAGCCCGCTCACCTCACTTCAGATTCACATCTCATCAAAGCTTCAGAAAGCGAATGTTCCAGAAAAAATAAGACAGAAAAATGGCATTTTCTGTCAAAAGTGTTCCAAAGAGGTTGTATCCATCATTGGGGAAGAAAGGGAACTTGGGGCAGGGAGAGGGAGATTCAAACAGCAGTGCTGATGCATGAATATTTTGATGAGCACTTGATCCGCAGAAGCTTCTGTTGTGGGTGCATTAGATCATGTCTTTGTCTGCTGTCCTTGGTTTACCTCGGTGTCCTTGCCTGGTTCTCCAGGCGTGGCCCACGGTGACCCTGGTGAGGAGGAGCTGCTCCTCCCCAGACAGTGATCCCCTCTGCCCGCGTGCCCTGCAGCCCTTCTAATGACATCCTCAGCACCAGCCAAAGATGAATAATAAAAACTGCTGCCATTGGTCCCAGAAGGGCCTTCCGAGGAGGTTTGTTTCAGTATAATGAGTATGGAAATTCTGCATCCATAATGAACTGCAAGCAGTCTTCCAACTCACTCGTGCCGAAAATTCACACTTGCCTTTCCCATAACTTGTCACTTTTCTTTTATTATTATTGTTCAATATGTAAACAAGGCCAAGAAACTCTTTGTTCCTTTGTGCCTCCTTACATTTGTCCATTAATCCCAGTCTCCCTCCCCTCCCCCCAACACAGGCAGGATTACACAAAGCAAAAGTCATTAATTTTTATCTCTGACTATCTGTGGGCTTTTTAATGTGGCCTGGCTTGCTTATGCACCAGCAATTACATGTCATAAGTGCTTGTAGATGCTGAAGCAGTATTGCGGGCTGATGAATCACTGCCTTCCCCTCTGATTAGTATGCGAGGGGCTGTGCTCTTCTTTGAGCAGCTGGCATGCCAATGAGGATCTGGCTCTGCTGGTCAAGGCATCTGGACATGAATTCAATATGGATTGCTTTAATTAAATGGCTAAGCACACAAGGAGCTGAGGAACAACTCCATCATTGAGTGAAACTTGAAAATAAAGTCGACGTGAGAGCGTAGGTAGTAGGAATTGTTTAAACACCTGTTGGCTCTCTGGTGAACCTGTGGGCTCCTGTTTCCTTAATGAAGTTCCTGCAAGTGGCTGAAAATTCTTCCTGATTTGGTCCTCAGATAAATCTCAATTCTAAAATTAGGTTTATCCTCAAAAGTTTAGGAATAGGTGAACTTGGTTCCATTTCTCTGCTCTTTATAGGAACTGTTATTATTTTTTAAAAGTAAGATTATTGCAATTTGTAGAAGCAGCTGATTTAAGGAGGGATTGGGCAGGTGTATGTGGTGCCAGTGGGATGTGGAAAGTAGCAAAACATTTCTGAATATGCCAAGGTGGAGCAGTACGAGATAAGAGAGAAAACCACTGCAAAAGACTTCCTGTGCCCACCATGAAAGTCTGAATTAGAGCAATTGAAATAAATGCTGAGGGTATATTTCCTCCAGCTCGGTATCAGTCTTTACAAAATGGAACCGTGAGGCCTGTTTGTTGGTTTCAGATCTTTCTGGTCAGTTATAGCCTTGATTTCTGCTCTACAACTTCCTGTACTGGACATTGCAGCATTGAGTCACACTGAAAGATTCCAAATTCATTTAAACTGTTGAGTTTATCGACTAAAGTGTTATCAATAAAAATGAGGCCTTCCAATATATGAAGTTAGATTCCCAGACTGCTTCCAGACCAGCCCTTACCTCTGTGCTCCTGCCAGCACTATCATATTGACTCATGCAAAATATGATATTTAGCTTAGATCACCAGAATCCCTTTGTTGTTTGAAAAGCTCCTACAAACTGGACGTGGAGCTGTGGCTGAGCAGATGTACAGGTGCCCTCCAAAGGCCTTTTGTGCCCACGTGTCCTTGCCAGCTGCTGCCATCCTCTCTCCTGCCTGGCTGCCCGTGCATGGGCAGGGAACCTCTGGGTGGGAAGGGGGTAGGATTCTCCGGGCTTCCCAAGCACAGACAGACTTCACAGGTGTGTGCAGAGAAAAAGGAAACAGCAAGTGAATAGTGAGGGATTGGTCTTTGATGCCTTGTGGTTGGGAAATTGTGAGGTTTGGCCCAAGTCAGCTCTGGCATTTTCATCTGCTTAATGATTTCAGGCACTTTGTAGCTGTTTTGGTTCTCAGGAGGGAAGGGGAGTGTGGCTGTTGTGATGGACACTAGAAGGTTGCTTTTCTTCCCTTCCACATGCAGTTTACCATCCTTAGGAGGTCATTATTGTTCATTGTGTTTTGAGGAGTGGGACAATGCTGTTGTTTCATCAGTGACAGAGATTAAATGAATCCTCCTCTGCTCCCACATCTGCTAAAATCTGGGGACTCACATGGGTGACTCCAAAGCCACCTTCTCACCCACGGTGAGCCTCACTGCTTCCTCATTCTGCAAATTAAATTAAAACAGAATCTGGATTAAGGGTATTCCCCCCATGTTTTATATTTTAAGAGACTTTCTCATGTCTGTTGTATGATGCACATGCTTCATCAACCAAAGAGATTCATTCTGTCCTTCATCTAAACGAGGGACAAGTGGATGATGAGCTCCCTAGCAGTATCACAATTTTCTGTGCCATCAGGAAGAGGTGTAAATCTGTTAAAATTAAAAGAAAAACACACCAATAACATGGCAACAGGGATATCTTCTTGATAATCTTGGGTATTCATTGTGACTAAATAGATGTTGCACAATTTCCCACTTGCTAGTTGTTTGGGATTTTAATGTAAATTACAAACTACATGATTGCAGTTCACAGCTGCAGCAGCTATTTCTTAAGCTTTATCTTTACCACAATTGGTTTTGTGTTGATGGGGTCACCAGTGATTCCCTTCCTTTCCCAATTCCTTTTTTTGCCATGGCTCCTTGAGGTCACATCCTAAAGAAGTTCAGTGCCCTCTGGATGATGCCACTCACATACAGAAAACATCCTTTGGCTTCTAAAGGCAGATTTAATATCCAAGCAAAATTTAGTTTATCATCTCTGTAGCTGTTGCTCATGTCTGATACACATGTAGAGCTGAGTTTATCCCCCTCATTTTCCCCTGCCCCCAGAAGTGCCCTCTCCACCTTTGCTCTGGGTCCCTCCTCCCACGCTGGCGCCCGTCGCAGCTCGCGCCGAGCGCTGCTCCAGCACACAGGATGCTGCGCTCAGTGCAGCCCAGTTTGCTCTCATCATTTTAATAGTGGACCGAAGGTATGTTGCCATGTGAACAAGTCATCATGTCACCATGGCAACCGGCTGGATTGCAGCACCGCACTGCTCGCAGGACTGGACTTTTTTTTTCCCTCCCCCCCCTTCTTTTTTTTCCTACTCGGTGCTTTTCCTATTGTTAAGTCTGCTGAAGGGCTCACAATGGGAGGATTCAGGCTGCTTTGGGAAGCAGCTTTTCATTTAAACCTGGAAGTTGTTGTATAAACAGCAAGGCCAGCGTGCCACAGGATTCGCTTTCAAGGCAGACTTGAGGAGGGCTTTGAAGCAGGACCCCAATGTGTTCTGCAGCTTGATCAGGACTGAGACAATTACACGTCTTGGCACCTTTCAGACTCCTCTCCACACTCCCCTCTGCTGCCCGCAGTGGGGTCCCAGACGCTCAGCTGTGGATTGGGTGACCCCCGGACAGCCCTTTGCTGCTGCTGTGAGCCTTTTTTGCTTTTGGAGATATCAGTAGGCCAAAATTAGACACACTGAGATGTTTCATTTTATTTAGGGGTTTTTTTTTCCACCTTCTCCATCCCACGTCACATAGGCAGCTTCCAACACCAAGCAGTGGGGGCAGAGGAGCAACATGAAAAGATAAATGATTCAGGCACTCAGACGTGCGAGCAGCGAGAGCCTCGCGTGTGCATCCCTACGTGCAGGAGTGCTGATGGAATACACAGGACTCTGCAGAAGGCTGAGGGAAAAACATGCAAATAAAATACAGCTATTCAGCCTGAACTGTGAAATGTTATTTTATACATTAAATTCCAGTCATTCAACTTTTTTTTTTCTCCTCTGGATCTACATGAGAACTTAGAGGCTGGGATGGTGGGGATCATTCCCAGCCCCTTCCCAGGTATGGATTGTTTTATCCACAGCCCTGGTGTGGCATAAAAAGCTCTTAGGAAAAGGGCGTCTCCTGTACAATTTCCAGAGCTCAAGTAGCAGCATGTGGGATGGCAGCAGGTTCTGATCCACTGCAAGTACAACTGGGTAACCTCAAGGGACCCCTCAGCCTGCCTGCATCCAGTTCTAGCAGGGCCCTCCTGTGTGATTCTCTCCCTTGGCAGCAGATTAGTAAGATCAGGAATGAAGCAGGAGAAAGAACAACCCCAAATAGGTTGAAGAGTCATTGGGCCAGGAACTGCTGCTGGTGGCTGGTCTTCACCAAATCATAAAGGTTGGAAGGGAAAAATATTTTGTTACTGTCTAATCTGTCTTGATGTGCTGATGCAAACTGGAGATCGGATCCGAACACACAGGGCTGTTTTGCTCTGGGTGAAGAACAGGGAGAGGCAGGTGGAGGTGCTGTTTGGATGGTGCTTGGGATAGTGAACAAATGCAGCAATGTGTAGCTTTGGACACACGACAGGTGTGCTCATCCCCAGCGCTGGCCTGGAGCACATCAGCACCAGCAGCAGGAGGATCATGGTGCCATCCTACTGTGTCTGTGTGTCATCAAATCCCAGAGTGGTGGGGTGGGAAGGGACCTTAAACTTCGTCCCATTCCGTCCCGTGCCACAGGCAGGAGCACCTTCCACAATCCCAGGTTGCTCCAAGCCTCGTCCAGCCTGGCCTTGGACACTTCCAGGGATCCTGTGCCAGGGCCTCACCATTCTCACAGGGAAGGATTTCCTCCTCCTGCCCCATGCCGGCCCACGGGCTCCAGTGTTGGTGGTGCTGACAGCCAGGCCGGCTGGTTTGCACACAGAGCCCGGCCCGCTGGCTCTGGCAGCAGCCCCTGCCCCTCAGCACTCACACTCATTTAGGCAGGCAATTGGTGAGGTGAATCGCCCTCCATAGGCAGCAGGGATCATCTCTTCTTTGTGCATAAAATTACAGCAAACAAGCCTCAAATAACACAGGACACTTTCATAATTGATTTATGCGAGGACTCTGAAAGTTCTATTACCTTTTGTTTAGCTCAGGGGGCCTGACTCTGTGCAATCCATTGCTGAAACTAATTACAAGATATAATTAAACTGTGACACGAAGATATTATACCGTTAGTTTACTAATGACACCGCGAAGCTGTACCACCAGCGCAGGACAGTGATTATGCTTCATTCATTATTTATCCCTTTGCTAAATGAGACGCTGACATTTTCAAAAATTACTTTGAGGTTTCTTAATTGTCAGCAGCAGGATGGACTAGAAGGAGCTCTCCTTCCTCTTAGTTACTTATCTGAACCTCAGATGTATTATTAGCAAAAAAAAAAAAAATAAAACAATATCTCCCCTCCCCCTCTGGGACTCTCTGGGCATTGCTGGGCTGATCTGGGGCCGTGGCTGCTGGCAGGTGATGGACTGAGTCTGCAGGGGAAGGGTCTCCTCTGGCACTTCCTGCCACAGCCTGGCTAACCCGTGCTGCTTTTTAGGGCAATGTTGAGTTTTAAGCGGTTCTGTGCCAGCTGGAGGAGTCTGTCCCACTGCTTCCTCTGAGCATCTTCTTGCATCTTTGTTGCTGTAATAACTTTTTGGACTTTATCGATCAGTAAAGGCATTTTCCATTAGTACTACTAAAATAGAATTATTTGCTTTAAAAAAACCTTGTTAGAAGTGCTGTAATTGGCATAAAGCGGAACAGGCACTGCCATATTCTCAGAAAAAGAGATGCATTTACTGACTTCCTCATGAAAAGTTCTGGGTTTTTTGTCCATAAAGGCTTCTCTCCTTCTCCCTCTGTGCTTCCCCACCCTCTGTATTTCTTGAGTCTGGAGGCCTAGAAGCACATCTGGCACTACCCTCTGGGTCACCTTCCCACCACGCAGCCTGTTTTCCTCAGGGCACCACTGGACAGCTTAAGATGAGGTTTAATTTCTTCTGAGTGTAATGGCATCCGGCATCTATAATTACACTGTTTTCTGTGCTGTGCTGATTAAATACGGTTTGCCCAGAGAACCAAATGATGAATATTTGAGCAGAGTGTGTAGAACCAATAGCTGGTTAAATAGTCATAATAAATAAATTTGAAAGAGGAGAAGGAAGAGGGGCTCCTGAGTTATGGGACAGTAGCAGGTGTGAGAAAAAAGGAAGTGAGATTAACACTAAAGGCAGAAGACTCTTTCTAGTGCTTCATCTAGTGAGAAGGACAAAAGGCCCAGCTTTAATGGCTCCCACTGCCAGAGGGCAGGGATGGATGGGACACTGGGAATTAGGAATTGTTCCCTGTGAGGGTGGGCAGGCCCTGGCACAGGTGCCCAGAGCAGCTGGGGCTGCCCCTGACCCCTGGCAGTGCCCAAGGCCAGGCTGGACAGTGGGGCTGGAGCAGCCTGGGACAGTGGGAGGTGTCTCTGCCGTGGCTGGAGTGGGACTAGGTGAACTTTAAAGGTTCCTTCCAATCCAAACCAGTCTGGGACTCTGTGAAGTCACAGGTTTGGACTTCTTTCATTGTCTTCCAAAGAAGAAGGATTATTTTCCTTCTTTTTGCTCCCTCTGAATTAGATTAGAAGTTGCTCTGATTTGTTCGGGTCTGAGGGTTATTAACTCCCATTTGTTGCACATTTTACCTTAGAAAGTGCAACAGGCCATGAAAGGTGAGGGCTGTGTCTTCTCCAGACATCCACCTGTGCTGGGTTCCCAGCTCTCCTCAAAACCAGGAATGGCTGCAGCTCTGCACCCCCTGGCACTGGCCATGAAGGAAGAGTGTGCAGTGTCAGCAGCATTCTGGAATATTTGTAGATTCTACACCTGTCCTTGGTCTCTGTTAGTAGCAAGTGTAAGAGTGAGATGCTGGTGCGGGCACAGTTCAGCTCTTGGCTTTTTCCAGCCTGGAATCAAACAGCAACTCAGAAATGGGTGAATTGGAAGGAAACTGTTTCTGGAGCCTTATTTACCCAATAAGCACTAAATGTTTAATGACCTCGAAGTGTGCTCCAGAGAAACCAAGTGATTGCATTTGCTTAGACGCTGGTAGAAAAGGGATTAAGAAGACATTAGGTAAGTACCCGGTGCTTTGTGAGCTCCAGAAACCCCAGAATAAGGTGCCAAGCTGATCTTTTCCTAAAGTGGCGTTTCAAGCAGAATGTTTCCATCCTGGGTCCAGGAGAGCAGTAAGTGCCAGCTTGCTCTAGGAACACTCAGACAGAGCTGTAGGAACTGCTGGCAGCCTGATCCTCCTGCTGGAGACCTCATCAGGTGGGAGTTTGGCTGCTCTGGTGGGCACCAAGGGTGGGACAGGGACACCAGGACTGCCAGCTGCAGTTTGGGAGTCCTTGGCACCAGCTGGGGTTTGTCCCCTTGCAGAAGTTACTCCCACGAGTAACCAAGAGGGGCTGGGAGAGTTTCTTTAAATCCAGAGCGTGGAGCCCCTCACAGAGCCAGAACCTTTCCTATGAGGTCATTTCCATTCAGTGCTTCTGAATTTCTCCTGGGTTTTATGCCATTGTAGGAATGAGGTGCTTTAGCATTTTTCCTTGCTCTCTCCTCCCTCTCTATCCCCCCAGTGGACTGCAAGGCCCTAAATATAGGTCACCCCAAGCAATTAGGGAAGAGCTGCTGGTTTTGAAAGACTGAACAGACAGGAAGCCCAGTTTGATAAATGAGTAATCAGGTGAGATGGTGTTTGGCCTCAGCCAGAGTGATTGACAGGGGGTCTGCATGTTCACAGATACATTATTTAAACATGGGGAGATATAAGAGATCTTCTGCACTAATTACTTCGAAGGCTGTATTAATCACAAGACACTTTAATACTCAATCAATACTTGCATTTGTCAATGACCTTGTAAATCTCCTCACTTCTCTGCTGTATGGCAAAAGTGTCATTTGACATCTTCAGGGAGCTGGTTTTGTGCAGCTGTTGCTCAGTAAAATATATGTTTTGCAAAGTCTTAGTTCCAGTGTTTAAAGTTCAATTTCAGAAGTGGAAATAGGAAGAGGATAGATGCTAAGGCAGCTGTGTAGCTGTGTTTCAACCACTGGGCCATCATTTTTGATGTGAACTGGGCTCACACCTGCTGAAGGGGACATTTCATGGGGCATCCATGGATTCTAGCTTCACCTGAAGACTGGACATGGTGACTTGGTGGCAGAACACTGAGGTCTTTGCCATACTATGTGTTATAACTGGATGTGTGTATTAATGGGAGGGTACTGGAGTGCTGACCCTAATATCTTTTAGATGTCAGGGACATGAAATTTGGTAATTTCATCAGACTAAAGGAAGAAAGTAAAATAATGTCTTCAAATTCAGACAAGATTGCATTGCAGCCCAGATAGTCAAAGTGGAAAAGAGCCATGATGTTGGTTTTCTATACGGCATTGAACCAGAAGAGGGAAACTGGGAGGAAAAAAGCCCTGTGCACTATTAACTCCTGGCTAGTTGGAGCTGTTTACCTTTTCTAGAGTTTTTCCAGCTGTTATCCTGTTGTTTGAGCAGATATTTC
Organism: Geospiza fortis; assembly: GCF_000277835.1. NCBI lineage: Eukaryota > Metazoa > Chordata > Aves > Passeriformes > Thraupidae > Geospiza > Geospiza fortis. The sequence goes on from NW_005054373.1 coordinate 3,162,245, forward strand.
TCAAAGCCCCAAAGGAATTGTACAACTAATAATATTCTATCTGCCTGTGTTTGGGATTTTTTTAAGCAAGTCCTGTGGGTGCTTTGCTCAGTTGGTTAAATGTGGCAGCCAGAAAGCAGAGCCTGGTCCTGGGCTGGCTGAGGCTGGAAGGCACCTCTGGCTGCTGTCCTGTGCAGCCTGAGCATCCGTGTCTGTCAGAGCTGGGCCAGTGCTCCAGGCCAGCCTCAGCAGTGCTGGGCAGAGCAGACAGGTGGGATCAGCTCCCTGCAGCCGCTGGCCGTGTCCCTCAGGGCATCCCAGGCGCTCCTGCCGCGGGGGCCGGTTGGGGTGCCCTGTGTGTGCTGCTGCCTGGCTCTGCACCCCAGAGTGCCCTGTGTGTGCTGCTGCCTGGCTCTGCACCCCCGGTGTGCCCTGTGTGTGCTGCTGCCTGGCTCTGCACCCCAGAGTGCCCTGTGTGTGCTGCTGCCTGGCTCTGCACCCCCGGTGTGCCCTGTGTGTGCTGCTGCCTGGCTCTGCACCCCAGAGTGCCCTGTGTGTGCTGCTGCCTGGCTCTGCACCCCCGGTGTGCCCTGTGTGTGCTGCTGCCTGGCTCTGCACCCCAGAGTGCCCTGTGTGTGCTGCTGCCTGGCTCTGCACCCCCAGAGTGCCCTGTGTGTGCTGCTGCCTGGCTCTGCACCCCAGAGTGCCCTGTGTGTGCTGCTGCCTGGCTCTGCACCCCCGGTGTGCCCTGTGTGTGCTGCTGCCTGGCTCTGCCCCCCGGTGTGCCCTGTGTGTGCTGCTGCCTGGCTCTGCACCCCAGAGTGCCCTGTGTGTGCTGCTGCCTGGCTCTGCACCCCAGAGTGCCCTGTGTGTGCTGCTGCCTGGCTCTGCACCCCAGAGTGCCCTGTGTGTGCTGCTGCCTGGCTCTGCACCCCAGAGTGCCCTGTGTGTGCTGCTGCCTGGCTCTGCACCCCAGAGTGCCCTGTGTGTGCTGCTGCCTGGCTCTGCACCCCCGGGTGCCCTGCACCCTGGCTCTTAGCAGTCCCAATGCCCCTGGCAGCATTCTCCCACCCATTCCATGCGTTTTTTCCTGGTATTTTTGTTGGTAATTGCTACAGCATTCCCGCTCTGCACTCCGGCCTTGGTATCAGATCTCCAGATCAAGGTTTGCGAATATTTAGAGCACTTTGTTAGTCCTTGCACGTGACCCTTTTCTTTATAATGAAAAAGGTTTTATCTTTAAAATTCCCTTTATTGGGTCAGTACTTCATTTCCCCATCCCTGGCACGGCAGTTTGGGCCCCCGCACAAACCCTTTTTCCCATGTTCTCCACTGTTGCATACATTATATTCTGCAGAGAAATTTCATCTCTGCGCTCCTTTCTGTGGAATCCTCTTGCAGAAATCTCATTGGCAGCATACAAAAATTGCCTTTTCCCATTCCAACTGCCCCTGCCTTAGTCACTGCTGTCAGATCTGAAGCTGCTCAGCTGCAGAGGGAGGGGAGTTTAGTGCTTTCCCTTTGCTCTCAGGCCATTTTTCCTATGCTTCTTTTTTATTCTTTTATTTTATTTGTGGTCCCTGTCATTCTGTCGGGGCAAAGGGGTAAAGAGATTTGACACTAAGTGCGGGGAAATGCTGTATCTGGAATCTATCTTCCAGACGGCAAAAGAATAAAAATTCATGGCAGGACAGCGGCTGCTGCCACGTTCTCTAAGACATATTGCAGGTAGCGTTATTTATTGTGGCACGGAGTTCATGGAAGTGCTACCTCAAAGCACCCGGAGAGATCCTAAAAAGCCCATCTCCCATCAGGTGCAGCAGATTTACGGCGCTGAGCGCGGCGGGGTCAGAGCGCGGCGCGGGAGCCGGGGCCGCTCCGGGCGGGGAGAGCGGTGCCCGAGCCCTGCGGGGAC
>NW_005054373.1:3164719-3174645 GCF_000277835.1 Geospiza fortis
TGCGGGGACATTGCCTGAGCACTGCGGGGACACTGCCCGAGGCCTGCGGGGACATTGCCTGAGCCCTGCGGGGACACTGCTCGGGAGCCGGGGCTGCGGGACGGCACAGCCGGCCTCGGGAGCTCACAGGGCTCGGGGGGCACACAGGGCTCGGGGGGCACTGCAGATTCTGGGGAAATGAGAAGGTTCCTGGCCGTGTAGGCTCCAGGAGGGAGGCGCTGAGTGTTTATTCACTTGGGGTTCTCAGAAACCTGCAGGGTGGTAAACCAGAAATGTTGGAAACCTCAGAGGTCATTAAAGACCTCTCAAACTATACAAATATAGCAGCAAAACCTCATTAATTCTTGCAGGCCTTCTGGACATTGGTTCCCCCTTCCTCTCCTCTGGAGTCCCTGTTTTCTTACAATATTTGACAGTTAAAGACAAACTCGCATCTTTCAGCTTTCATAATTCCAACACAGTGACCACAATAAATGTGAGAGCAGTTGGGAGCAACAAATACTCAGTTCATAAACCCACATAAAATTAGATGATGTCAGCTAAGCTAATAGCAGCTCTGTTCTCTGAGTGGTTGTCCTAACCCTGCCTCTGCTTCTTGCAGAACTCCCAAACATTCAGATTTCTGAAGACAGAGGAACTTGTTAGCAGTGACACAGGATCCTCTATTTTGTTATTAGGGGTTTGTGGGGCCTCCTTTGGTGATGCTACAAGCCAAGCAGTTTTCCATGGTTTTTTCAGCAGTTTCCCAGGATTCATCTCATTGCCTTCACCTATGCCACTGCCTTGCCTGCCATTTGCTGCTGTTGTGTTGGAATCATGGACTCATGCAACGGCTTGGGTTGGAAGGGACCTTAAAGCTCATTCCGTTCCACCCCCTGCCCTTCCCCTATCCCAGGCTTCTCTAGGCCCTGCCCAACCTGGCCTTGCACACTTCCAGGAAGGGGGAGGCCACAGCCTTTCTGGGTTGTTCCCTTTCAAGCTCCAGAGCCAAAATTCATCACCTGCTGCAGTGGAGGTGTGGGAAGCACTGATGGCCGTGCTCAGAGTGACCTCTGGGGCCACTGCTGCCCTGCCCGCTGCTGAGGGCAGCTGCTCCTGCTGCTGCTGGAGCGGGGATGTCGAGGGTGCTTGTTTCCATAGCTGGCTTTGCTGCTGCTGCTGCTGGAGCAGGGATGTCGAGGGTGCTCGTTTCCATAGCTGGCTTTGCTCCTGCTGCTGCTGGAGCAGGGATGTCGAGGGTGCTCGTTTCCATAGCTGACTTTGCTCCTGCTGCTGCTGGAGCAGGGATGTCGAGGGTGCTCGTTTCCATAGCTGGCTTTGCTGCTGCTGCTGCTGGAGCAGGGATGTCGATGTTTCCACAGCCAGCTTTTCCTCTGGCCAGCTGGAGGTTATCAGGGCCAGAGCTGCTCCCCAGCCTCATAAACCTCATGCACTATTCGGAGTCATGACTCTCCCCTGAGCCGCCGGTGCTGTTCCCCGGGACAGCTAATCCCTCAGCGTGCCTGCTGGAAGCTGCTGTATTGATTTCTGCCTCTCTCTAAACCTCACTTGTGTTCAGTGCTTGTTAGACATCTGAAGGAATATCCAGTGGGCTCCAGGGGCAGCCAGGGAGTGGGGCACAGGCAGCGGGGCCAGGGATGTTTGCAGCAGGTTGGAGATGTGCCAACAGGAAGGTGGCAGTGGGACCCCTGAGCCCCAGCAAAGCTCTTGGACAAGATTTAAACTAGCTTGACACTGCTGGCTCACTCTGTAATCATTGATAAGTAGCTTTTTATGTGTTGGGCTCAGGGGATTTGATGGTTCTCTGAGGCACGGTTAGGGCAGTGGATGCCCTTTGCAAGCTGTGCCCAGATGCACGTGCAAGGGAGCCACTGCTGGGGACTTTTCTTCATTTTACTCCCTGTAAGTCACAAGAAACCTCTGAATTCCAGGCCCCTGCTGGCAGGACGTGCATGGCTCTCTGGAAGCACATTTGGGCTGGATCTGTTGGATTTCCAGTCTTTGGGATCTGTCATGGTGCCCAGTGTCACCCTCTGCCACGTAGCCTGTTCCCAGACTGACACGGCTCCAAAGAGCTCCTTTATGTGGAGGGAGCAGTGGATGATTAGGGAGGTTATGTGGACACTGGAATTGAAGCTTAGAGCCAGGATGAGAGGGCTGAAAGAGGCAAAAAGAAGGATTTAGCATATTTTTAATTAAAATAACAAGCTGGGACCTGTCACTACATAGATTCCTTTGTATCCAGAGTTCCTTTCCCTCTTTTCATCTTTGACTTTTCAGATTAGGCACTCTCAGAGCAGGGATCACACTTTCCTCTGATCTGGAAAATGCCTGGCATGCTTTGAGGGCTGGCATTGTCTATGCAATAATGAAATAACCACAGTTTTGGTCTCATTGCTGTCTAACTCCTATCTGCCATCGTCATGAGATAGGGCTTGAAATAATTGCACCTACACTTACATTATACTTTTGGTTGTTCACAAATTAATTCTCATACCACTCTGAGATCAGAACTGGTACAGCTGCTCTGTGAATTTGGGATGAACACACAGAGATGGAGCTTTTTCTCCCCAAAAGTGGTGGTGCCTGCTGTGTCATGGTGAGCTGCATAAACACAAAACTCATCCCCGTTTGAGCATTTTATAGTAAGTGGGGCATTAGGAAAAGTGGCTGATCTATCATGTTCTTTATTTATGTTAAATTAAAAATTAGTAGATTAAGCCAGATTTTGCTCTATTAAACACAAATAGGCTGGTTAAAAGCAACTCTATCAATCAAAAAGGTGATTGTATCACATGATTTAAAATTTGTTCCAACAGTGGCACAACGCAGAAAAGATCACAACCCAGATCTAACAAAGCTTGACCCTCCATCCATGTAATTTAGCATAAAACCCTGAAAAGAAGCAAAGCAAACTGAAGTAATTGCAAAATACAAATTTTAATAGACCTAATCCCCGGGAGGATCTCTGCCAGGGGAGTTGAATTTGGATTTGTTTGTACAGATGAGTCTGAATGGCACTTGAGTGCTGGTACAGAGCTGCTCCCAGGCCGTGCTGGGAGAGGTGGTCCTGGCGCAAACCAGGAACAGGAGATGTGCTGGTGGAGCCTGCCGGTTTCCCAAGGAAGAACCTTCTGCTCCCTGCTTTCCCCTCTCTCACAGTCCCCACTCCCACAGTCTGTGCGCTGCTGGCTTTGCTCAGTGGTCACACACTGCTTTGGGCACATGGACATCCTTCTGCTCCTGTGGCTTCCAGCCTCAGCAGGCCATGGGAGAGGAGGAAGCGGGAGTCTGTCACTCAGACCTCTGCCATTAATTTAGATTTTCCCCTGTTTGTTACATATCTACATGAGGTAAATCCTGAGTTGTTCTGGATATTGCATTCTCTATTGGTGGTGGCACTTTCCTGCCTTGATTCCATCTTTCTGGAGCACCAGCCTGGGGCCCCATCAGGCCTCATGTTTCCTCCTTGTGTTTTCAATTTGCCAAATCCAGCTTTGTGTGTTGGTGCCACTCTACAAAATACGCTGTGTCCGTTTACAGCCTCATCTTGGCCTTAGGATTTTACCTTTTCACAAACTCACCAAGGTGGGAATCCAAACACCTTCCCTGTCTCTGGCTGGTGGATGCTCAGCTAAGCAAGATTCAGCAAACATAACTTTGGTTTTCATATCATATTTCTTTCCTTAAACTACTTGCAACTGCTTACAAATTTATTAATCAATTTTCATGTTCCCTGGGCACAATTCACAGGGACTTTGCCACCCAGGTGTGCACCCTGTATCCGTGTGAGACCACCAATATTTGATTCTGATCACACCTCTCTTCTGCGTCATGTTCCATTGCAGACTACTTGGTCAGACTGTCCTGCCTTTGCTTTTCTGAAGCTTTCAGACACGACTAGTTTTGCCACTTAAGTATTTTCATCGCTCTGATTAGAGGTTTTGTTCTGTTTTAATATTTGTCAAGCACTTATGGTCACTGGGTGTTGCTTTTAATTGTAACATCTGCTCCAGCTGTAGAGGAGTAGAAATAGTCTCAGCCGTGTGCATAGGTCAAAGCCTTGGCCACTTTTTCTCTAAACTGAGTCCAGGCAACTTATTTCTCCAAAGCTGCTGGTCTAAGCCAGCACTTTTATTGCGGAGATGAAAGGTGAGTGCCAGGTTGTGGGGCTGCCGAGCCTCTCCATCTCCTTTCCCCATTAGCAACTGGGAGCGGAGCGGGCAGGTGGAGCAGGCTGAGTGTGCCTTTGCAACACCACCTAAAATCACGTTTGATTTGCTCCTTTGATGGCATGTTCACAGTTATCTTGCCCCGACTCTGATCTTCTCCAGCTGCATGGCCCTTTAAATCCCCCATTTCAAATAGGAAGGAGAAAGCGATTTGGTGGAGCCCTTCCCATCCTTCGGATCCACGCTCTTATTAAGGCTCATATCTATTACTTTCTTCCCTTCTGAAGGAGTCTGCTTGATTCAGTACTTTTGGGACTTGGTGACATTAATGTATCTGTTTTATGTAACACGGAGTCATTATTAACAGAATCCTAGATCATAAAAAAAGGGCTAACGAGAGACAAGGAGGGTTTTTCCCCTTGAAGCTCGTAGCAGCGGTGCCGCGGAGAGGCCGGGGTCAGGGAGCCGCCGCCTGATTGGGCGCGCGGCCGCCGCAGTGGCATTTCTGCAGTTTCATCAGAAAGTCTAAATAATCCATGTGAAAGCCCAGGGTTATTTACAGGAGACAGACCCGTGCTGCCAGAGCCGCGAGGCACCGGAGCATCGCCTTGGCTCTGGTGTTTGTGCCGGGACGCCGCTCCCGCTGCTCTGCTGGGCCTCACTGCTGGGCAGGAGCTGCAGCCACCGACACAGGAGTCAGAGAGTTAAAAGGAGATCAAGAAATGACCTGAGGAGGGGAAAGTGGCAGGGACCCAGGGGCTGCTTAGTGCTGCTCCGGGAAGGAGTAAGGGTGCGAACTTATCGCTGATGTGTGCAGGGCAGGGCAAGGCTGCTGCTCCTCTCTGGCACCCCAGCGCTCCCCCAACATGGAGCTGTTCCCTGACCAGAACTCGTAATTTTCTGTGTTTGAGCACAGGCTGCCCCTAAGCCAGGAGAAGAAATTGGAGCTGAGCTTGTGGGTCTCAGAGGGCTCTGACCCAGAGAACCTGCAGTGAGAAGGGGCTGAAGTAGCCATGGAAGCTTTGGTAGTCTCCTCATCCTGGAATCACAGAACCCCAGACTGGTTTGGGTGGGAAGGGCTCATCTCGTTCCACCCCTGCCATGGGCAGGGACACTTTCCATTAGCTCCAAACCTCATCCAGCCTGGCCTTGGACACTTCTAGGGATGGGGCAGCCACAGCTGCTCTGGGCAAATGTCCTTTGGGATTGTCCAGTACCTCAGAAGGCTGGCAGGAAGCAAGCAAGCTGTGCCAGAGAGATTACCAGCCAATCCATCTGTTCAGGATAAGAATTTAATAATTTTTTCTACCTTCAACTTTTAAACTTATTTACAGGGAGCTGGAATGCCTCTTTGCTGTTTATATTGCTGTTTTAATATTTTTCCTTCTCTTAGTAAATGGTTTTGTTTTATATAAATTGACACATGAGTATTTGGGGAGGGGGAAGACTACAGATGTTTCCTTTAAGGTTTTAATAAAGAATCACACACTCTTATAAAATGGCATAAAAGAAAAAGCACCTACACCATGCCCAGCATGACCAGCTCCTTCCCACCCATTTCAGGAGCATGTTGGGTGATCATTGTAACGTGGTTCATGTCTTTGGCATGTGACAGCTCAGCCCCAGAGGCACAGCCCCAGAGCCACAGCCCTGTCTGAGGCTGCACAGCCACATGCCCAGGGCTCGCTGGGTCACCTCCCTGCCCAGGGATCCAGCAAGGATGTGTGGGGTTTTTCAGAGCGTACCATGACCCAAACCTAGAGGTCAAACTGGTGGAACCCTGAGATACTCCCATCTTGGAAGTCTGCAGACTCTGAGAGCCGCTTTGGGAGAGAGCTGATGCTCTCAGGTGAAGTGCTGAGCTGGTTTCTAGGTTAGGAACTCCAAACCCAGGTCCATCCTGCTCTCTTGATTTAGAATGAATTTTATTATTAATTTTAAATATTGTGTATGTAAGAATTCTCTTTTATATCTGTTGTCTTTATTCTGTTCTTGGAAGAAGAAGTCCTGAGCACGAGCTCCCCCTCATCTGGGGGAACTGGAATCAGCACACATGTTGTCAGGAAACCACCTCTCTTGCTGGTTCATGACATTTTGCATCTGGCTGAGATCTTAGAGCAGTGCCTGGGCTTCCTCTCTTCCCTCTCAGCAGTTCTCCTTGCGAGGGATGGTGTAAGGAATTAATCTGCTGTGATTCTGCTCTTTGCAGAAACCAGATTTATGACAAAGGAAGGACAAGCCTGCAGCTGAGCTTGCCATGGGGACCACTCCCAGATGGTGTTTGGGTCTGGAGCTCCATGGCCAGGCTGGGCTGTGAGCCTGGGGCCCTGAGGTGCCACCATGAGAGCTGGGTGTAGGTACATCCAGGGTTAGAGGGGATGGGAAATAAAACCCCTGTCATGGCTATGAGCTGGGCTCCCTAAAGTGCAGGTTTGACACAAATATGTATAGAGTATGAAAACTGATGTAGTTCCTATTTTCCTTGGAATTCTGGTTTCTGAAACTCGGTGCTTTCCACCACAACCACAAACACTGGGAAGGATTTTTAACAGAAGGCTGCGCTGGGTATGGCTGCGAACAGGAGCTTCAAGGAAGCCACCAAGTTGGATGAATAAACCCTTCCCAACAAAATCTTGGGTCATCAGCTCTAGACAGAGGAAAACCCCTGTCTGGACCCCAGTGTGGGCCCCAAAGCCAGCGCTTGGCTGAGCTTGCAAATGGCTGCATTGGTTCTCAGGGCAAAGCACATGCAGAGCTGCTGGATGTGTTCAGTGTGAGCCCTTCTTTCAATTTGCTTTGAGATTAGACTTGGCCACAAGGTCACAGCCTAGGGGGAAATTTTGGAACAATTTTCAAAGCAGTTAATTTGGACATTTTTCAAGTATTTAAATGCAAATACAAATGAATAAATAATTTATGCTTGCTTTAACTGAAAAATATTTTAGTTTAAGAATACACAAATTGTCCCACATTTAGTATGGGCTGTCTATGGAGCGGCTGGCAGCTGGGAAAAGCAAGTTCTAAACCTGGGAAAGTGGCCACGTAGTGCTCAGTACCTTCCCAGTTGTGTTTACCTTTGTATCTGTTGCTTTGACTGGGCTGTTAGGGAGCGAAGGAAGCCGTGGCAGTACAATAACGTGCACTTTAAAAAAAATTATAGAACCTATTACAACGTTGTTTAAAAATCATTATTATATTGTAATGGAGTTAAATGCTGTGTTTATGTAAGGCTTTAATTCCTGAGGAATTCCAGACTGTGGGGCCAGGCTAATGTGACAAAATACTGAACTCGGAGACATGTGTGTGTTCATGGCAGAGCAAAGGCTCCTGCGGGGACCCAGACAGAGAGAGAAATAATTTATTTTCAGAAAAACAGCTTTTAAAAGTTTGCAAAGCTATGTTAAATGGGAGAGATTGAATAAAAGTGAAGATATTTCAGAAAAAATAGAAGAAAATAAAATCACTACATTTTGTTAGCAAGGTTTTCTTTTGAAACAGAACTTTTTTTAAAAACCCCACAGTCTAAACGAAAAGTTTTGCTTGTGTCAAACTAAATATTCTTATGAAATTCAGGGCCAGGAGTGACAAGACAAGGGAAAATGGCTTCCCACTATCAGAGAGCAGGGACAGATGGGATATTAAGAAGGAATCCTTCCCTGGGAGGGTGGTGAGGCCCTGGCACAGGTGACCAGAGAAGCCCCTGGATCTGTGGAAGCATCCAAGGCCAGGCTGGAGCAGCCTGGGACAGTGGAAGGTGTGCCTGCCATGACAGGGGATGGATGACATGGGCTTCAAGGTCCCTTCCCGCCCAAAAAGTTGTGTGTTTTCATGGTTGGTTGTATATGTCGGGAAACCGCAGTGATTTTGGTGACACGGTGTGAGTTTGGGAGCACATTTGCTTGTGCTGGTCCTGAGGAGCCATGCAGAGGGATGTCAGAGCTGTGTGAGGGGACTGGCTCCTCCTGCCACAGGCTTCCCCATGACTGGGGGGAGAATCAGTCTCCCTCCTGGCTCCTGCCCCTCCATGTAAGGCAGCGTGTGTGCGGTGCCCGAGGTGCCATCCCTTGTGTCCTGAGTGAGGGAGGGCAGGGGCTCTCCTGCCCTTCAGCTCGGGCTGCAACACGGTGCTGGCTGCTCAGCAGGGTCCTGGGGAACCCAGCGAGTCTCTGCCTTGGCATGAAAAACAAACCCAGCCATGTGCAGCAGTAACACAGGCAAAGATACAATCATTGAAAAGCAATTACAGCTCCAGCAGCCAGCTCTGCTCACCCAGCCCCTCGTCCTGCTCAGGCCCCCTTAGGTGCACGCTCGGGGTAAAAACCTTACAACCAGGATTTCAAATGTACCAATTCCATGTCCTGCTGCCGTGCTCTGCTGGGGGGTTTCCTCCTGGAGGTACTGGGGATGTCGCTTTCCCCTCCAGCCTCAATGGCTGTTGGTCCATCCTCTTCCCAAGCCAGGAGCCCAAGCAGGACCTGACCCACAGAGGCCCCCAGTCAGCCCCAGCAGCCAGAGCAGCTCCTTGTCCTACAATCCCAGAATGGTTTGGGCTGGAAGGGACCTCAGAGCTCATCCTGTCCCACCCCCTGCCATGGGCAGGGACCTTCCACTATCCCAGGGTGCTCCAAGCCCTGTGCAGTTCCAGGGCTGGGGCAATACCTGACCACATCCTGATGTGCCTCAGCCTCTCCATGGAGGGTCTGTGTCCCTTCCTCAGCCCCTCACAGAGCAGCCCCAGTGCTCAATACATGGCTTCATTTGCATTATGGAGCAGGGCTGCAATCGATGGTTGGTCTGTGCTGGGGGGACATGGGGACACAGGCCCAGCCACGTGTGTGCCAGCCCTCGTGAGCAATGGAGTGTAAAAACCAAATAACCAAAAACCTCTCTAGCATTGTGAAAGTTTTATGGCCATTTTTCCAATTACATAATAGAGTTCATAATCTGTTATGAATTAGCATAAATCAGAATCAGCCCACAATTAAGAAAATAAGTTAAATTGCATTTTGTGAAGCATTGTTCTGTCTGAACAGTTTGCTCTCATGCTGCTAACCTGACAAATTCGGTAATTCACAGCATCCTTCTTGAAATCAGTTGGAATTACTGAGGTTTTACAACAGCCTGTACGTACAGGTTACAATAGCCTTGGGTGCTGCAGGCGGGCTGGTTTCAGGAAAGCAGAATGTTCTTCAAAAGCCAAACTGCTGAGTCTGTGTAAGGTTGGGTGTTGGGAGAAATTCCTTCCTGGAAAGGGCTGTCCAGCCCTGGCACAGCTGACCAGGGCAGCAGTGGAGTCCCCATCCCTGGAGGGATTTAACAAACCTGGGGACATGGGGCAGTGGTGGCCGTGGCAGTGCTGGGGAATGGCTGTACTCAATGAGCTATGGGGCCTTTTCCAGCCCAAAGGATTCTGTGATTCTTCTGAAGGGAATCACCACCCAGAGATGTCAGGAACATCACCAGCTGAGCAAGCAGAATTTATGGATGTTTTGGCCATCATCATGGTATCCCCAGATGCTGTTAGGAGTGATGTTCAAGTGACAACAGGAGACAAGAAGCAGCAAAGAGCATGTGTTCATCACCCTGTGGCTGAGTCTGGCCCTGGTTGCTGGAGAGCCCTCCCTGCTGGCTCCGGGAGCTGCCCGGGTCCGGCTGTGGCTGCTGGGCAGCGGAGGGGCTGGCACAGGGCAGCAGGGGCTGGCACAGGGCAGCAGGGCTGTCCCCGCTCTCATCTCGGCCATTCCCAATGTGGCT
>NW_005054373.1:3174698-3181011 GCF_000277835.1 Geospiza fortis
CTGCACCAGGGCAGCAGGGGCTGGCACAGGGCAGCAGGGCTGTCCCCGCTCTCATCTCGGCCATTCCCAATGTGGCTCCTGTGCCCAGGGAGGGCAGTGGGTGCAGGGAGGGCACAGCTGTGTCCTTGCTGCTGGCTCTGGACTGGGAGGGAAGGATGTGCTCTGTGAGCGTTCCACAGCTCTGCAGCAGCAATGCAGCCTTGGGCGTCAGCGCCTGGATCCAGCGGATTTCTGTGAATTTGTGTGTTCCTGTGATGGATCAGGGAGTGTGGCAGAGCCCCTCGCTTGGCTCACTCACACACACGGCATCCTCAGGGCCAGGCCTGAGGCTCCTGCCTCCTCCAGCGCCTCCACGGGTATTTCTGACAGAGTCCGTGAGCCCTCACTTCTGAAACAAAGGCCTAATGAAAGGGTCGGGCTGCCCCGGCTGGCAGTGGCTGTAATTCTTGGCAGGGTGTGACATGCCCATCCTCTCGAATTAGCGCGGGGCACGAGGATTTGGCACGGTGCTAATTGCGATCAGACGGGAACAAGTGGCCTCAGTATGTGGGCACGTGGTGGGACAAAGGGACCCCCGGCCCGCGAGGGGCAGGTGCTGCTGGCCCTGGGCAGGCCTGGGGAACCCCCCTTGTCTCCGTGCTGGCGAGCAGGACTCGGCTTTCATTTAGTGTGGGCTTTGTTGGATGCTCTTTCTTTGCCGCACAGGAACTCAGCTGGGGCAGAGTCAAGGCAGCTGCTGCTGGGAAAGCTCCTGCCATGCCAGGAAAGCTCCTGCCATGATGGGAAAGCTCCTGCCTTGCTGGGGAAGCTCCTGCCTTGCTGGGGAAGCTCCTGCCATGCCAGGAAAGCTCCTGCCATGCTGGGAAAGCTCCTGCCTTGCTGGGGAAGCTCCTGCCTTGCTGGGGAAGCTCCTGCCATGCCAGGAAAGCTCCTGCCATGCTGGGAAAGCTCCTGCCAGCTTCAGCCAGGCAGGAGGGATTCCCATGTCGTTCTGGAGTCCAGGAGAGGAGCTGGCAGCGCCAGGCAGAGGGACAAGCTTCCTTCCAGCAGAGTACCCTTTCCAGAAAGCAGTCCTTTTGTGATGGCTTCAGAGCCATTTCTCTCCATCCACCCCATGCAGGGGACGTGGCCTGTGCCCCCAAGGTGACACTGGGAGCAGTGAGCCATCTGCAGGCACATTCCTGGGCATTCGAGAGCAGCTTCAGCGGCCCCTGCCCGCTGCATCCATCCCAGAACAATGAAAGGGATTTCATCCCGTTTGCACTTGGATTTGGAGGATGATCCTCTGAGGTGGGAGGTGTTTGCAAGGAGATTTCTCACAGCCATGGCAAAGCTTTCCTTCTCTCACCAGTCAGTCAGAGGATGGAGTCAGGTATTCACCAGGAACCAGCCTGGCAGTAGCCAAAGGATGGTTGTCACATCTCCAGTGCCACCTCAGAGGCTGGGGGAATCCAGGCTCACAACACCTACCACAGGTCAAGTCATGGATCCCATTAGATGGCCCATCCCACAGAAGGGCACTGGCATCGTGGCTCCAGTCTGAGCTCTGGGTGTTTGGCAGGAGCTCTTCTCTCTTAAACTTGACTTTCCTGGAAAACTCTGCATGTTACCCTCATTACCTGTGTGTCACTTTGCTTTCTCCTCTTGCAAGTTATTGATGACTAAGCTGAAGTAGTGCAGAATTTCTGCTCCATCCCTTGCTAATGCTGTGTTTGTGCCCTCTTTTCCTGTCTTTTTATCAGGAATTCACAGGAAGATTAATCCCTCTTACTCCATGACAGTTTAGTTTCTTTAAGAACCTTTAGTGAGGGATGTTCTAGAAAAGCTTTTAGAAAATCAGATTCCACTGTATCAGCCCAAATCGCCTGTATTAGCAGGGCTGGTTCCTCATCAGATGGCTCGGATCTGTACATATGAACTCTGCTCTTGTCTTTCAGGCTCTGCCCCAGACATGTTTATTCATTGCTGCTAATTTGATCAGTCCCTCAGTTTTCTACTCTTTTGCCTGTTCTGGAAATCAGACTTTGTGCCCTGTCATTCCCAGGGTCACTCCTAAAGCCTTTTGTAAAAAATTGTCACCTTCCAATCCTCAGATCCAAAGGAAGAAAGTTCAGCAATTTCATATTTGGGCTCCTCGAGGAAGCACTGTCGGCCTCTGGTGATTTGTTGCTCTGGCATATGAACCCTGCTGACCCCTGCATAGTGAATGGCAGTGCAAGGAATTAATTTAATTTTGCTGCTGTGCCCTTATCTTTCTTAATTCCCCCCTTTACTCCTTGCCCATCTATCAGCAGCTCTGGGTGACAGACAGGCTTCCTGCTTTTGTGTTGGAGAAGCTTTTATTAGCTCTACGAACTCTGATGATTGTTCTCCAGACCCTGTTTTGCCTTGCCTTATTGTGGGTTTGCACTTAGTGTGCTGGGTTTACATCCTTTTCTATTTTTATTGTTTGGAAACAACTTCCATTTTCCTGAAAGTACCTTTTTTATTTCAGATAACTTCCTTTTTCCGTTGGTTTAAACCAAGCTTTGAATGTGTGGTGGTTTGGCCTTTCCCTTGGTGAGTCTCACATATGCTTGTGTCCCACGGTGTTCATGGAATCCAGGATGGTTTGGGCTGGAAGGGCCTGAACGTTCACCACATCCCACCCCTGCCATGGCAGGGACACCTCCCACTGTCCGGGCTGCTCCAGCCCCAGTGCCCAGCCTGGCCCTGGGCACTGCCAGGGATCCAGGGGCAGCCCCAGCTTCAGGGGTAGAGCACAGACAGAGCAGCAACAAACTGGGCAACAGCATTTCCTGAGAGTTCTGTAATTTCTGGTTACAAATTCCTGACAGCCACAGCTGTGTGACTGCAGCATGAACCACCACTGGAACAGGAAAGTTCCTGTCCCAAACACCTGCTGGCATCAATTGCTCAACACCTCGTGGTCAGCTGCCCCCCAGGTGCCAAGCTGTGCCAAGCCCAAAAGGAGGGCTTTCCTTGGGAGGCAGCAGACTTCTCATCAGCCAGGCTGTTTGTCTGACTCTTCACTGTGTTTCTTTTCCTTCCTGGTGTCTCTGCTCCCCTGCTGGCTACGTGAGCAGCCAGACTGGGCTGCTCTGGTTAGAGCAGGAGAGACCACAGAGCTTCTGGCTTTGCTGATGGCCGAGCCAGAGCCTGTGGTGCAGGTGGCCATGGGGGTTGCTGTGGGCAAAGCCACCTCCAGGTAGTTGATAGAGTCTTTTCCCTATGAAGCCAGGAGGCTGGGAGGTGCAGCTTTGCACTAGGAGGCAGAGTATACCTGTCACAAAGGTGCTGCAGGTCAGCCCTCAGTGACAGAGGAGATGCAATGGCTGGGAATGTTGGCTGAGTTGGAACTGAACACAAAAAATACCAACATGCTGTACCCAAACTTCTGTTTCTTTTGGTGCATTATGCCAAATCCTTCAAAATATTTTATATTCTTCCCATTCTTTTGTTGGCAGGCTCTGACCTGGAGAGTTTGTACTGACTTCTTCTGGTCTGAATAGGAACCATTCCCCTGCTCCACTCATCAGCACCAGATCCTGCGACATCTCCACGTTCCCACAGTGAGGTAGGAAGATGTAATTTTCATAAGCCTTGTAGAAGTGATTTTTGTGTTGGTCGCCCTCCTGGGATGTGTAATGTAAATCACCTGGATTAGGAGAGATGTGACTACATGTAACAGAGCTGTTCTCAGGCAGAGTTGAGGGTTCTTTGTGCTCCCTGAGCTGCAGAGTTTACTCTCTCCTGCTCCTCGTGGTGTTTAAATGCCACCTGCCTGAAGTGTTTCTGAGCACCTCACTCGCTGGCCAGTAGTGTTGGCTCCTCTTACTTTCAATGGAAATGTTTTTTTGAGTAAGACCATCCATAGATTGTATTTTTCCTACATGTCTACAAAGCCTTGCCAGGCTGCAGCTCTGTCTGGGCTGGTGAAGAACCATCAGGGCTCTGTTATTTAATTATTTATGTTGTCCTTAACTGTTAGTTTCTGTCATTAAAGAACAGGCCAAGTGATTAGTGCCCTTGGCTTAATCTTCTTAGCAGGAAAACTGTCCCTTGAATGTCTGTCCTAATCAAACAGCCATAAGGGAGGATGAGGAAAGGGCAAGACTCCTGATCTGGTTCATTTTCCATGTGAATTGGTGAAAGTAAATCACATTTGGATGGTCTGTTGCAATTTGTAAACATGAGTTTCCCAAAATGATGGTAAATGTTATGCTGGCAGAAAACACACCTTCCTGAACATGGGACAAATATCCCTTTCCTTCCTCCCAGTATCCCCACCGTGAGATTTGCCACTGGAGAAATACCTGTGGTCCAAGAGTAGTAATTTCATTATTAAAAATTCTTTTGTGTATAATAGACTTCAGTGAGTCACTGTCAAGTACCTGCTTTTAATATATTTGTATTTACTTAGTCATTATAAGGTCATTCATAATCTCTGGAATACTTGGTATTACCAAACTAACCTTGCGTGACACTGGTAACAATGGAAAGATTAATGGCAGGTTTCAAAAAATACTCACCAGAGTTCTCTATCTTTATGGAAAACTGAGAAAATTTGGAGTTGGATTTTTTCCATGTATTTAGTTTTGGGAGGGGGTTTATCCTTTAAAGAAGGTTTCTTTCCTATTTTCTTGCTACATTTTTATCTGAAGTATTTTGTTTACAACACTAGTGCACACTTCAAGTTCTTGAGAATCATCAGACTTATAAATGTAATGGAAACCTTGGGAAATCGTGTGATAGGCAAACTCTCATTTGCTTTGTGCTCTCAAAATCTCACAGGATCCTGAGGAAAGCATCTACTTTTTCAATTTAGTTAGGAAATGTTCCAGGACTTGGTGTTCTTTGAGGGGATGAATAGTGTTCTTCAGGTGTTATAAACTGAATCCAGAGATTCTGTGGAGGAATGGCAATGCTGAAATCCCACCTTCCCTGGGGTCAGTGCTCTTGATTTTGATATGAGAATGAGAGGGGGAAGCAATGGATGGAGCACGGAAAGGACAGAAAAGCACTGAGGGGAAAGCATGGTGGGACAGGAGCAAGTGGAAGGGGATTGCATGGGGACAGTTGGAGAGGTTTTGGAGAGACACCACCTGTGGCCAGTTGTGACTTTCTCACACTATGATGTCCTCACTGATTTTGTTGTATTGGAGATTGCCAGTTTTCTTTAAAAATGTGTAGTATCTGTTAAAGAACTCCATTTGGGACCAATCTGTGTGCTGTTTCCATTAATGACAGTGGGATTATGCTGTGGGGTTCCAGCCCACCCTCAGAGCTTCATCAGACTGAGTGGGACAATGGGGCTGTGAGTGACACAAACTCCAAAGAAAACCTGGTACTGGGGTGACAGAGAAGAGATGGGTGGTGAATGCCTTGGGGAGCTCTGGGGTGATTGGTTTGAGCATCTTAGTTAATTAAAACTGCAGGTTAAATTGTGTTGAAGGGACATATACAGGCGATGAAAAGCAAGTGTGAGGTGAGTATGGAAGGACCTCACACAAGTGGAAAGAAGACAAGGAGAAAGCCTCCCGAGGAGAATTACTCTTCTAATGTCCATGGGAAAATTGGCTTTTGTTTAGCAGAATTGTAACTTTTAAATTTGTACAGCTGGTACAAGTAGATACAATTCTATTTGGCAAAGAGCAGGATGTTGTGAGGCTCGTGTGCTTTCAGAAGAGACTCCAGGCCTTAACCAGCTGAGGGAGAAAAATCAGCAATTTTGGTTCTGTGTCAGTAGAACACACTCTGTTCATGTCCCCTGTAAAATAAACTTTCTTCTCCGTGCTGGTCAGAATGGTTCTTTCGGACCTAGAATAGACTTGGTCATTAAACTGAAGGCTTTGATTTCAACCTGGTGAGGAAAAGGCCCTTGCTCATACTCTGTGATAGTTTCATAGATGTAATTATGGAGTATTATTTCAATTACCTGTTTAGTGGCTAATTGCTCTTCTATAAGTGCAGAGGAAGGGGAGAACATGGGACCAAGGCTGTATTTCAGGGTGCAAGAGGGTATTTGTTACTGGCTTTTAATGATCTTGATCTTCTGGTTTAAGAATGTAACGTATTTTTAGCAACTTTCCTCTATTTCATTTCAATACCAAGAAAAATGCCTGGGAATGTGTCTGCAGCTCATCACCTGGGTGATATGCTGGCATATGAGAGACAGTTCTCATGTGATTTTCCAAAATACTTTTCAACTAGCATGAGACTCTTTCAGAAGCTGCTGTGAAAATGTGGTTTTATTTCAGTGGCTCCAAAACCCATCGGCACCACATCAACAGTCCAGCCATGGTCAGCAGGA
>NW_005054373.1:3181059-3187535 GCF_000277835.1 Geospiza fortis
TGGGGTCCCGGGCAGTGCCCAAGGCCGGGCTGGGCATTGGGGCTTGGAGCAGCCTGGGGCAGTGGGAGGTGTCCCTGCCATGGCAGGACATGGGGTGGGACTGGATGAGCTTTGAGGTCCCTTCCAACCCAAACCATTCCATAATTCTGTGATTTTGCCATTATTTGCCGTGTTTACAATTAAAACTTTAATGATAAGGACTGGTGGTAGTTTAGGATAAATTTTGGAAGCTCTTAGGGGATTTAGTTTGTGGAGATAGATTAAAGTCCATTAGAGTAAGATTATCCAGCATGTCTTTACCAGGTACAAATTGGAGAGGTTTCTTCAGACAAGAGTTTGTTGCTGTTATTGTTTTCCTCACTGAAAAATGTGGATGTGTGGCAGGTGTTGAGAGATTTTCTTCAATTCCTGCAACAGATAAAATCTTTGTGTTGTTTGTCTTTGATTCTTAGCTGATGAAATCAGCTGGAATTAGTGGGATACCTCACTGGACACAGACAGAGCCCTGGAGCCTTTGCCCATGGACTGAGCCAGTGTAAGAGCTGGGTACAGAGTGACAAAGGGGCTGAAGCCCATTTCCCTTTTCCCTGCTAACATTTTTGCTTCCCAGAGGTACAAGTTACAGACTCTTGGAGCTCAGAGAACTGTGCCAGTGACACATTTTTGGGGATGCCATGTCTGGGGCAGGGAAGGGTGTCCCCAGCTGCACATCTGACCCCACAGAAGGGCACACTTAGCCTGGGCATGGAGCTCTGGGGCACAGGACATTCAGATTTGCCTAAAATCCTGTTGACAAATACATAAGTTGTGCCTCTGTGATATTTAAAGCCCTCCCCCCACACACACCATTTACAAATAGAAATTACACAAAATAGATTATTTCAGTTTTTCTCTTATTTGATCAATTCCAATAGAAAGGCCATGCTTGGATTAAATCTTTTTATTCTCACAACCATGTGACACTTTAGGGGACAGTAACATTTGTGAAATAATCTGTATAAGAAATAGCACAGGAGAGGAAGACGCCTGGAGAGCCTGGTGTCAGGTCCAGCATCCCGGGCCAGGTCCGGACAGCAGCGGTGCCCGGTGCATGCCGTCCCTGCGGCCACCACACCTTCCCGTCAGGGCTGCTGGCTGAAGGGCGCTGCTGGGCCACAGCACAGGACCCGGGTGAACGAACTCGGGTGATTGTAAAAGTCAAGTGATTTGAAATCTTTACGGGCATTGCAAGTTGTTTCTAATTAAAGCCCATCGAGCACCAGAGAGGAATTCCGGCATTACCGGCAGCCGGAGCAGGGACAATGAGCACCGAGCTCTCCTTCTGACCAGTCGCTGGTATTTGTTTGAGGCTCTGTAAAGACAATGCTACAACATCTTTACACACACCACCGGCTTTGTAGTAACTGTCTCCTTGGAGCCTTGGCACGGGGAAGGACACGCATGTCCAGGCATTTTCCAGGTGGCAGGATTTCCTTCTCCTCTACTCCCGGCGCCACGAACCCCCACCTTTCAGCCCCAGCACCGTTTAAATAGATAATTTGTTTTCATTATAGGTTTTTGCATCCCCGTCTTTCATTGCTGTTAATGAATTTCTAGGGTCTGATTGGGAAACAAAAGGCAAAGAGCAACATAAAAAGGGCTGTGACAAAGGAGCCGGGTGAGCTGTGACAGGCTGTGCCCCGCATGGCCGCGGCTGCGGGGCTGACACCGCCCGGGCAGCGCTGGTTAATATGCTAATCTGCTCCTGGCCGCTTAACATTCCGCTCAGGTCTGAGCAGGCTCGGCAGCCGCTCAGGGAAGGGGAAGGAAGGGAGGAAGGAAGGAAGGGAGGAAGGAAGGAAGGGGTGTCTGCCTGGCACATGCCGGCCGCTCCGCGCCCCGGCCCCTCCGCGCCGCGCTGCCCTCCTGGGCACACCGTACCGTACCTACCATCCGCACCGTCCGGAACGCTCCCCGCAAAGCTGCCAAACGGGCAATGTGCAACAGCCACGTATGATTGGCTCGTTCCTCTGCCTCCGCTCCCCAAAGATTCCCACTTTAATAGACCATGTGTTTCTGCTGCTGGAGAAGCCCAGAGTGTAACGTGCCAAAATCCAGCAACAATGAAGTCAGACGGAGTTTAGCATCCAAAACAAAGGGACGGCATTTCTGTAGCTCACTGACAACACAGCAGTCACAGGATGGTTTAAATTTCCCTTTATTCTCTCTCCCCACCCAACCTCAGCCCAAGAGAAAGCCAACATTTATTAAAATCCATCCGTTCAGGACAGCAGCTGGATGCCCAGGTTGGAAGGAAAGCTTGCTCCTGGTATTCCCGGTGACCGCCACCTTTCCTGTGTGCTTGTGAGCTGCAATCCCCAGCTGGAGCAAGGAGGTTCTGATTTCCAGAATTAAGGAAGGAATCGAGTCCAGAGACAGTTTCCATGGTCAGGTCCATCAGGTCCTGCAGCCACAGGAGAACTTAATTCCTCTAGCTTCCTTTCCTTTGTTTTCATAACGTCACAGTAGTTCTGGAGAGGCGTCTGGAGAATCCTCAGCTCTGGCTTCAGCCAGGGGATTTCAGAAGTTGCGTTTTCAGGGCAGGTCAGATGTGGACAAAATCAAGTCTCCACCTGACACATAAGCAGACAAAGCTGTTTTACCCTCTGAATTATAGCAGAGCTCCATAGTTCTCTCTTCTGTGGTCTCATGCTCCAAGCAAGCTGCTCCTTGCAGTTCTCTCTCCTGGTGCCAAGCACGTATTCCAGCTGCAGCTCGGCAGCGCGGGGAAATTCCTTCCAAGTCCCTGGCAGAACAGTCGGCGCTTTCTCCGGAGCTGCAGGCTTGATTGTCCTTGATTATTTTATTTCTCTGGCTCTGATCCAAGATGTTCCCTGTCATCATTTCAGTGTCTTTTCTCATAATCCCTTTTCTAAACATCATCAACAATTAACTGATTCTCTCATATCTACAAACACATGCACACACACGCAGGCGCGCGCGCACACTCCACCGAGCCTCATCAGGGTCTTTTTTGCCTTTAAGTATAAGAAATTACAGCTTCTCATTAGCTGAAGAGCATGTTTTGAAAGGCTTTGTGTTTACTCACTTTGCAAGTGATGCTGGCGCTTTTAATTATTCTCCTTTTGCATATCATAAGCGAGCAGCGAGCTGCTCCAGCCAGCCCGGGCGACGCGTATTCCCAGGAAGGCAGGAGGAAGGGATCGCGTTTTACCTCGCTGCTGCTGCTTTCTTCCCTTTCTGTCAGCCAGCCAAGGAATCCCCCCAAAGCTCTTACGTAGCAGATACCAAAACCGTGAGTCACTTTTCACTCCCGAAGCAATAAGTCCATCACATCCTTGTGCAGAAGGGCGAGCACAAGGTTGGAATCTCTCCAGGCTGCTGGCGTGCCCCGGCACCAGTTCTCCAGTGGTGACTTTGTTTTTCCTGCTCTCGCTTTTTCTCCTCGGCTCTCTGTCTCTTCGTTCCTTTTCATACCATTCCCATTTTCTTCCTTCCTTCCTTTCCATCCGTCTCCATTGCTGGCAGCAGCAAACCCAGCCAGATCTGGGTCTCTCTCGCCTTCTGTAGGGCTTTTTTCTCCTTTTTCTCCCCCTCTGTATCTGCTGCAGTCTTTGGCTGCTCACTCTGCCAGGTTGGATCACCAAAGACACACGACTCGCTCACAATGAATAATCAATACAGATATTGATCTGCGGAAAATGTTTGTAAATTCCTGAAAGGGGAATCGGGAACAGCGGGACAGGGAGGCTTGTGGGGGACGACAGGGTGCTCCGGACTGCAGGCAGCGCCTGGCCAGAGCCTCATCCTGCCGCCTCCGAGGTGACGGGTGCTGGAATGCGCGCGGGTGGCGGCGGGTGTGTGCGGGGGCTTCTGTATTTTCATTTCTCTACAGCTGCTTCCCCCGAAGAATCGGGAGGCGAGCAGCTGAGAGGCCCCGTCGGTGCCATGCCTTGGCTGCGCTCCAGCACTGTTTTGTTTCCATCATCACACGCCACTTTGAAATTTGCATAAATACAAGGGTTATTTTCCCTCGTGCCTTCAAAAAGGTTTAAGAAGGTGGGAAAGTGTTTCCATAAGGAGAGATGGCTGGGTTTAGTCATCATTTTCAGGATTTACTTTCTAATCCATGTGTTTGTAAGAAAGGGAGCCAGAGATGAAAATAAAGGGCAATAGGAAGGACATGGAGAAGACAGAAAAGCTGTTTGAATGTAGAAGAGCCTTGGATTGCAAAAAAACCCCTGTTCTCCAGTGGGGACCTGCATGTGTTTGGTTTATGTGGGTGGAGAGCCATATCAGACCTCTCCATCCAGGACTCTTCCCATCTCTCTGTGGGCAGGTCTGCCCTGGTAAGGAGCTGGAGATGATCATGGTGCTTTAAGAGTCTGTGAAGGCTGGAGTCAGACCATCTTAAGAGCATCCTGAGCCTGTCCTCAGGAGCCACCTCCCGCCTGCCCACCCTTCATCTGACGGCCTGTGTGGTGTGTGGAGCACATGTGTAGCCCGTGACATTCACCCAGTTTGCTCTTGTCATGGCCAACCTCACTTGTTGTGGTTGTGGTCCTTGTTGTGTTTCTTCCACCTCATCTCTCTCATTTTCTGTCTTTCTGGGGAAAGGCACATGCTGAAGGTGTCAATAGACATGGTATTGGGATCACTGAGTATTCAGCTCCTTTCTAAAACTTGAGGTCAGCAAGGACTGCTGAGGGAGGCCATGGGGTGTCTGCAACACCGGCCAGACCAGGCGGCCGTGCAATGCCACGGTCATACCCTGGCCCAGGGCGGCCCAAGGTGCTGCTGGCCAGAGCAGCCAGCGGGGTGTTCTTGGACAGCTCCTGGCCACGTGCAGCCCGTTCCTCCCTGTGGGTGTGAGTACAGCCCCGTACACAGCCCCATGGGTATGAGCACAGCCCCGTGGGTATGAGCACAGCCCCGTGCGTGTGAGTACAGCCCCGTGCGTGTGAGTACAGCCCCGTGCGTGTGAGTACAGCCCCGTGGGTGTGCACAGCCCCGTGGGTGTGAGCACAGCCCCATGGGTGTGAGCACAGCCCTATGGGCAGCTGCCCTCCCTGCTGTGCTGCATGGCCACCGCACGCCAGTGGCCCTGGGTACCCCGATAGCCATCTCGGGCCAGGATGCAATTCCCGCAGATGCAATTCCCATGGCTGCCAGCTTTATCAGCCCACACCAGCAGTGAGGAGGCTGAGCGCCTTCATTCTCTCTCCAGCTCCTGATTAGCTCCTGCAATCCAATTAGCAGAGGCATTTATATCACAAGGGGCTGAGGTGCCCCTGCTCATCACGGCAGCTCAGAGCCAGTCATAAATTCTCCCGACACTACATCTTTCCTGTGACACGGATTAATTACAGCTCTGGGCCTCTAAGAGCAGGTTTGCAAATGAAGGTGCCCATGCAATAAGAGTTAGGGAAGACAAAGCAGGAGTTTCCTGTCTGTGAGGGCCGAGGGGTGATGCACAGGGTGGCCCAGGGCGGGGGCACCTGTGGGCGAGGGGCTGGGGGCAGGTGGGCTGAGCAGGAGCTTTATTAACTGGGGTTGGCCGGGGGATGTTATGAGTCTGCGCCTGTGGCCATAATGAGAAATTCCTCATAACCTCTCTTTGTATGCTCTGCTGCAGTGCAGATGCTGAGAGTGAAGCTCCAGGAGCCTTAATAAAATTACATTTTCCCACTGGAGATGTTGCAGGCGCTGGCTAGTGGCGCAGCTTGGAGAGGCGAGTGCGGGGCTGGGCCCCTGGGAGGATTTGGCATTGCAGGGATCGGTGCTGCTCTCAGGGGCATGGCCACCTTCTCTCTCCTCTTTGTACAATCCGCTTTCCTCTGATACTTCTGCTCCTGAAATAGCCATGTCCTGGCTCCCCTGTGTCAGCCCTGCTCCCCCCAGGCCCTCTGGCAGTGGTGTCAGCCCCACAGAGGTGGGATTTGCTGCAGCAGTGGGAGCAGGTTGGAAACAGGTTGTGGGAGAACACCCAGGAGGGTGACGGGGCTGGGGATGGTTCTGTCCTCATACACCCGTGTGCCAGTACCTGGCTCTGCAGCTCTGTTTCTCCTCCATGCTGGTGCCCATCCAGCAGCTGACTTGGCCTTTGGGTACCCAGTGGGTGCTTACCCCTTGCCCGTGGCTGTTCCTGTGGGTACGTGTCTGTCACAGCCTGCTGAGCTGGGTCCTGCACGAGCCTTGGATCTGTTTACCCAATCATGTGCCAATTTAACAATTCATCTAAGTTCTCCATCCATCAATCAGGTTTTAATTTATGTAGCAGTCAGTGATTTTGTTAAGTTTCCAGGCGTTTCTCTCTTGCTTGTTATTGAAATATAATTACTTAAGAAATCCACAAACTTACCTTTGAAATGTGTGGGGAGATGGGAATTTTAAAGACACGAGGATGCATATTAAATTTAGTAGCATGTCAGCTCCATTTGATCTATTTACTCTGGGCTGCTGACAGAACTTCTGAG
>NW_005054373.1:3187547-3192058 GCF_000277835.1 Geospiza fortis
CTGATAAAAGGGGTTGGGTTGGGGTTTGTTTGTTTGTTTTTAACAGTGTCCAGAATACAGCCATGACTGTGGAACAGTCATTCTCCCATCGAAGGGAAATATTGGCTGATCTTTCAAAACAAGAAATCTTTTTGCTTTTGTATGATAATAAATCCTGCGTTTCCTGACCAGCACAATCATTGTTTGTGGTCACACAAAAGAACTCATTCCCCAGCTGATCTCTGCCACAACCTGCAGCTGGACAACTCCAGACTTGAGGTGGGTTGACGTGGGAAGAGACAGGTCATGAGCCACTTACCCATCTCACAGATCCCTGCTCAGCTGAGCTTTGTACATTAGTATTTTTCATACAATCCCAGGATAGTTTGGGTTGGAAGGGATGTTAAAAGTTCATCCAGTTCCAACCCTTGCCATGGGCAGGAACACTTTCCATTAGACCAGGTTGCTCCTTTATGCTTATAAATATAAATATATATAAATTTGTATTTTAAAAGCTGTAACAGCAGCTTCATGTCTGAATTTGAGGATGGGATCACCGGGCTGTGAGATCCCAGGGTTCTCTCTGATCAGTCAAGTCAGTGGATCTCAGACAGAGCTGAGGGTTTGATCCTGTCTGAGATTTCCTTTGCTTTGCTCATTTTTGCATCCCACACCTGATGTGTCATTGTTTTGGTGAGACTTGTTGTTGCTACACATTTGTTTTCCTGAGTACAGCCAGGAGTTTTCATTTACTACTCTGTAGTTCGACTTCTACAAAGGCTTTCTTCCACATTCTAGTGGGCCATAAAATGCCACTGAAATTATTTGTTTTTAACAAAAGTCTGACATGAGCTTCCCTCCTGGTCTGAGTGAAATGACAAAACAATCTTCTTGCAACATTATATTTTTGTAGTTATTTTCTTGATTAAAACTGCTTGAAAATGTTTTGTCAAATCTCCCTTCTGACCCTCACAAAAATGTCATTTAAACAAAACTGATAAAACACCTCCCTACAAACATTCTTGGCATTTTTTCCCAGAGCTACGCAGAGCCAGTCAAGGTGTTTTGTTTCTTTATGTTGTCTGGTTTAACATTTTTGTTTCAAGTTTATTTTTTTCCCCAAGTTTTCATACAATTTGTCACATTGCCCTGTGTGTTCCCTGACGGAGCTGTTTAACTTCTGATGATGAGATCAATGAAGCACTTTTTAACAAAAAAAGCACTTTGATGCTTTTTTAATGGAAAGAGAATTTTAAAAACAGTATCCAAGTGATGTCAAAGAAGCATTTGTGGAAATTCTTCTTTAAAGAAGTAAATTAAGTTTGGTCAGCGGGTTTGGGATCAGAGGAAGTCGTAGGGGGGTGTGCAGTCACCTCTGGGATCCTGGGATCCCGCAGCATCTTCACTGGAGTCCCATTTCAGTCCTTCCCTTGGGAAACCTCATCCTCTACCTCAGCAGATGAAACCTGGCTCATTCCTGCCCCCTTCGAGGTCCCTCCTGCAGAGCTGCCCTGCCTTTCCTGATTGCAGTGGGAGCTGCCAGCCCTGCCTGTGTGCAGGGGGGACTCCACGGGAGGTTGCGCTGCACCTGCAGCTCCATTCACCCTCGCCTTCTTAGCCAGTACAAGTGTTCTCTTCCTGATGGGTGACTTTAATAAAATTGTCCTGCTCCAATTCTTCCTGAAAAATACAGTTTAGAGGGAGTATTGTCAAAAATTCTCTCTCTCTCTCTACTTTATTATCCCCTCATTTTTTTTGTCATTTAACTCCAATTATGGGATGCTAAGTGCTTTTGGAAATTTCATTGTTAATATCTTCTTACAGTGCTATTAACGTAAATCAACGTTAATAGTGTCCCAGCAAGTATAAAAGCAATCAAAAATTCAGTACTCACGAATCATTCTGTAATTTCAGCATAAAATGTTAATAGAAATAAAATCCAATACCATAAAATATCAGCAAATTCAACTTTAAATACATGTGATGAATGACTTTACCATTCTACAGCATCCCGTGGACTTTGCAGGGGAAGCCTCTTCTCAGCAAAGGTCTTGCCCCATCCCTCCCTCCTCCATTGCCTTCCCAGCACAAGGTGTGCCCAGGATTTTACGTTTCCAGAAATTAAAAATCCATCCTCACTTAGGATGTGGCATCTGTATGCAGGTGTTTGGTGGTAATAGGAGGGATTACCTGGAATCTGTTAACTTACTCGAGCTAATAGAAACTCCCTGCTCCTTTATTGCCATCAGCCTGGCTTGGAGAGCTCCGGCTGCACTTACCCTTTATTGAGATTGGGATTTTCTTACTGACAAATCTTTTAAATTGGAATTTAGTTGGTGAAGATACATCAGTTATTTCAAGGAAACTGCTAGGAGAATGGTATAGATTTCTCAAGAAATACAACTGTTGGCCTAAAAATTCAACTTAAAATTACCATGAAAAGGAAAACTGAATTCCCCAAGCGCTACCTGAACAAGTGTTGGGTATTTAACCTCTGATTCATCACCCTACCAGGCTAGAAATCTTTTGATGTTATTTTTTTTTTAATTCCCTTGTTTTAATGGACTTGGGCTATTTGTGCTGGAGCCTTTAAAAACAGGTTGGAGACCCTTTTGCTGGCAAAGGTGGGTACAACACCTGCAGGCAGTGCAGGGGTGGGTCTCGTTTCTCTCCCTCGCCAGACAAGAAGCACCAAACAAGTCTGGGATTTCTGTGATCACAGAAGATGAAAGTGACAGTGTGATGCCTATAAAGAGAGTTTATTTGAGCAAGGATCATCTGGTCATTACATGGATTCCTTTTCAGTTCTTATTCCCTTTTCCCCCATTATCTTGGTGTAATGTCTGTGTTTCTACCCTCTAGATTGGGCCTTTTCTACTCTCTCGGTGCTCTTTCTCCTTTCTCCCTCAATTCACATGGGATTCCTCACCTGCAGATCTCTGTAGAGTTTTACAGACCCTTTGAAGACAGGGGAGAATTTTTGTGACATTTAGAAAATATTTACAAGATGTTAGGAGAGTTTCTGGAATCTCTCAATATCTCATAAAGGGTATCAGCAGCTAAACTCTTCTATCATCACTGCCTTTGTGTTTGTCCCAAGAAGCAGACAAACCAGAGACACTGTAAGCTTTTGGTCATTCCATTTTGGGTACATGTTGCCCTGGAAAGTTAATGTAAATTATTAAGAACTCATTTGGATCCTTATATGTTAGTAATACTTTCATCTAGAACTTCTAAAAGAAATTTGCATTATAATAAAGCAAACCTACCCATTTTTGTAAGATTAGTTCTGGTGACACACAGAATTACCAAGACCCTTCTTTAGATGGAATTGTATGGTCGCTGTAAACAAGTGGCCGGTGGCAGCCAGCTCAGGACCCCTGACAAGCCTGTCAGACCAGCTGGCCAGGCTGTGCAGCTGGACCTCGGGGCAGTCACTCACCTCAGGAAAGCTATTTCCAGCACCCGAACCAGTGTGTCATCCAGTCTGTAAACATTATTGTTATTTATTGCTGGTTTAATATGGAATATTTTTCTTTTCTAAATCAATCTGAAACCAAAGGCTTTATCCTCTGGCAGCACCACTTCTCTTGAATTCAACCAAAGTTGAATCAGCCCTGAAGCAGGGACGCTTGAAACCTGCAGCAGCACTTTTGTTAGGGTTTCAGCTGAAAATCTTCCTGATTAAGGTTTTTAAGATATTGTTAAAAATCTTACAACATTTCCTTTAATTCTTCTTCCCCTATTTCCTGTCTTCTGCTGAAATGGGAACTTTGCAGGCTCTGGTCTCCAGCTTACCTGTTGAAGATTATGATATCACATGGATAGTAAGGGGAAAACTACATTTCTCAAATACTTTTTTCAGAATTAGTGTGACTTCAGCAAAGATCCAGTGGGGAGGGATCAATGGCTCTTTGCCATTAAGTCACAGGAGCCTCACTCCAGAGCAGAGGGAGCTGAGGGACTGCAGGGCCCTGCTGGCATCCAGGATGCTAAATCCTGCTCTCTCCTACTCAGGAATCTCAAGTGCTGCCTTTCTCTTGAGTATAACTGAGAGCAGAGCCTTGCCAACATTGCACATTTGGCTTCATAAAAGGAGAGTTCGAGGGAATCCTGCCGTAATCGTATTTACAAGGTTGGTGGGAAGAAAAATTCCCCATATTCAATGAAGTAATGTTAATTAAACATCAGGATAAGAAATATACAGATGTGAAAAGATAAAGAATATGGATTTGATGGTATTTCAGCCATAAGGTGCTCTGTCTGAGACCCCTCAAATGACAGTTTGCATGGGCCTTTTGCAGATGGTGCTTCAGAAGTCCCAGACTTAATGAGGGGACCTGCATCAGGAGTCGTTGCTTTGGGGCCTCATCCTCCTCTGCCAGAGCTGCCGTGACGGCTCTGAGGAGCCCTGGGAGCTTCAAATCAGTGCTAATTGTTCAGATTTCTTGTTCTTAATGGGTGTTTGTGAGGAACTGAGCTCTTGCAGTCAAAACACAGATCTATGAGCTTTTTTGAGTAGGATGTAGGGA
>NW_005054373.1:3192080-3207991 GCF_000277835.1 Geospiza fortis
GGGAAAAATGGTATTTTTCCAGATGTTTCAATCCTTTCAAGTCTGCCCTCTGGCCCTGTTGGTAACTGAAGACTTTCAGTGTTGTTTAAGTTTTACTTTAAAAGTTTGTTGATTCCTCTTCCACGTGGGAGAGCGCTGAGGTGCCCGTGGCAGGAAGGGGTGATTGGAGTGGGTGAATGGATCCGTGGGCGCCGAGGCGCCAGGAGGGGCAGGGGAGCAGCGCTGGAGCCTCCCGGGGCTGCAGCCTCCTCCCCGCGGGACAGGGCACACTCGGAGTTCTAAGTGCAATAGATCTCCATATTAGAAGGAAGCAAAAGAAACAATCTTTAATCCTTTCAAAGCCCAATAATATTATGTATATTGACTGAAGCCCTATGGAGTGGGCCTGGCAGGGTTTTTCATTACTGCGCACGCTGTAGCCTAGCTACCTTTGAAAAGTAACCAATATCGAGAGCCACTTGACATTTGCAAAGGATTATGGGTGTCCTCTCCATCTCTTCTCAAGTTCCCAAATTTACAATGGTCTTAATTTAAAAGTTAAGCCGGGGGATCAGTTGCTTAGTCTGCTGCTGGGCTGCCCTTTAAGAAAGGAGAAGAGAAAGGAGAGTGTCTGTGCGTGCCTGCACAGAGGGAGAGACGGGAGCGGCCCTGGTGCGTCACCCGCCCTCAGCGCTGGGCCCGGCCCGCACGCCCATGGGAGAGGCCCTGCAGCAGGATGGGGCTGGAGAGCAGGATTCATTCCTGCAGGTGCTGCTGGAGTGCAGGGAGCAGCAGCAGCTGGTAATGAGTTGGTGAAAATGAAAAAGGGACATAAGTAGCTTCTTTAGCAAATCCCCTGGAAATGACATGGAGCCTCTGGGATCGATCGGATCGATCCCTCCAAAGGCTGCGGGCTTCTCGCATCCGACTGCCAGCGCAGGGAAAACCATAATGTTATTATCAGCAAAACTCAGAGAAAAGCTGCTGGGAAAGCAGTGCTCTGGGTGCTCTGCTCCCATCGCCATGGGGAAGGAGCCGGGAGCATCCCTGGCCTTGGGCGCTGCTGGGCCCTTCCCTGGGCTCAGGGCTGGGCTGTGCTGCAGCTCTGGGCTTGCTGTGAGGTGGGAGCAGGATCCATCCTGCAGAGCCAGCACAGGGAACGGGGCTGAGGGGAGATGGGGCTGCTCTGACAGAGGACAGAGGTTCTGACAGTCTTAGAGTACCTCCATCACGTTCGTGCTGTCATCAGCCGGTGTTGCTGATTTGCTCTCCAGCACTTTCTGAGGTTCCTGTCCATAATTTCGTATCCATCTGCAGCATGGTCTGAGCTTTCCAAGCCCGTGCTCCTGGGCAGCCCCCAAACTTCCTACTGGCATGGGGGATGCTGGCAGGAGACTCCAGTCCTGCAGCTGCAACTTTGGTGTCTCAAAGGGAAACAGTCCTCAAACCCAAACTGCTGTACTTCCTCCAGAACTCTGCAGAAATAGGATGAGGAAAGTTGTACTCCGAGCCTTACTTTGAGAAGAGTGGTCTTAAATCTCCCAGGCACATCCGTGAGTTCAAGGGGCCTTTCCTTGAAGAACTCAACATTTCTTTGTTTATGTTTCTATAATCCTGTTGGGGAAAGGGGCAATAAATTAGTTTTATTACATCTGTTCTGAGAAGTGTACAGGCCAGGCTCAGAAATCCCATAGCAGGTGTGTCCAGTGCTCTGTGGGATCATGTAAGGGCATGGCCTGGGATGGGGGAGGCTAGGGGCACTCCAGGGACCCTGTGCTGGCAGATGGGCTTGTTTGGGTGCTTGTAGGTGCAGCAAGGGTCACCCCAGCTCCTTTAACCCTCCTGCTGGAATCTTCAGACTTTGGTGCAGCTGCACCCAAGAAAGGGAACGGCTGGGACGTGTTACTGGCGTTTGTTTGGGCTTGTGCTCCACAAACTGTGATCCTTTGGCTCTTTCAGACACACTATTTAATCTAAAGTGCATCATTAGAGAGGTGTGTTGATATAACTGCGTGCTGTGCATATACCCTCTATTACATGGATATGAGGATATTTATTTTACCCACTGAAAGTTTGCCAGTTTGTGGAAAGGCCTAATTCTCAGGAGTTACAGGCATCACTGCTTCCACAGAATCAATTAAACCAACATCAGCTTAGCGTTTTGGAATCACAGATCTTAGAGGACTTAGACGTGGCCATATGTGACCTTTAGTGCAAGACTGTAAATTTTGAAATATGATCGTTCAGGAATATGAAATAAAACTGTGAAATGAGCTGAAGTTAGAACAGCGTTAAGGAAATATGTGGAACAGTTGTTGTCTGAATGGTTTATAATAGTAAAAATAGGGAGAGATCAGCCACTTCAAATTCATAAACTATTAAAATAAACACACAGTACTTCTAAAAATTTTATTGTCTGGAATATTTCATCAGTTTTGGATGCATTTGTCTTTCCCTCCATAATGAACTAAACTGATGGACTCTCTCAATATCAGTACCTGAGATGTGGGTTGTCCATACAGGGTGTAGGACACTGCTGTGGGGTGGGAACTGCTGAGACACTGCAGGAATGTGCAAGGGTGCAGAGGTGTCTGTCAAAAAACTGCTGGGGCTCCTCACAAGACGGGCTTAAACCAACACATTCCCACGAAGCATTTCATGGCTGACAAATCTCATGAGCAATTCCAGCAGCACTGGAAAATCTCTGGGGGATTGCACAGCCGTGCTCAGCCCAGCTTGGGCCCGTGCACATCCTGCTGCTGAGAGGGAAAGGCAAGAGAAGCCCAAGATTGCTTCATGGCAGTAAAAGTGAGGACAGCACATGAGCATTATAAACTTTCTGAATGCATGAAAATTCCATTTTGTACTTTCTAAACCACTTAGATCTAAGTCCCAACCAGGCAGGAGCACTGAGCTGTGCTCTGACTGCTGCCCTTGTTGAGTAGCCCAATTAATCCAGGTCTGCAGTGGGAAATAAGATGGAAGATCTATGCAAGAGCTAACAGAGCTTCACTGATAATGTGTTCCTCTAATTTTACTGGCCATCTTGTTTTCGGTTGTCCTGTGGTCAGTTCACTGGCCACAAAATCTCAGCCTTGTTGGGCACCTGCCTTATCTTTTGTCTTACTTTTGGAAGAAAAGACCCTCTCAAGATAATTTCTTGATTTGGAAAACAGTGACAGCAGAAATATTTTCTTTTAAATCTGAACACAGGCTTAGGATACAGCCTGAAAGTCTGTGTTGTTTTAGTCTCTGCTCCGGTTTGCCTGTTTGGGGCTGGTCTCCCACCAGTCTGCTGCTGGCTGTCCCCAGGGAAGCTCGAGTGAGAAGGTGCCCCTTTACTGAGGGGTAAAGGGATTTCACCACACAAGTACAGGTGTTGCAGAAATCTAACCATAGGATAGCCAGATTCTCAAGGCAAGTGACCTAAATTTGTATTTTGACTCTGCGAACAGTATTGTGAGAAACTCAAAGCAGGATTAGAGCTCATTTCACTGAGGACTGACCCTTTTCCTGCAGAAGCAGCCCTGTGTGGGAGCTCCAGGGAGCTGGATGAACCTTAGGATGTGACATCATGTCAGGGATGTCAGGCTGCTCTGGTCAGGATGAACACAGAGCTGCCACCTGCAACTGAGCTGCTCAGAATGGCAGACCTGTGGAGGAGGCCTTGAGGAAGCAGCATTTACTCACCTCCGTGTAAGAGGACTCTTTGTAACTCCCTGTCCTTGCTCACCACGAGGCTGCCGTCCCTTACCACCTGCCGGCCCGCAGACCAGTGGTTATCTCCAGTTACAACCAAAATAGCATTAGTTCAGCTGCCCTTTGTGGGACATGCATTATTAATTTCTTGGGGTTTAGCCATACACTTCACAGTCCCTTATTAGCTGTGTGTGAGACTAATTTTGGGGGTACAAATTTGCTCTAATTCAATTTGGCTAAGAAAAACATCT
Source organism: Geospiza fortis (assembly GCF_000277835.1). NCBI lineage: Eukaryota > Metazoa > Chordata > Aves > Passeriformes > Thraupidae > Geospiza > Geospiza fortis. Next base: position 3,196,010 of record NW_005054373.1, read on the forward strand.
TGATATGGTATGCCTGCAGCTGCTCAAATTTCCTCCTTGACTATCAAGTTTGTCAATTTGTCATCTTTTCTGACGAACTTGTTGCCTACCTTTGGTATCTCAAGTGAGTTCCATGATCTCACCCTGAGGTGTTAGGAATCGCTGAGGGCTATCAGAACTTGTGTAAATTACAGCGATGCAGACAGCACGTTGAAAAATCAATAAGTAATGAAATAGTACTGCAGTGAAGTAGCCAAGAGAGCAGTGGGTGAAAAAATCCCAAGGACTCAGTTTCATTTTGTCAAAGTATAAAAGATAATGTTCTGCTGTGATGCTATAAAATCATCCCCACTGGCCAGAGAAAATTGAAATACAAAAGAGCAGTGCGGAGGTGCGGGTGCTTCCTCCCGATCCCACGTCCCCTCCCCGTGCTGCAGGGATCTGGGCAGGCACTCGCTCCTCCAGGGAAGCTGCACATGGCTCCTCTGCCTCCGTGGCCTATGCGCTAATGCCAGCTCGTGCCAAGTGTTCTTTAAGCCTCTTTCTAATTCCCAGTAATCCTCACATCTACCCATCCAGTTATCTTGTATGGCCAAGCTGGGAATCACCAGCAGAGCGTTTTCCCTGGAAAACCAGCACTCCATGGTGCCTTCCCAAGGTGCTCAATGGGACTGAGCGTGGGTTTATGTCAGCCTTGAATTTTATCTAGGGAGGTCCTTCTTAGCTGGAGACAGCACATTTCTGACATACAATTTTCTACAGTAATATGAATTGCTCTGTAGGCAAGTGAATCCACAAGGCTTGGTTTTCCCTGAAGGCCCTCGACTTGCTCTGTCCACTCCAGCTCCTTCCATCCCTCTGGAATGGTGGGACCCTGTGTTGGGGCTGGTGCAGCCCAGAGCTGTGCTGGGTAATGGGCTGTGGCACGGCTGGGCTCCTCTCCTTGCTGCTCCCTCCAAGGCATTCCTCAACGGGGTCACGGTGCCCACTCTGCTTCCTCCAAGCCACAGTGTCCACAGGCACACAGAATGTCTCTATGGCTTTTCCTCTTCTTTCATTTTGGCTGGAATTAGACAAGTTGGGCATGAGGTGGGAATGGCCAGGCAGGTAATCTTGCTTCCTGGCTAAGTCCTTAGAAAATCAAGTTCAAAAAGAGTAGTTGGCTCCAAAAGAAGAAGAAAAATATTGAACTGAAATAAATTTTCCCAAGCTGGGTGTTGCCATGAGAGTCTTTTGCTTGAATCCATAAACTATGAACTTTTCTCAAATGAATTCTTAAAGTTGATGAGTTTTTTCCCACTTAGATATGTAAGGTAGTTAAAATGTATTTAAACAAAACGAATTACTGAAATACCACTAAATTAAATAGATCTTCTAAAATATAAACCAGCCTTTTGTGTGAAGGGAAAGTCCCCCCCACTTCAGCCTTTCTGGCTAATCTGCCTGTTATCCTCTCTGTGGATCTGTGAAAGGAATCGGGTTTAAGAGACACCGAGCTGCTCTTTGATCCCAGGGGACCAAAAGCCAGGTTGGATAATGGTCCTGCACAGATTTTCGCTGGATATTTTTGCCTATGTTTTCTGCCTGCTGCCTGGAAAAGTGGGCTCTGGAGGAGCCTCTGCCAGATAGCCAGAGAAATACAGTCCTTGGGAAAGAAGGAGAGAAAATGGTTCCCTTAATGTGCACAAATGATCTCCCTGATAAGGATTAATGCTTGCTGGGTAAGCAGGCACGGGGTTGAAAAATCCTGCGGGGAGTCCGGGCGTGCCGCCGGCTGCGCTGGGCAGTGCGGATGGCTGGGAGGGTGCTGGTTCCAAGTCATTGGTTCCAATCACCTCCACAGACCATCTGTGCCTTTCTTTAACCTTCCATGATTCTGTTTCATTAGGGGGTAACGGGAAATGAACAGTGGCTCTCGCTGCAGCCAGAGCTGTCTGAGTGAGATGGCAGCAGCTCCCGGTTCAGATACTCCACAGGCCCAGGTTGGGTTTGAGTGAAAAGAGCCCATTAACTCCAGTGACTTTGGAGAGGGGCCTTTGTTCTTTTCAAAGTTGTTATGGGTTACAGAACTCAAAAGCCTCTTTTCTTGTCCATTATTAACACAGTGCAATGAATCACTGTGTTTAGCATGGACACATGGGAGCATTCCAGATACCACAGGACTGTGCAAGGAGGGAGCATGTAAGTACTGAGGAGATCTCAAGGAATTTAATGGAGCAGAATAGGTAGACCTTAGATGCAGAAGCATTTCTTTACCCATGAGCATCCTACTGGTGTAAATCTAGAATGTTCCACAGTGCATTCCATACAAAAACTCGGAGGAAAGGTTTATATTCCAGGGAGGGGTGCAGCTCTTCAGCCTTCCCATGCTGTCAGTCACACCCTCGTGTTTCCAGGACACTCCCTGAGGAACCTTTCCTGCCCTGAGGCTGGGGACTCCAGTTGGGATGCAGAGCTCACCTGCCTTTCCCCATCACCCTGACAAACCATCTGCTGCCACTCTGAACTCCAGTGAAGTCTGACCAGTGTTCCTGTCCTGGCAACAGAACCTGAGACCTTCAGTGCAGGAGTTCCACAGCACCAACACCTGGCAATTACACTTCCCATTCTGAAATGCTGCTTTTACCTTTGTCTGGCATAAACCACTTCAACTGGAAATTCTCCATGTCTGCTGTAAGTGCCATTATGATGGTCTGTGTCTTTTTTTTTTCCACCAATCAAATTGTTGATTCCTTTAAAGAAAGAAAGAAAGAAAGAAAGAAAGAAAGAAAGAAAGAAAGAAAGAAAGAAAGAAAGAAAGAAAGAAAGAAAGAAAGAAAGAAAGAAAGAAAGAAAGAAAGGAAAGAAAGAAAGAAAGAAAGAAAGAAAGAAAGAAAGAAAGAAAGAAAGAAAGAAAGAAAGAAAGAAAGAAAAAGAGAGTTAGAGATACAATAGTTTGTTTATATTAAGGAATTCTACCAATTTTTTCCCCAGAATTCTCCAGATTTCAAATGTGACATTTGGCAGAGGATGGATTCTGCATTAGGGATTAATCTTAGGTTTACCCACACTGTAACCTTTAAAGAATGATCCAAATCCTGCATTTCTCAGGTGTGCAGGAGGGTGGGATTAGATCAAACAGCTGTACAGGAGACTCCATTGGTGGTGGGCACACTTCAGCCACATGTTGAGGCTGTCCCTGGGTTTCAGGTCAGAGCTGGTGCCTGCTGTACCTCACTGAGGTGCTTGTGGAAGCGTGTGCAGTGCTCCTGAGCATTTCTGTGGGTTTGGTGGCTCCTGTTTGGCATCTTTGCTCCATGATGGAAGCTGCGAGCAGCACTGGGTTTGGCACTTCCCTGTGGGAAGGAAGAGCCTCCAGTGTCCATATAGCCCAGGCCCCATGGCGGCCCGTGGGGTCTGTTCTGGTCTGGCCCTTTGCTGGGGAGAGAGGCTTGTCCCCAGCCGAGGGGAGGGGACGAGGTGAGACCATCCGTGCCTGACTGAGCATGAAAAGAGCCGGACCATGTGGCAGCAGCGCCTGTCCCCAGGATCAGGGCTGACGGGAGCAGGAGGAGCCTCAGTCGGACCATCTGCCTCCAGGGCAGGAGGAGGAGGAGGAGGAGGCTGGTGCTGCCCCAGCCAGGCTCCGTGCCTGGCTGGGCACCACGGTGACATGGCACCTGCAGGGACAGCCAGAAGGGCCACTCCTGGTGGCACAGCTGGTGGCACTCCGCGGTGCTGCCAGCGTGATCCAGAGGATGCCACCCAAGCCAGAGTGGTGCTGGGCACTCCGTGGTTCCTGGGCTCTGAGTGACCCCTGCTGGGGCCAGCACGAGGGAGGAGGAGGAAGGACCAGGGGTGGAGGTGCAGGACGTTGCTGGCTGCAGGAGCCTTCTTTTGTCTGCTTCACAATTTGGAAGTAGCAAATCAGCCTAAGAAAAGGAGAAGAAAGGATTATTTAATGGTTAAGATGATTGAATGCTGCCTTGGAAAACTGATTGTTTTCCCTTCCTTTGCCACCTTTTCTCCTTTGTGATGCTGGTTAATTCACTTCAACCTAACTTTTCACAGACTGTTACTAATTGGGTATTCTTTAGTTTCTTCATGGTTCATTTGAGATGCAGGGCTCTGAATTTGTACTCAACTGCTGCTGAAGACCATTTTGGACACATAAGGAGTGATCTGAGAAAACAGTTTGTAGACCTCTCTTAATTAGACATCCACAGTTAGAAGATACATTTCCTTTAATCACTATAGATCTTAGCTCTGCAGTCAGTGCAATAGAGGTAATAATAGCACCTTGGATCACAAGGGATTTGAGGAAAAGCTTACAAGGAATTTAATAACTTGGACATCAGAGCAGCATTTGAATTGTATAAAGTAAATAAAGGGAGCCATGCATTGAGCAATGGGGGGAAAATATGTGTGTCTGCTCTATATAATGCATCAGAATTGTGGAAATGGGGGGGAAAAATAATGTGGCCCCCAATTTATAGCCTATATCATGAGGAAGGAGGTATCTGCATTTCTGATCCAGTTCTTTTTGAGTGTCTTTCTCTGATCTGGCATTAACAGCCCATTTTAAGTGTCTCAGTCTCCTCACACATCTCCAGCTGGAGTCCTTTACCCAAGAAACTCTTAAAACTTAATTCCTTCATGCACATTTTAAAAGGAATAAACCAAAAGGATAAACAACATTCTTTGCTAAGGTGATTCACAAGGAAATATTCACCACCTATTTGCATTACAGCGTAATTGCTCATGTCTTCCTGAGCTTCCCTTTCCATGAGCACCTTGTTCTATTTATACACATCTACCATTACTAATATTCTTACCCACACACAAATATAAAATTCAGACTGGGAGGTCTTCTATAACAATTTAGAGACTTGTTTTCTGTGCATGTTTCTTCTAGTAAAATCTAGTAATAATAATAAAACGTGGTGGAAAGTTAAATGCGGAGAATCGTACCTTGCAAAGCACTTTTACTGCTCAATTTGAGAGCATCCCCAAAATTTCATATTCACGAGGCTGTTAGAGAATTGATCAGCTAGACAAAAATAGAGGGAGCATTTCTATTTTCAAACCAAATGATATGACAAAATTAGCAGCTTAGGGAGCATGTTGCTCCTCCTGCTCCAGGCAGATGGTTCGTGGGTGCTGAAGCCAACGGCGGCTCCAGAGGTGCTGCTTCCAGTGTTGAGTGTCCAGTGGTGCTGGCTGGGCATGTTGGGCAGGTTCCCACGTTTGCAGAGAGCCTTTCTAGGGAGGCTGAGGGCTGCAGGAGCAGCTCTGGGCACGGGGAGAGCCATTCCCCTGGAGATGGTGGTGGGTCTCCCCGAGCCCTGCCACCCACCTCTCGGGTGAGCTGGAGGGGCCTGCTGAGACATGAGAACTACATTTTCATCAGAAACAGGCTCTTTATGGTTTTGAGGACAGAAAATAAAGAAACCAAAGGAAAATGGCATTTAAAAGCTTTCTATAGTGCTTTCTGCTTGAAGCCCTAAAATTGTGACGTGATGCCGTCAGAGCTCCTCTGAATGACTTGATGAAGGTTTTTTTTGTTTTGGTTGCTGCACTCTTGGGACTCATTGGAGTGGCAGGATTAAAATTAATTAGAGGCTGTTTGGAGGGGGCTTTGGAAGATGGCCTGGGGCTATACTTCAGTCTGGTTGTTAGAAGCAATATCATCACCGCCTCCTCTTCCAGTGAACAGACCTGCGCTGGGGCGGCTGCGGGGAGCCACAGAACATCCAACGCAGACATCAGAGCAAAGACTTCCTCCCAAAGAGATTACTTACCACAAAACCAGTGGATCTACCTGCTGACAACCCTAGAAATATGTCTTGTTTCATTTTATGGTTCCTTAAAGAGGCTGCTTTATGAAGCTCTCTAGAATCTTGATGAAATATCCATGCGAGGATGCTCATTTTCCTTCCTTCTTACCATGAATTATGTTGATTAGTGTGGCTGGGAAGAGATGAGAGGGAAAGCTCTGTTCCAGCAGCTGGAGTTTGGTTTCATTTGCTCTGTTTTGCAAACCCACCAGTGACAAAAGTGGACAAATAATCATTTCAAACCACTTGTGAGCCTAACTTTGAGTTTTCCTCATTGTGGAGGGTCAGTTGCAGAACACATAAAATGCTGCATCTCAAAATTTGTGTCAAGTTTTCAGATGGTTTGTGCATTTGTAGACTCATAGATAATTATAGTCAATCCCTCTGTACAGGAAGTTGATGCTTACCTGATCTGGAGTCCTACTCAGACAGAGTTAGTAGAAGCAAGAATTTAAACTTTTACTGTTAATTTTAACTTTAACAAGTCCTGTTGACTTTGTAAGAGCTGCCATGTCATACCCAGTTTCAGACTCTGTATGAACGTGGCTCAGAGTAAGGTGAGATGATGCCTGGCTTCTTGTGGTGCAAATTAGTAGAAGTAGCTAAAAATTGTCACTACTGATACTTAATAGTGGTCATAATTTTTAAAAACCAGTGAAGTAATCCTTCTAGAAGTACAACCAAAAGTAATTTGGTTTCTCCAACTCTCTCTTTTATTTTTTATTTCCTTTTCCATCCCAGTAATACCTACTCATCAAAAGGGCTTAAATATGCAGGAAGAGCCAGTGCCTTTAGTGTGATTTTTTCCTACTCAATAGCCTGTGTGCTTTGGAAGAAAGTAGACAAATTCACGCAAGGTGACATCATTTGGTGCCACTATTGGCTCTTCTTAATGAGTCATTCCACAACAGGCATTATTTTTCTCAGGAAGAGCTGTATCTTCACAGCATTCTCAGAATTTAAACACTGATTTAGAAATATTATTTTTTTCATATTTCAGGAGCAGTAATTGTGTTGTTTTCTCTCAGCATCTTAGGATAACTACACTACAGGTGAATAGTTAGTGCTAAAAATACAAAGTAACGAACCAGATAAGCTTCCAGAAGCCAGACTCATTATCCTCAGGTTGTGATTAATGAGTCCTTAATCAAAAACTTAGTAAAAATATCAATATACAGTACAAGGACAAGAAGCAAATGCTATTTAAAATTACAAGCCTTGTAACTTCCATTAGGATTTACAGGTTTTCTGACTCAACCTGCTAAAGCTGTGGATGGCAGTGTTCAAAGTTGAGTGTTCCTGAGATCACAATGGCAAAATTTAATCAATTCCCACTTCAGACTCTAACAGAGTTTGGTGTGAGTGATACTGGGGCAGCAGCATCTGTGGAGATGAACCACTCTTGGAATTATAAGTACAATAAGTATTGTCTCCTGAAATTTCCCAAACCAACAAGTAATTGTTTAAAAGTGTAAACCACATCATTCTAAGCTGCAGCACCTTAGATTTTATCCTAGAAACAGAGAAGACTTAGGAGTCTTGGTTGATGAGTAATTCCCATCTTCCCTGGATGTGTCCATGAGCATTAAAGTGCATGAGGGGAAACCAGTGGTTATTTGTGTGGCTATTTTCCTTACCCAGGTTTCAGGCATGAGGAGATTTGAGCTGGACTGGAGCCCCAGCAGAGCCCTTACAGCCAGAGCCCTTCCTCCTCCCTATCCCCCCTGTTCCTCTTGCACACTCCAAGCAAACAGAATTCATTATCTCATCTCAGCATTGCAGCTTTCTAAGTTCAATGTCAATAGTGAGTTAGGAAAGGGCAGGCAGGTCAGGGATTAGGACTCCGAACTGTCCTTGACGTTTCTCTGTAGGATGATCTGCTGTTTGCATCAGCCAACTGAAAAAAATTCAGTCTCCTCTATCCTGGGAATGATCAGGATGGGAAAATGTCAGTTTAGGGGCTGACAGAGCGCTGATAAGAATGAGATACAAACGCAGGGAGTGAAGAAACAGAGAGGGGCAGAGGTACAAATACTGTCATTCTAAGTTTAAAATTTCATTTTTAAGTATATTTGCGAGTACACATTCTGTTTTCTTCCAGCATTTCAGCCCATGGGCTTCTTTTTTGAGCAGTTTCATTTTAAGGAAGTCTGAATCTATTTTTATTTGATTGGATTTTACAAGTTCTGGAAAGGTCATCCTGCCTGGCCTGGAAGCTGCAAATACATTCACTCCCACAGAATTACTTATACGCACGAAAATAGTTTCCACTTTCAAAAGTATCCATAGGTTCTTGGAGTTACCAGCTTGGTCCCAATTCTCAGGCTCAGAACAGGAGGGAACAAAGCATTTCGATGAAAATACTTTTGAAGTGTGATGACCTCTGAACAGAAATAAAAAAATCACTGTGCTAGGAATGATTTGGGTTTATTCACGTTTCTATGCCCTATTATAAACTTGATAAATTTGGAGAAAAAACCGTATCATATTATTCACAGTGGGTTCAGTGTGTGGTCCAAAAAATGCCATCCAAGAGGGCACTGAGTCTGTGCAGCCCCAGCTCTGCAGGGACTCACATCCCCTGAGCACGAGCCATTTCAGATTGGTCTGAGCTGCTGAGGGAGCATGTGCTGTACAGGCAGAAAATAAAACCCAGGGAATCATAGAATAATTTAGGCTGGAAGAGCCCTCCGGGGATCATCTGGGCCAGGCCCCTGCTCAAGGCAATTACAAATAGATCGAGTTGCTCAAGGACTTGTCCAGTTGAGTTTCTGCTCGGTGCAAATAGATTTAACACAAACCCCCTCCTGTCTTTCTCTGCTTCTGTGCTGTCTGAGATGGACAATAGTAAGAAACTTTTTCTGCTGATGGCAAGCACCAAGTAAAACATCTTTACTGTCACCTCAAGTCTGCCTGGGGGAAGCTAATTAAACAGATAAAAATACTCATAAGATACATTAAATTACCACTCCTCCCCAAGATTAATTACAGAAATAACTGCATGTGACTGTAAAATGAACCTAAAAAATGCAAGTGAAAAGAAATTCTCTTTTTTGGATGGCTCCAGCTCTGTGGAGAAGTCCAAAGAAACATGGAAGTCCTTGTGCATCCATCTACACTTCTGAGGCTACTGGAATTCTGTGTAACCCTTTCTCAAAGCAGAGCAAAACCAGAAATTAACTGTAATTAATGCCACACCCTTTCTCTTGGTCTCCTTGGTCCACATTCCTGGTTATACTCAGATGTGTTCTACCCGGAGTCTATAATTTTATTCAAACTATCTTTTTTGAGGTATTGTCTTGCACTGACATCATGGTAATCCAGGCACTTGAAGGCAGACAGGAGTTCTCTGGTTTGTGCCTCCCTTTCCCAGCCACGGTCACCCTCTGGCTCTTGGTGGCCCTTTGGGCAAGCGGGGTGACAGGTCAGTGACAGGTCCCTCCGAAGGGCAAGGGACTGCATCCCTACAGCTGAGGGACAAAAGACATTTCCACCAACTTTCAACCCAGCAGCCAGTAGCCAACAGCTCAGGAACAGCTGGATCTCTGAGGAAGCTTTTCCAGAGCACAGGGGCCATCAAGTCATGTCTGGATGCCCAGAGCCACACAAGGACACATCTTCCCAATAATCTTGGGTATCACAGTTATGGTCTGTATTGCCTTTAGGCCCCTAGAACATTGCATGTAATTATGAATGAGTGATTTCTTCTGGGCCATGATGACTGGGAGTGACCAGGGTCTGTGCTGGTGAAGGTGGTTGGGCACTCTGAGTTGAAGCACCCTGGGTTATCAATTTTAGTTTAAACCTTGCATTTCATCTTGGATCATCTTGTATTACAAGTCAAGGCCATGTAAAAAGCAGAGATGTTTGAAAGGTGACAGCCAGCATGGCTTTCTCTCTTTTGTTATAAAAAAAATATAAATTTACCAGCAAATCTTTTTAATGGCATATTAAAAATTAAAGATATCAAATGTACAGAGTATGTTAATATGGCAAATTCTTCAGCATTCTGCTTCAGGTGTGTTTCAGAGCAGAGATGGGCAGGAAGGACTCTGTAAGGATTGTTGCTGTTGTTGCTGCCCAGCCCAGGCTCCAGAAACAGGCAAGGAGGAATATTATTTCCAAGCATTTTAACTTACTGCCTGGGAGAAAACAGGTGTCAGTGGCTGTGTGCTGTGCCAGCCCTTCCTCAAAGCTGGGGAGATGAAGGGCTTGTAAATGACAGGTCTGTCACAGCCCAGGCTGGAGCAAGAGTTAGTGCCATCCCCAGCCTGGGCCTGTCCTCAGCACTGCTCACCCACCTCGGTCTCTGCCTGCACTGAGTCCCTGCAGAACCTTTGCTTCATCTCTCTTTTCCTTTCAAACTTCATCTTTGACCTCACCTGCTTCCCTCAGTGACTTTGCCAGGACTGCCTGGCTCCCAGAGCAGGCTTTAGTGCATGGAAAGCAATTAAAGACACTAGAATTAAATAATTTCTTGCAAACTTTTAGGCATAAAAGATGCCATTGTGCAGTGGAGACCCAACCCCATTGTGTCCACCCATGATCCTGCATCTCCCATCAGGGCAAGGGTCATCCATGAGAAATGGCATTTGGCTTTTGGTGGATGAATTTTCCTTGCATCCTTGCCTTTCTTTCCTCGCTGTACACAGTTCCAAGCCCCAAAGCAAATGAGTCTCCTGTAGATTTCCAACCCAAGGCCCCCTGAGGTTTTACAAGGTGCTCAGCCCAGCATGGCGCTGGTAGAGCAGAGGGGCCCATCGGGGTCAGTCTGCTGGAACAGGAGTCAAACAGAAGTCTCTTGGGATGGTCTCTAGGATTCCTGTTAGGATCTTCTCTATCTGGGAATATTTCAGCCTAGAAAGGGAAGCAGCAGTGCTCTTTGAGACACTCTCTGGTGTAAGCTCTGTCAAAGGGAAAACAGACATAATGATGCTGGGACAGGGAATGGGAACTTCAAACTCTTCCTTAAATGTCAGTGAGGAACATATCATCTGGGTGTAGCCTGTGTGGAAAAATGAAATAATCTGCAAACAGCCCGGATAAAGGGTAAAAAAGTTAAAAATACACTTAAAATAAAACAAAATAAGAGTGGGTGCTGCAAGCCATGACATGCTTTGGCTTTCAGGAAGCACAGCCCTGAAGAAGTACAAAAGGCCTTTAGTTTGAGGTAATGAGGTGCATCTAATTATATTTAAGAAAGAACATCAAGAACTGCTTAAGAATACACTACCCACCCTTTTCTTTTCACCAAGGCTAGGCAGAATCCCAATCCTAAGACACCGTTATTTTATAGAGGGTGAGGATTTCAGAGAACATCACAGAAAACAAGGTTATTTTCCCATAACTGTGGGAAAAAAATGGCAAACTATTTCTTGTCTGTTCTCTTCTTCCTCTCAATAACTCCCATTAGGGAAGGGAAAGAAAAAAACACAACAAAAAACAAGCAGGCCAAAATAAGCCTGGCCGTCATGAGAAATGAAGGCTGTCAGAGTGACATCTGACACCGGCGGGCCACAGCTGAAGAACAAGGGAAAAGTTTTCGGACGACTGTCACTGACCCATAGTCCCTCGCTCCTAACCTTGCTCTCCAACATATGTTTCTCATTTCCTTGCTTATAGCTGGCCCAAGCTAATGATATGTGTTTTGGCAGTCCTCCCGTGCTTGGCATAGTGCCTGCCTTGTTCTCATTGTCTCCGCTACTTACAGAAACCCCTTTCTCCGTCTTTCTCTCTCTCACAGAAAATCAGCTTTGTACAACTCCAAGTATGCAAAGCAGTTCTTGCTGCCCGAGCTACCATCTCCCAGCTCCTCCTGGCCCTGTCCCACTGGCCAGACACTCCGGTAGAAACACAGGGAGACTGCCACGGACAGGACTGGAGCTGGGTGGAAACAGTGGAAAATCAAACATATTGGCCCATTTGAGCCTTGCTAAAAATACAGGGAGCAGAGCTATTCTGAGGGACGATGGCATGGGAAAGCTCTGCCTGGAATCCTGGGTCCCTGCGAGCAGACAGGGCTGTCAAGCAGACGTGGGAAGGGGAACTCAGTGCAGCCCAGGGGCAGAGGGCACCGCGCTTGGCAGGCGCCGGGACGGCACTGAGCGGGCTGGGCGCTGCAGGGACGGCTCGTGCGCTGTCTGCAATCAATAACGGTGCTGCATACGGACAGAACACACCTCCTGCA
>NW_005054373.1:3208023-3220752 GCF_000277835.1 Geospiza fortis
GCAGCGTAGGACGGCGCTGGGGGTCAGGGCTGCCCTTGCTTCAGAGGGCTCAGGCTCTGCTGGATCCCAGCTCATGGATATTTGATTGTGTTGGCATGAGGGACTCTGTCCTCTGGATCCAAACAAAAGTCCACTACTTCTTCATGAGGCGCAAACCACTGAGAATGCCACAGCAAACAGAACAAGTGGCAGCAGTGAGCAGCAACTCCAGGCTACAGAGCAGCTCTGCCACAAAGGTGTTTGATGAATCTCACTAATTTCTTCTCATAACCTTCCCCATATCAGAAGATACAATTTATAGATTAGTCTGGGCAGTGTTTTTGCCACCCTGACTAAAAGCACAGGTTTTTAGAAACTGCAGTTTCTTCAACATGTGCTTTTTTCTAGACACAGGAATATATGGTTGTATTATGTACATATACTTATCAAAGGCTCCATCACCTGTTTGTCCTCTATATATGTATCTTCTACACGTAAATATTCTCAGTCAGTGTGCAAACTAACTTTATTTTGTGCTAGCAGAGGCAGGGTAGTGGTGGTGATGTAAAAGCCAGTGTGTCACGCTCAGTTACATCAGTGTACAGCAGGCATTCTGTAGGATTTTGCACGCAATGTGATGATTTTTAGGCTATTACTACCGTTTTTATATCCAGGGCAGGGTGAAGGACTCACACTGATAAATCTTCAAGAATTAATCTCTGGCAAGAAGAAGGCCATGCCATCATTTTAAAGACACCGAGTCAGTTCATTCAAGCCACTCCTCTGAGTTTGGCGAAAAATATTTATGTTCATTTTTGAAAGAGGGAACAGCAGAATTTCAGCAGTGAACTCATCCTCAGCATGATGAAAGTGAAACTTAAATTTTCCTTCTTTCCTCCTCTCTTTTCTGACACTGTCATCCACTTTAGTGCCTGCTCTTTTAGAGCCTGGTGCTGTGTCACCGAAGTTAATGGGAGATTTTCCATGCGCATTGTCTGGGAGCAGGAGCAGGCCATTACCAGGGCTCGTCACCCCCGCACCACATTCAGCTGTTTCCTCTTTGTTCCTGCTCCTTGTAGCAAGGTCACTGCTGAACACTTTTCATTCTTCCCCTGCTCTCTCCACAGACACCGCTTCTCGCACGGGAACTTTACTTGCGCTCTGTGATCTCGGGCGCTGACTGCAGTGACCCCCTCTTTCTGTCCTTCCTGGTTATTGGGGTGGAATTTGAGCGAGAAGGGACCTTTGGAGGTCACCTTGTCCAAACCCCCGCTGAAAGCAAGGCCAGCAGAAATCAAGCTGCTGAGGACCCTCTCCAGCTGGGCATTAAACCTCAGCAGCCTCTCTGGGCCCCTGTAGCACTTTTTGACTGATTTCATTGAAGATTTGTTTGTGTGTCACCCCTGACTGCACACCCCAGCAGGACCTGCCTCCATCCCCTTATGCCACTGCTGCCCAGCCTGTTTCCCAGGCAGTCTCTGATCCCCTGTGCTCCTGAAGTGTGCTCTGAGTCTCCATGGGCTCCATCTCCCAGCATCTTGGGCCATGGAGTCAGCTGGAGCCTGCAGACACCTTGTCCTGTGCCCCACGGGTCCCCATGAGCAGCGTTCCTGAGGCTTAGAGTGTCACACAGCCCGAGGGCTGGGAGCTCTCTGGCTCTGTCTCAGAGTGCTCCCAGGACCAGCTTTCCTGATTCTCCTGTGGGACCTGCAGCACCTCTGCATTCTGTCCTTCTTTATTCTGTCCTTATCTCCCCAGTAAATCTCTGAATGAGCGTAAATCCAGAACCACTAGCCAGGTTTTAGGGCTGCTTCTGTAGAGGTCCTGGAGGATACAGAGAGAGAAAATTTGCATATTGGAGACCTGTGAGTTCTACAAACTGGCATGAAAATAAGAAAGAAACACCAAGATCTTTTTAATGCACATAATGAGAGAAAAGGGCAGGAGGATGGGCAGGAAAATTGTTTCTCAGAGCAACACATGGGTTATTAGGGGCTGGTGAGCCTGCTGGGCAAGGCTTGGCCAGGTGTGTGTGCAGGGCACTTCTCTGCTGTGGGCAGCTGGGCAGGTGCCACACAGGCACCAGGGGCTCCAGGGCAGGGCGGGAGAGCTGGTGTTTAAATGGTTAAACTATCACCACATTTGGCTGTCTTGGGTTTCTCATAAACATTCAGCAAAGCACTTTCATTCAATCACACATATTAACTACTTAAGTTCCCCTCTCCAAGGATGTGGATTGTTATTTTATGCCAAATGTGCTGTAATTAAGTTTGACATAAGCACATGGATTAAATATGTGGTTTGGTGGGCAAATGGGAGATGGCTTTTCCTTCTGGCCATATGGAGGATGCAGCCACATGATGTGAGGCAGAGGGAAAGGATTCTTTACTCTTTATTTTATTTAGTGGTGTTTCTTTTATTAAAATTGCTCAGATTAATCAGCCAGTACCAAGAACATCAGCATTGGTTTAACCCCTTTGGAAGAAGGGAACACCAAGCATTGCCTGGCTTTCTCCATGCACTCCCTATGAAATGCAAGGATATATACATGTCTGCATACAGAGATGTGTTAGGGATATATTGGATAATAATAGATTGCTTGTGATTGTCAGTGATTTTTTTTTCCTGGACTGACCACATGCTTGGTTTTAATTGTCCAACCTCAGGATGAACACTCTGCTTTGCAGTGGTGTAACATTGGTGTGCACTTGCAAGTTATGGTTTGCAATGACAGAGACCTCACTTCAGGGCCTTGACATCATCATCATCATTATTATTATGATTGCTACTACTACATCCTACTTTAATGTCAATAGCATCTACACCAGCACATGGTTGTCATGGTGCTTGCCACTAGGCTCATGAGAAAATTTGACATTTATTCCATAAATAAAACTGTCTAGTTTAAGGGCAAATAAAAACTGATGATTGAAAAAACACAGAGGTAAGGAGACGAGGAAGAGGAAGATCACATCCTCATGATCAGTGTGCACAGGAAAGGATCCGTTCAAATAATACTGCATTACAAATGCCATAGGAAAACAAACTTCCCATGTTCCTTTACATGTCTCTCCTCTCCTGTGAAAGGTGACTGTAGAGTCAGTTGTTATGCATATGAATTTATTGAATACTTTTTTCTTTTCCCAATTCTCTGTATGTCAGCAGCTTTGCTGTCATTTCAGTTCCTGAATTCTGCCATCTGATATAACATCTTGTACTTCGTTGTTTAGAAACTGACGTTTTGGTCAGCAGACCAAAGCTATTCACAGTTTTGTGTGTCCAGCAATAAATGCTGCAAAGGGACCTGATTTTCAGGCAATTGGTGTTACCTTTTACCAGCTCAAACTGCTGTGCCTCAGGACCCCGGTGGATGCTGGACACTTGCAGGGGAGCTCTGCTGTCCTTCATTTGTGAGATAACGAGGCCCTTGGCCATGCACCAAGGGGGCATCACCGAGTGGGTGAGCCCCTTGCGAGGCTCCTGGCAGGGCTGCAGCTCTCAGTGGTGGTCAGATCCAAGTGAGTCACTCTGCTTTGCCTGGCCCTCCTGGGCACTTTCTGTCAGACCTCCACTTGCTTCACGTATCGTGGGCAAAGACCATCCCATGAAGTGTTTGGTTTTCCCGTTCTGAATGGAGGGCTGGAAGCTTTTCCTTTGGGAAACTGGGGCTTGTCACACATGTACAACATTGCCGTAAGTGAGCTTTGGTGATCTGAGAGCCCACGATGAAAGTTGCTGAGAAAATGAAAACCAGCAGTTACTTCCAGTGCAGTACCATCCCCGTGAAGCGTGTCTCCATCCTTCATCTCTTTGCTGGCACATGGCCACTGTTACCTTCTATTGCACACTTAGGTTAGTCCTGAGTCCTAAAAGACTTCTAAAAGACCTGCAACCAAAGTTCCTCCCAAGCTTTGCAGAGACTTTCCCATTTCTCAAAGACATCTTAAGGATTAGCCAGAAGCTTTTGAAGAGTTTCCAAATGATTCTTTTAAAATTATGAGATACAAGTGTTCAGAGTTGGTGATTTAAAAATCTTTACATTTAATAGATGCTGCTTAACCTACACCTTTACTGTTACATGACCTTGATTATATATTTACATCAACCTCTTTGATTACAAATGTGCACCAGGAATGTTTTACTCCACAGTTATTGACATTTTTCCCTTCTCTGTTTAGTAACGGTTAATTATTGCACACAATAATCAATTATTTGAATTTATCGTATCAAAGGTGAACTTCAGAACTCTCAGGTTTATTGTTTGTGAGGGTTCTGTGGGTAGTGCTTGACACAGCTGGCTCTTCTTATAAGTTGTTCACACCCATCAGCTTTGGCTCATACTGATCGTCACAGATGTTTCCTTGTTTAATTTGTTGTACTTTGATTCCTGTTTTTTATAGCTGCTTTCATATCCTCTTTTAGAAGAGATGTATAAACTTCCTTGTGAAGAGAAATTTGCAGCTTTTGGGGCACCAAATGAATCGTCCTTAGATCTTGGCTGGTTTTCACAGGGCGTTTTCAGGTTATTTGTTCTGTTCCACACAGGTGTCTTTAGGGTTGGGAGATCTACTCCTTTCAAGCACATGGGAATAGCACTATGTGGGTTTTCTAAGGAATATAACCAGTCTTGTCTCTTTGTGCATTTAATCCACTCAGGGTTTGCTCAGTAGGGTGAGGGGCCAATGCTGCATGGCCCCTTTATGGCAGTGGACACAGCACAGGTCACATCCATTCCTCAATGACCTTCCACCCTGTCCCTTGGGACTATTTTTCTTTTTTCTTCTACTGGAAATGGCTGAAAGCAACCCCCAAACATTTAAACATGACAGTATAAAACCAGCTCCTGTGCTCTGTGAATACCCAGTGGTTTCTGGACATTGACATGGAGAATCCTGGATGTCAAACCTTCAGAAACACTTCCCTGCAGCCGGCAGAGGCGGGCTGGGTTTCGTTCCTGAGCCTCTGGGGAGGATTTGCTGGTGGCAGCTGAACGTGAGGCTGGTGGCCAGGCTGGACAGGGCAGCTCCCAGGGCACAGGGCAGGGGGTGGATGGGGCCCACGTGCCTGGCTCAGAGCCAGCAGGGCCCTGGCCCAGGTCCCACTGCTCTGACGGGTGTTTTGTTGGAGCTGGGCAAGGAGGGAGTTGGTTTGTTGCTCCAGCACAGCCCCGTGCCTGTGGGTGTTGGCTGAAGTGTCGATGCCAGCCCAAAGAAGGGATCTTGGCTGCACGGATGGGTGGGTGCAGTGTGGAACTGGAGGTCTCAGCATTACACAGCTGGTACCAGTGTGCCCCCACTGATGAGCAGCCTGAGCCCTGTGAGCCCGGCCCAGGGCTTGTCCTGCCTTGGGGCCACGGTGCTGCAGCTGCTGGACAGCATCCTTTGGGTTTGGTCCGTGTGAACCGACCTGAAGGTCTCCTGGAGCTTGTGGGTGGCTCGTGGCTGTTCCTGGGAGAGCAGAACCCTGCTCTGATTTCCTGTGTGATGTCAGTGTCATCTCTGTGAGAGCTGGAGCAATCTGAGGTATCTCAGGACTTCTTACACTTGTGCATCTCATCTTTATCTCCTCAGACCTGTGCTGAAGTTCCCTTAAAGAAAAGGCAGATTTGGGGTTTATTTTCTATTTTTGAAGTTTCCAGTGGCACTGAGGAGAATGTGCTGACTCCTGCAGGGAACCTGCCTGGGGTGTCACCAGGATCATTTCAGGTCTCTCACGGGGCACAGACCTACAGGGCTGTTCTTGTACAGACCAGAGACACAGACTCACTCTTACAGGAGGTGTTGTTTCAGAACCCCAGCCACTAACATCAGCTCCAGCACTACTAACTGCTAACACTTCGCTTTGTGTGACATAAACCAGGGTCATTTCCAGCTCTTAAATATTGAAAAATTATTGAAAACCTCCTCTGTTTGCTTAGTGGTCAATGTTTAATCATAGGTAAATATTCCACATAAAAACAACAGGTTATCATTAAAGTCTAGCAAACTGGCTGCTTTAGGCAAAGCGCTGGATTGTGTTCAGGTTTGTGACATACACGTACGGGCAAAGGGACCCGAGATGGCAGAAGTGGCACGTGTGCTGTGGGACTGTAGTTGTGCTGGGTTTATTGCTGTTGGCACAGGTGCTGGTGATGAGCTGTGGCACAGGGCGGGTGAGAACCTGGCCCTCAGCTTGTCTGAGCCCCGGAGCTGCTGGGAGCACTGACTGGGGAAGTGCTGAAAGAGGAACAGGAAACAGATGGGAGATGAGATTTCTTAGAATGCTGCAAATTTCTGAGAGTTTCCAGCCCAGTCCCACACCTGGGAGAGACAGGGCAGCCCTGAGCTGCTGTCCTTACACGAGGGTGCAAGGACAGAACCAGAACAGAGACAGTAAATTCCAGGTAACAAAGTGAACACAAGAAGCATTTTTCTACTCCTCTGGGGTATGGAAAACAAATGTAAATATTTTAATCCTCTTCTTTTGTATCAGAGAGCGAGGGGTTCATCAGCCCCATCTCCGTGCGGTGAGGGGAGGAGGAGAGGATGGGACGAGATGGTCCCTGCTGGCCGGGCAAACCCTGGGACACGGCTGGGACACAGCTGGGACACTGCTGGGACATGGCTGGGACATGGCTGGGACATGGCTGGGACACGGCTGGGACACGGCTGGGAACACCCTGGCCTTGGGGAAGCTGCTCCCCAGACCGGATGCGCTGCCACACGTTTCTCTCGGGCGATTGTGTTGGCAGTTTTATTTATATTTTCTTCAGAGTGGAGCTGAGCTCTTTAACCACGAAGGGAAATTTAATCTTTTTGCTGATAAGACGCTAAAATACTGCAATCCGGCTGACCTCCTGAAACCAGATCCAAAGAGCCGGGCTGTCCAAAAATCCGAGACACCCCTCCCCCGGTGTCCCGCATTTATTTATTTCTTGCCCCGTGACCCCGGGCCGGCCCCTCTGAGCCCCCCGGTCAGAGCTGCTCCGCTTGCCCGGCTCGGGCCGGGGCTGCGGGCTCCGCCAGCTCCAAGGCAAAGCTCCTTCCTCCCCCGCCGGCCCCCTTTCATTTTCCTACAGCGTATTAAACCTCAAGACGTAGTTAACACTAATCCTGATTTATTTAGGATTTATCTGCATTATTAATTCCAGTCATGTTGTGAAAAAGTACCGAGGGTTCCAGTTTGTATGTAAACTTGTGCCGTTTTGCAGAGAGGTTTATTTCAATCTTCTCCTTGAAGTGATATTTTAGCCGAAATTTCAGACTTTCCCCTTTTTAAAACACTTCAGATGGAAGCTAGCCATAATAATTTGGTTTATTGTTATTTTTTTCCCCCAGTAAATACCCTCTTGGACTATTTTATGCATTAATCTGGATTTGATGTGGATTTAAACATTTACAATGCAAAATAATTTGGGTTAAAAATAATCCCCCTTGATAAAGCTAAAAAACCCCCCCAACTGTCACCATCTCTGACAGCCAGACATGGGCGATCTTTGAATATGCAAATGAAGGTGAGGAGAAGCCCGAGAGCCGGAGCGACCGTGGCTGCTTTGAAGGTGCGGTCAGTCAAACATCCCCACCCAGGAAGGTTCTGGAAGGTTCTGGAGCCACCACAGCTCAAAGCCCGGCTCAGGCCCTGGCTCAGGCCCTGCTGCAGATCTCCCTGCTGAGGCTGTGTCTGCCCTGCCCCAGGCTGGGACTCTGTAAGAGGAGAACATTCCCGTGGGATGTGTGCTGTGTGCTGGGCAGCGCCCACCCTAATCTCCAATTCAGGCCTTTCACTGGGAGCAGCGCCAGAATTCATTTTGCCTGTTCTCCTCTCTGAGCCCGTGGTGCTGCTGCTCCTCACCTCCCTCTTCAGATATTCCCAACCACACTGCCAGACCTAGAGGCAACAATATTCCAGGGCATTTATTTGTTTCCTGAGTGGACACTTGGGACACTGGCATCTCTTGATGATCTCGGCGTGCAGGAACAACTGAACAGCTTCCTGGGAGAAAAATCCACTGAGGACTACTGGAAAGTGGGACATCCTTGTAGTTCAGAAAGTCCTTTAATCTGAACTTGTTGGTGATAGCAGCACTGTCGGCTCACTAATTCTGCACTCCTGCCTGCAGGACTGTTGCTGGTTCCTGTTGATGAGAGGACATTGGCTAGATGGACCTTGAATTTAATTTATCTTCTTATAATCTCTTAACTATTGCAGAAATGGGATGTATATGGTTTGGTTACAATCTTTCTCCAATTCAACAGAAATCCATAAGGAATATCCTCTCATTACACCTTTGTAGTCCCCACCACGGTACCCGGTGGGGGGCAGCTCCCCCGATGGCCAGCACTGGATGCTGTTGTGGAAGCAAGGAGTCAGCTGCAGGGTGGGAAGGGGAGGCACTGAGCAAGGCCTCAGCAGGGAGCCGTGTCACATTTTGGAACGCCCCACTGGAAATCAGGAGTGTCCATCTGGGAGCTGGGTGCAGGATTTTGGGGGAGGATCACGGCGCACTCCATGTCCAGGCTCAAACATGCTGGACAGCGCTGCAGACCTGGAGGGACGCTGGCCTGTCACTTTGCTTGGGGACAAGGTGCCTGTGTTGGGGACACATCAGCCCGCCTGGACACTCCCTCTTGTGGGAAGATCCCTGTTCCACAGTGGGCCTCACTCGGGGCAGGTGCAGAGCCCCTGCCAAGGGACACCCCAGGCATGGTTAAAGAGCCAATCAGCTGGAAAAGGTGACCCTGCTGCACCCAAGTTCCACCCAAACCGGGTTGTCTGACTCGAACTTCCAGTCACTTATCAGAGCTTTTCCCTGTTGAAGACTTAAAGGCCTCCCAGTCAATAAACACATTAGCTCACTAAACATTCGGATGCCTTTTCTTCTCTGGATTAACCCTTTGGGAGCTGGGGCTTCCATTGGATTTGTTAGGATATTGATCACAGATCATGTTTGCCTTTCAAACTCTGTTTCGCTTTGGACTTGACAGACAGTTCCAGTGCTGAAGCCAAGCAGCAAATTCAGTGTGGCCACACAGAGAAGGAGCTCTGGGAACCACCCACGTAGGGCAGAGACCCCTTCTGAAGCCCCCCAGGGAACCACTCACCTCACCAAGAGCGACTTGTTCTCATGGGGAACTGCTAATTAAGCAAATACTCAAGTGTTAAACAATGTCACATATACGTCTATTTTCAGTATTAGCTAAAATTGTATTAAATTAAAATACACGTTAGCCTAATTTAGCTCTTCTTCCCCGACTGAACATCACAGGCCCTCGCAATAAATGTCTGTAACTGTGCATGGAATGGAAAAGGAGCCCAGCTGAGCCAGCCCCACTCTCTGGGTAAGAAAACATTAAAGGAGCTCTTAGAGAATGATTTAGAAGAAACTTTGCAAAATGGAGAGGTCATATTTTATGACCCTGCTGACCCAAATGGATGCAAAAATATCAGAATTAGTGACCTAGAAGAAAGCAGATCTGGCTTTTCAACACGTGTGGTAACCTTATCCTCTCATTCCCAGTTGCCTGAGAATCTGGAGTAAAATGTGGCTGATTTTTGGGTTTTAAGGCTCTTCCCCATCACACCTCTCGTGTGTGTCAGAGTCCTCTTTAACACACTCTCTTAAAAATGCAGCTGCACCTGCCTGGCTCAGAACTGGGCAAAGCCAATGTCGAGTTCTCTTTAATCTGGACTATATTGTCAGGTTTTTGAGCTCCTGGTAAATCCTCCTCTTGTATAACTTTGCTGTTCCTGCGCAGATACTGCCTTCTCCTGCCACTCTCATAAGTTATATCAAGTCTACCTGCTTTGGTTTTAGGGCTGTCTGTTAGACTTGCTAAGACTCTTCTCTTTTTTCCATCTAGTTGAGGATTTCATAGTTTTTCCTCTTTTTATAGTTTTTTTGAAGAAGGATTTTTCAAAATTCTGCTGTGGAACTGCATGTGAGCTGTGCCTTTCCCAGTCTGCCATACAAAGATAATCCTCTCACTGTACAACATCTAACTTCATCCTCTTTCTAGGCATTAAATTTAATAACAAAACCCCAAGAAGGTGGTATAAATACTCATCCAAACCTTGCCTCCAGGCTTGGTTGCCCTTATGGTTCCTTTAGCCCCTCTTTCCTCACACAGTCACTCCCTTTCCATCCATGGGCTACTGGCATTAGCAGCACCTCCCTGCACATCAGCTTGACTTATCCTGAGGAGGAACATCATCTTCTGATAAGGTGGAATTTTTCAGTCAAGGAATGCTGAAATACTATAAATGCTTCTAGAAAAACCATGAGGTGTCACCCTGTAGTGCACAACTTGGAGCTCATATGGCCCAAAAGGCAATTGTTACAAAACTCTCATTTAAGTGAAATATCTGTATTTTGTGAGCTTAACATGCTGCCTCCTCTGTCCTGCCACGTTGTACAGGGATTTGTCCTAGATGAGATTTGGTTCTCAAGGTTATTCCTATGGTTCTTGTTAGCCTCTGTGTTTACTTTTTGATTTATTCTCATTTAGGCAGCTGAGATTTTCTCTTTGTCTTCAGAATTCATGTAATGGGTTTGCATCATTTTCTGCATTGTGCACTGGGGAAATTATCAATTCGGCACACAGCCACGCTGAGACTTTCTTTTAAAAGCTCACTTCCCATGTGGAGCACGATGTTATTTACCACCCAACCCACCTGACAGCGTCCTCTGGAAACCCCTCAGTGCACTGTCACGGCTGTGACTGAAAACTGTGGTGTAATCCGAGAGGGAAAGGGTCGCTCTGTTTTAATACTCGTGTCAGAGAAGAAGCTGATAAGAGTTGCAACGTAAAGAAGTTTTTCTAAGGCTGTGAATAATTAACCTCCAGTGCTGCCCGGTTTGCGGTGTCACACGCGGGAAGCGGCGTCACTTGCCCGCTGTGGCAGCAGTGACAGCTCCGGCTGGTTTGGGGCACATGGAGAGGACCCGCTCAGCTTCTGCATCAGCCCTGGCTGCTCTGCTCTGCTCTGCTCTGCTGCCCTGGAGAGCCAGGGGTTCGGGACTTGCTCACCTGCCCTCCCTCCCTGTGCCCACCTGCCCTCCCTCCCTGTGCCCACCTGCCCTCCCTCCCTGTGCCCACCTGCCCTCCCTCCCTGTGCCCACCTGCCCTCCCTCCCTGTGCCCACCTGCCCTCCCTCCCTGTGCCCACCTGCCCTCCCTCCCTGTGCCCACCTGCCCTCCCTCCCTGTGCCCACCTGCCCTCCCTCCCTGTGCCCACCTGCCCTCCCTCCCTGTGCCCACCTGCCCTCCCTCCCTGTGCCCACCTGCCCTCCCTCCCTGTGCCCACCTGCCCTCCCTCCCTGTGCCCACCTGCCCTCCCTCCCTGTGCCCACCTGCCCTCCCTCCCTGTGCCCACCTGCCCTCCCTCCCTGTGCCCACCTGCCCTCCCTCCCTGTGCCCACCTGCCCTCCCTCCCTGTGCCCACCTGCCCTCCCTCCCTGTGCCCACCTGCCCTCCCTCCCTGTGCCCACCTGCCCTCCCTCCCTGTGCCCACCTGCCCTCCCTCCCTGTGCCCACCTGCCCTCCCTCCCTGTGCCCACCTGCCCTCCCTCCCTGTGCCCACCTGCCCTCCCTCCCTGTGCCCACCTGCCCTCCCTCCCTGTGCCCACCTGCCCTCCCTCCCTGTGCCCACCTGCCCTCCCTCCCTGTGCCCACCTGCCCTCCCTCCCTGTGCCCACCTGCCCTCCCTCCCTGTGCCCACCTGCCCTCCCTCCCTGTGCCCACCTGCCCTCCCTCCCTGTGCCCACCTGCCCTCCCTCCCTGTGCCCACCTGCCCTGCCCTCCCTGTGGCCACAGCCTGTGCCCCTTCGTCGGGAAGCAGTCTTACTCCTGCAGGGAGTATTTGTTTAAGAGGATTTCCTTTCTCATGCAGGGCCTGCAGTAGCCATGCCAATAAGGGTGGGAGCGATTATGAGAGATTGACTGCTGGAATATAATCCCTGTGTGCTGCTGGTTGATCTGGGGAAGGTTGTGTTTCAAAGGTAGCGGCTCATCCCGCGCCGGGAGCGGCACTCCCCGGTAAATGGGGCTCTAATGAGATCCGACAGCCCTGATTTCTCTGGTGATACAGTAAAACAACACGACCGGTGCTGATGGTTTGGGGTCCTGACCTTTAACAAGGACTCACGACACAGGGCAAACTGCCCAAGAGAGATGGAGGGGCAGGAGGCCAGGGGACAAGGTCGGTACATAATGAAGTGGTCAGCATTGGATTTCTGTCACTCACAGTGGTTAAGTACAACAGTGAGGGACTTCAGTAAGAGAAACTGTGAAAGAGCACATGCAGGAGTCACGGAGAGCAGGGGGTCTGGGGAGGGTCAGTTACCTTCTGCTGCGAGCTCCAGCAGTCCCAGTGACTTTGGTAATGAAGAGGGTGAGGGCAGGAATCATGCAAAGACGGCGAGAGAGCAGGGAGGGAGCACAGAAGATTAAAGCAGACAGAGAAGGAAATCCAAGGGGACTGGCAGTGAGTGCACTGTGATGTGGTGCTGAGACCCAGAGAGAGGAACGAAGCCCCTGCAGAAGCAGCACGGTCCAGACCAGAGTGGGCCAATGATGGGGCCCCTGGTTTGTCCAGGCAGAATTCCAGCATCCCCGTGGTGGCAGCGTGGGCACTCCTGAGCCCAGCCCTGGCCCAGGACCTGCTGACACCACGGCCATGGGCACCATCAGCCATGGGCACCATCAGCCATGGACACCACAGCCATGGACACCACAGCCATGGGCACCATCACCCATGGGAACCACACCCATGG
>NW_005054373.1:3221063-3228831 GCF_000277835.1 Geospiza fortis
CAGCCATGGACACCACAGCCATGGGCACCACAGCCATGGGCACCACAGCCCTGTACACCACAGCCACAGGCACCGCAGCCACGGGCACCGCAGCCATGGGCACCACAGCCCTGTACACCACAGCCACAGGCACCGCAGCCATGGGTACCACAGCCATGGACACCGCAGCCATGGGCACCATCAGCCATGGGTACCACAGCCATGGGCACCACAGCCATGGACACCACAGCCATGGGCACCACAGCCATGGGCACCACAGCCATGGGCACCACAGCCCTGGAGGAGCAGTGCCCAAACACACATCCCCCATCCCAGGTGCTTCCAGCCTCAGCCTGTTCTGGCTCTGGAAACTTCTCTGGGGCCACAGGAGTGGCTCGTCTCCTTTTAGTTCCTTTCTGCTGCTAGATCTAAATTTAGTGGGACTCTTAGCTAAGGAAACTAAAATACCAAAACCATTTGGTATCAGACTGCCTGGGGTGAAGAGCAAACAGTGAAATACAGAGGCAGCCAAGACCTCTTATGAAGGAGGCACTGGCAGCTGATAGGGTCTGAATTTAACATCTGGTTCCTTTTCAAGTGTTCTCCTTCAGACCTGAGTTTAATAGAAACGTTTCATTGCAATTTTGCTAATATGTCCATTGAGGCTTCAAGTGACAGAAATTAAATGCATTCAACCCAAATACAGAAGAATTCTGTTACTAAGCAGTAACCTCATAATTCAGGTGACCAGAAACCAAAGTGAGAATGGAAAATCTGAACATGTTATTCATGTCCAGCATGGATGGGATGCTGTGTAGGATGCTAAAAGAAACTCAAATGGTACGTGATGGGTAGGAAAATAACATTTTAAAGCCACTTTAGACACAGTAGCCCAAGCTAGGTGTATTTACATGAAGAAAAACATAATATATTGTTTAACACTGCCGATCCCATGGGAGGTATTTGGTCTTCAGGGCCCACAAAGGACAGAACTAGTAAATGTGATGTGTACGGGAGCCTCTCATACAGAGGAAAATAACCTTTAGTCTCAGGTGTAGGACGGTGAGAACGATTGCAGAGAGCGACCTGTGCTTCCATTAGCTATGGTCAGTGCCAGGTTTGTTCTTTTGCCAGTTTTTCTTTATTTGGGTGTTTTACTGTTGTTTTTTTCTATTGTAAATGCAACCACTGAAGCCAGGCAGCCTGTGAGAGAGGTGAATTGCTTGATTCCACAGCATTGTTTTAATTTGTCTTTGGATGAATTCTCATATGCTTTCATGAGAAAATTGCCCATTAGAAGCATTCATTTAATTTAAGAACAGTTGGGAGAGGAAGGGTTGGGATGACAGATGGAGACTGTGGGTGTCTTATAAGAGAGCAGAGCTTTTTGTGTTTATCTTTTTGTGGCACATAGTTGTTGTTCTCTGCTGCTTCAATTTTTTTAATCTGCCCTTTTTTGTGCAGTATTTTCTTAGAAATCTCTTCTCTTTGGTACTGGAACTCTAATAGATTTCATTAGTTTTTCCTGTGCCATGTCAGCTTTAAAGCATTCCAGTATAACAGAATGCAGGGAGGTAGCCTGGTAGGAAAGCAGAGTGAAACAGGCTGCATTTCAGTCTAGTTTGGAATTGCACAGAATTTAGCAGAAAAGATACTGGAATATTGAACTGATTTCTTCCCTTAACCCACCGACTGTCCAGCAATGGTGCACATGGGCTGAAGGAGCTTTCTGGCTGTGCCAATGCCTTCGCTGTGTAGTTGAAGGTTCACTGTCAGAAAGTGGCTTAACTCTCACAGCTAACCTTTATTTCAATTAGTCTAGAAGTAGATACATGCTTTCAAAGCATTCTCTTTAAAAGCACGTAGATAACAGCTGTGGGGTTTGTGGATGTCAGTGTGTCTGTCCGTGTCAATGCCCTGGGAGGTCCAGCCTGCAGACGCCCACCTGACAACAAACCTGGGTGCCAGTGTCAGGCAGGCCCTGAGAGCACTGAGGACTTGCTCTATAAACACCTGAACATCAGCCCGTGCAAATACAAGTTACTGTGTGCCTGTAAAACATCCAGCCTGTAAAAACTGCTGACAATATTTGAGTCGTCCACTCCCTGGGTTGTAACTTGTACCTCTTTTCACAGTCCCGAAGCTGTGATGACAAATAACCTGTAACTTGTGGTGCCTCTGCCTTGGGACTGCCAGGCCCCTGCATGAAACTAATTAAAATTTAAAAATAAAATTAACTCCTGTTAAAGGAAGATGGAAAACAGTGCAATGTTCGTTCAATATACAACTTGTTTTGCTCTGCAATATAAGCAGCAGCCTATAAATACAGGGCAGAAATTTCAAGCATTAGTCTCACTTGTTCTCGCCATCTCTATGTGCTGTCCTGAGGTTTGCATTGAACAAAACAAACAAGGTGATATGAGAAGCAAAGTACATTTATTAGATTTTTGTTACTTTTCCATGAAGTTTTTCGTACTGTGACCCAGTTTTTCCCTTACCCTTCACAATTTCTGAATGATTGGATCATTCTCCACTCTCCATTCTAATGACAAAACCTCTTTTACAAGGCTCTGTCATTGCTTCCTTTGATTGCCACAGCCACTTCTTTTTGCTGCTACACACACATTTCAGTCCATAAAAAGTACACCTTAGGAGTTTTCTTCGTATTTGATTTGTCTTTTTTATCCCTTCAGATCCCTTGTTCTTCCTCCATCTCTCCTTCCTAACAAGTCAAGTTTGCTCACCACCTCCGGCCCTTCCCCTGTGTGTTTTAGGTTCATGTTCCCACAGTCTCCATCAGCTCCATCAGAGATGAACCTCTACATGTACTTCTTGTATTCTTTTGATCTCACAAAAACATCTCCCTTCTTTCTTTCACCTCTATCATCTATATTGCTGTCCACCAACTGAGCTGCAAAGCTTCTGCTTTCTCCTCTCTGCAGCCTGCACTGGCCCTACAGGGCTCAGCCTTCCTTTCCCTCAGCTGCAGCCTCCCATGGCAGTCCTTGAGCTGTGTCCACTCCTGCACCAGCAAGCCCAGCAAGGACCAGTGTGGTGAGCTTGATTTGGTCACTGCTGGTGCTGGAAGGGCAGGAAGGAGCTCGTTTGCTCCGTGAGAAAGGGCTGCAGGGCTGCATCCCACTGTGCCCAGGGGCACTTGGTGCAGTGGCACGGCTGCCTTTCCTCCTGCAGTCAGCAAGGGCACATCTCATCCCAGTGAGCCCCTGGGAGCCCCTGGGAGCTCCTTCCTTGGTCAGGACATGCTGACTGGCTTCCAGCTGCCTCTTCCTTCCTCAGAGCGCCGCTGGCTCTGTTACAGGCTCCTCTCTAGGAGAGTTTCTATCAGCTGCCTCAGCCTGCGAGCCGTTATCCCGTGACCCATTGTCTGCACCAGCAGACGGGAGACAGGGACATTCCTGCATCTGTCTTTTCCTGCTGCCCTGATTTATTACGCTGTAAAATAATAAAACGTTAAAAAGGTTGAACCTGAACTGAAGCTATGACTATGACACTATTAATCAAACTGCTGGAGAATTACTTTATATTCGGTGCCTTGAGCACTGATCCAGTCCACTATAAGTTGGCCTGAAACATTGTCCACAGTGCTAGTATTGGGCCTGGGAAAAGCAGTTCTGGATCCCTCTGTCCTCCTCTGGTGTGTGGCTGTGCAGGGCAGGCAGGCAGGGCTGGCTCATCAGGTTTTCCTGCTCCGCCGGCCGTCACCGCGTCTCTTATCTCAGACGTCGATGCCACGCTCACTTGATGTCTCAGTTCTGGAGCAGAGACATTCCAGCTGCTATCTGGGAAGGCTCTGGCCCCAAAAATATTTAGTTAGCAGCAATTCAGTTAAGTGGAATTGACTTTTTATCGGCTTTCTTGTGTGCGTCTGCCACCAGCGAAGGCTGTTTCCTCCTTGCCTCGCCTCGGCCTGTCAGCCGCTCGGCGTTGCTATCGGCACGTTAGCTCTGATCAATAGCAGCCACTGTGGAGCGGCTCATGCATGGCTGCCTGGGCCCATCGATCCACCCTTCCAACAGGTACTGCCCGTCTGAGGAGCAACTGCAGCTGAGCACCTGCTTTTACTGCAGGCTCCATTCATTCCAGGGAGTCAAGGAGACCCATTGTCCTTCTCTGGAGACTTGCCAAGAGCACACTTGCAGCAACTTCTCTCCTGCCTGGGACAATCCATGACCACACTGTGCTCCCATCCCATCCCATCCCATCCCATCCCATCCCATCCCATCCCATCCCATCCCATCCCTTTGGACATCCAGCCTGTAAAAACGATTCTATACAAGCACTTCCAAAGCACCTAGTCTGGGAATGACACCTTGGACTGCTCAAGTTAGGGGAACTCAGAGGTTTTGCAATTAGGAACATGTGCACTGATGAGACACAGAGCATCTGCAACTGTCCCACCACTGCTCCTCACAGGGGGACCCTCTTCTGTCCCAGCTGGGATCTGGGGGCTGTATCCCCGTGTGCCCTGTGTGCTCCAGCAGGATGCAGCACCCCTGGCCTGGGCTGGCACTGAGCATCACCCCACAGATTCCATGGGGCTGGTCGGGCCAGGGGTACCTGTGGGAGGAGGGAGGTTTATTGTGCCAGCTCATACAGCAAACGTGTCCTCCAGCAGCACCCTCACACAGCAGAGGCTTTTGCTGAAGCATAGAGCTCCTGGGTTTCAGGATGGCACCTTGAGGATATCTGTTCTGGTCAGATGCCATAACAGAGCAGGAGATAATGGACTATGAACACTGACT
The DNA here is from genome assembly GCF_000277835.1 of Geospiza fortis. Classification (NCBI taxonomy): domain Eukaryota; kingdom Metazoa; phylum Chordata; class Aves; order Passeriformes; family Thraupidae; genus Geospiza; species Geospiza fortis. Next base: position 3,225,806 of record NW_005054373.1, read on the forward strand.
GGCCACCAGCAGTGTGCTGGCAGTCCTACTTCTCCTTATGTGCTGCTGTCCCCAAATCTACCAGCATTTTGGGAACCAGTCAGTGTTTTGAAGGAGCCTCAGCCACTGTCCCTGCACAGATGTGCTCCCCACCAGGCTCCTGCTGCTCTGAGTGCTGGGAGAGGGCACAGGGGCACTGCAGCCCCAGCTCCACTCTGGCAGGTAAATGCCCATGGCTCAGACGTCTCCAGCCTGGAAAGCCCCTGAAGAAGTTAGAGAGGCCTTTCCTGGTTGGTTTGTACGTGTGCCATTACAGAAGGGCTGCAGGGCTGCCACGGCAGCTACAAACTTCCAGTGAAATGAGTGTTTATTATTATAGGTTTGATGCAGTTCCCAAAAGACCCTAATCAACAAGTAATAAGGCCTCAAGAGAGCAATTAGAAATCTGAACTTTAACTCTCTTATAACCACAGAGTAGGAAGTGACTTCTGCTCCAGTTTGGGGTTTGCCACCTGGCCTGTGAATGAGGGGGAAATACCAAAAACCTGAAATACCAAAAACCTGAAATGCAGACTAACTGCAGACAAGTATTTGAACAATGAGGTACAAGGTCCATTTCCATGGAAAGTAAATGCGTGTGTGGCAAAAAGCATAATGGTTTAGGGGGATTCATGCCCAAATTTGCAGCCTCTCTATCACATTTAGGTGTTTTCAATGCTTCTTCTCAGCTTTAGACAAGCACCAAGGGTGTTCAGAGCCTGTACATGTGCAGCATCTGCCCCCTTTAAAGAAAAAAAATTACCTCAGTTTTCCCACTTGTGAAATAACAACAATATCTGCCTAAAGGCAACACCAACCCTCGAGATGCGGGTTTGCTCAGAACTTGTTTTGAATATTTGGACAGGCCACTTCAGACAGGAACTGCACATTGAGTAATTCTTGCCGTGGAGAATCACGTGGCTACTGGAAAGCAGAGAATTGCACAAGAGCCCATCTGCGTAGCACGGCCGAGTCGGGGAGCTTGGCCAGGAGGGCCCGTGCTCCACCAGCCACCAGCGCTGGGGCACCCTTGGCTTCCCAAGGAGCTGTGCCAGCAGCAGCACACACCCACAGCTGGGATACCCCTGCTCCTTCTGCCTTGGAGGGTGTTCCTCAAAAGTGTAACTCCTGATTTTTCTTGCTGAGCTGCCAGATGTTGGAAGGCCAGGCTCTGGTTCCCTGGGTTCCCTCGGCACAGCAGGCAGCAGCAGCAGGCACAGGGCAGGGACTGCAGTCACCTGCAGCCACGCTCAGGGGCAGGGACAGCAGTCACCTGCAGCCACAGAGGGTCTTGCAGCCAGCAGGTACAGCCTGGTGAGCTGAGGCCCTGCCCTCTTTCAGGGGAGCATCCAGTGTGGAATGCACACACTCCCCACCCAGACTGACCACGGGGAGTGCTGGCAGTGCTGGTCCTGTCCCAAGCCCAGGATGCTGTGCCTGGGAGGAGGAAGGGCTGCATCCCTGCCAGCTGCCTGTAAGGGACAGCAGGGCAGGGCAGGCCTTGGAGCCTGAAGATCCAGGTGAATTTTAGATGTCCCAGCCTTAAAGAAGTTTCAGGTCTCAAAACCTTAGTTTGATGTATAACTGGAGCCAGCAGAGGGAGTGAAATGCAGGGACACTGTAGCGTCCATGGAAAAAGGAGCTGCCAGGCTTTGATCCAGGTGCATCTGGTTCCATGACACGTCTCAGAACCCAAAGGAAGGGTGTACCTGCTCGGCCCTGGGCACAGGTTACACAGATACGGGTTAAGAGAGGCAGGTGATCACTTGTAGGAGTGAGGGGTTGTCTCCTGCATCATTATCAATAGAAAAGACAGACGTTCTTGGGTCTAACATTATATGTTTCCAGTATGAGAAGGTACCCAGAGAAACCTCAACCTCTCAAACAATTCCTGTTCCAAGGGGGTCTGAGTGTTGTCCCGATAAACAGGTTCAAATGTTTTTATCTTGTGGCAGTGTTCATATAGTCCTGAGAGTGACCATATGAAGTCCTGATATCAGCGATGCTGATATTGCTCCTCGTTCTCTTATGCCTCCAAATTGTCCTGTTCTTGGCATTATCCTAGGCACAAAGTGTGACAGACATTCACAAACAGCTTCTTGGTGATTTCTTAGTTAATTTCTTTCTTCAAAAATAGCAATTTTGCAAATGGATTAGTTCTTCAGCATCCATTTAGGATTTTTTTTAGACTCATCTTTAATGTGCCTTCAAAGACAGAGATAGTTTGCCCTTTTGACTGAGCACTGGCCATTTTCATTCACCATTTGATTGGAAGAGATAGGACATGATCTTTACTAAACTCTTTAGTAACGTGTGAGCTTCCTTCCAGCTGCCTCTGAAGGAGAATTTTGAAAAGTTTTTAATCTGTTGTTTATGCACCAGTTTCCAAAGAAACACTTCTTTTAGCAAAGCGCTAAATTGTAACAAGTTGGTAGCTTTAATAATTGCATTGAATACTGTGGAATTAGCTTAAAATAAGTTTTTCCTCCTTGAAATGAGATTATGTTTGTGCCTGGATCAAGCAACTCTGCACCAGTCTTGAACTTGTTAAAAGATGGAAATCGGAATAACCACTGCAATATTGAAATGGTAAAACGAGAACAGAATGGCAATTGGCCAGTGTTTATGAATCAGAGAATATGATCATGAAATCATAAGAATAACCACCAAAAGGTAAATAAATTACCCAGCCCACTACTTATTTTCATGTGCAGCTTGACACAAAAGCTGAAGCCATGAATGATTTATACCTGTTTTAACAATAATACTCATTTTCCTGAAAGATGGTCAGCACTCAGGCTGCTGTGGGCACGGTGCCAGTCATTGAAAGGTTAATGTCTCAGCAGCAATACATTAAATTATGAATTATACCAGTCCCAAAATGGAAGGTTATTAGCTCGGTATGTTTAATTAGCCCGGCTCGAACTTTGCCATCTGCCAGCAGTGCCCATCACTAATGCACGGCCACGTGGGATAGGAGGGGTGGGAATCAGATGCCCGAAGCAGCA
>NW_005054373.1:3229425-3231256 GCF_000277835.1 Geospiza fortis
GGGCCGCGGTGTGCGGGACGTGCGGAGCGCGGTGCGGGGTGTGCGGGCCCCGGGCCAGCGCCCAGGGATGTGGGAGGCAGCAGCCTGCCGGGCTCTGTTTGCGCAGCATCTCCTGCCAATAACTGCACAAGGCTACAATATTTAGCTTTTCAATAAATATTTAAATTTTGCTTCTTTGCTTATTTTTTTTTTAAAGAACAAACAGTAAATTCTGTTGGGTTTTTTATTAGTTAAGATTATGTGATGCTTTGGAAACATAATGCACTTAGTATTGCAATAACTTGATGACTTCCCGTGACTTTGCGGGTGCTCTTGGGGAGCCTGTGTGCTAAAACTTGGGTTGGAACTGTGTCCTGGAAAATGTGGGGCAGGATCTGAACTTGTAAGAAGCCAAACAAAACCTTAATTTTAATTCTTATTTTTGTAGGTAGGATAACCTTGCCAAAGAGGAAAGGAATTTGGACAGACTTAACATCCAGCCTGTGCAGCTTCCACGAGCTGGACGCTAAAATGAAGAGAGAGTTTATTCATTCCCATCTCAGCACAGCCCACCAGAATTAAAGGACATTTTAACCTACAAGGGAGATTGGGTCAAAGACTTCCCAACCTGCCTACATAGAGAAGGCTGTTCAATTCCTCTGGCTACCAAGTCTCCACATTTCTGTGTTGGATGTGAAGAGTAAAGGGAGTCTGGCAGGAATCAGGAGGCATCCAGGTCAGCCTAAGAGACTGCACCAGGTAGAGACTTGATTCCTTTTTCCTAATACTCTTGCAGTATGCAGTATAGACATTCTTTCTTCTCGTCCCCTTGAACTTTTGTTGATTTCCTCTTCTCCACATCGGTGGAGCCTCTGTAGTTGTACTTGTGGAGCAGGTGGCATGGTTGGAATATCGGAGCAGCGTGTATTAGAGTGAAACCTACAGACAGAAATAGAAAGTAAATGGAAGATGAATTGATCAGAGGAAAGGCAGAGGATGGAGGGAATAAAGTAAAGGCAAGAAGAGAGACGAGTAATACCTTGCCTGTGTGCTATGGTAATTTATTATTTTTATATGGTGCCCGGGGTGTGCAGTATCTGTTTTACTGAACAAATAGAAGAGTTCTCAGCCCCAAACAGCCAACATATTAATTTACTGTGTGACAGCCTGACAAAATGAGCAGCCAGGCCAGTGTGACGAGGAATAATTTAGTGCTTGTGGAGCATCAGTAACTTTTCTACTGGTACCTTCACTTGTGTATGGCATCTGATGGACATCTCTGTTGTTTGTAAGGACTTACTATACGAGAAAAATTTCCCTTTCAGGGGAAATCTGACTAGGGGGGTGTGTTAGGGCATGGGACAGGGTTCTGTCTGGAGGAGCAAAGAGGCTGCCAGGTCAGAACCCTGGGAGGGGAGAGGTGAGGACCTGAGCCCAGGCTGGCACAGGGGGAGCAGCACAAACTCCAGAGCGGAGTGTGCAGGAACACGCACAGGGCAGCCAGACGTGGGCAAAAGTGCAGGAAGGGACTCAGCAGGGAAAGCTGGAGTGTTTGCTGGGAGCAGTCTCCAGCTGCAGTTTCTGAGGAGCCATCCAGCTGGGACAGCAAGGAGATGACCTGAACCAGCACGCTGCAGTGGGAGAGACTCCAGTGCAAACCTGCCGTGACCGCGGCACCGGGGAAGCAAGAGCTGAGTTGTTTTCCAGCACAGTTATTGCCACTTAAATTGCAGTTTTATTCCAAAAGCAAATTCCAAAGTTTTATGTCCATAAAGGTTTAGACATAAACAAGAAAGAAGTCAGGAAAGTGGTATGTACTGTGTAAACAGTCTCACTTTATAATTAATGCTGG
>NW_005054373.1:3231271-3234382 GCF_000277835.1 Geospiza fortis
CTCTGATTAAAACCTAGTTGGGCAATAATTTTATGCCCAGGTAGGGGCAGGAGGAGAGCAGGATGCCCCCAAGCAACCCATAAATAGTGTGGTGAAGACAAAGCGTTTATTACTTAGCTTCACAAAGGCTCCCTAAGTGCTCTCCCAGGGTATATATACTCATACCCCAGATGCCAATTCTGCAAATTAGCATTATTTCTCAAAATCCTGTGTAAATAGAAGTCATTTAAATACTTGATTTCATCAGACAGAACCACCCATGGAAATGTCAGTCTCTTTTTCTCCCTTTAGTGGGGTGAGCAGAGGTTTTCACTGCCTGGGTTTTCATTTCTCTTGGAATACTTTTACTGATGGCAGAACCTGCCAGGGTCTGGGATCCATACAGGACTCAATCTGCAGGATTCTGTCCCATCTCAGTGCCTCATGCTGGTGTAAAAGCAACTCCAGGGCATAAACTTTACTATTTATCACTGAAATGTGCAATTTTGAGTCTTCTGTCTAGCAGTTTAAATTACTGTGCCAAAAGTGGTTTCATAGCTAAGACACACAGGGAATTAAAGGGGTTTGAGATTCTGTCAAAGTACCATTGGGATGTTCCTTTTTTGTAACTAGAGAAGCCACCAGTGAGTTCAGCTCAGGCTTTGCTGATGGGCTGTTATTTTGTCATTGGGCATCCTGCCACAATAACTTGTTCAGATTTTAGAAACTTTCACAATTATTTTAATCCGTTTTTGTATGGGATTCCATGTAGAAACGGGTACCTTAGTTAACAGAGTAACAGTAAAACAGGTTGAGAAAGACCCATAAAATCATTTTTACATGATGAAACAATTTTCCTAGATATAATATAACATATTAAAAGGTGAATATTTCAGGATTTTCCGGGGGTAAAAACAAGTGTTGCATTTTAAGGATGCCTGTTCTCTCCTGTTCAGGGCAGTAAAGAGACAGACTTAATACTGAATTTTGCAGGGCATTGGACTTGAGCACCTTTACAGTAGATGAACTGCCACTGACCAGGAGGACAGTGCAAGGAAGTGCTGTGTTTGCTGGGAGGGAAAAAGCACTTTTCCAGCAGGTAGTTTCTTTTTTAATCATAATTGTTTGTACCTGCTGGTGTTTTGAATTTTAAGAGTTGATTCCAGAGAAATAGGGAAAGGAGAAAAGGGCAGATGAGCTTGATCACTGAGGCACCATGAGAGGACATGGTTTCATGGTCCTCTGGAAACAAACCAGGAGGAATTACACCAACATCCCATCTCATGTGCTCTGCTCCATCAGAGTCACTTTTGTACCCATTGCACAAAATGGGAAATCGGGCAAAAAGTGGGGGGAGTGAGCTCTGAAGTGCATTTCTGGGCACTTGCAGCATATCCCATGTCCCATCTGAGCCGGTCCTTCATTGCAGACAGTGAGTCTGTGGCAGAGCTAGGAATAGAATCCAAGCCCTTGTTCCAACTCCCAGATCCTCAAGAGTATTTTTAGGAACTTAATACCATTAATTTTATACTCTTTTTGGCCAAGGATCTTAGAAACAAGACCATGCTTCCTCCTGAAATAATTTTTAAAATCCTACTTGTATGCTCTTGGACAGCTTTGTTTTCAGGGATCGTGTACAGTTTAGCGCTATTTAGGAACAAATGGGCTTAAAAATTACTCTTGGGAAGAGTTCTGCATGGGCTGTGCTTTTGTGCAGCCTTGAAGTGCCACTAAGGACAGGGAGGAGATGGTGCACAGTCTTTGTGTTCTGCAGGGCAAACAGTACCTGTCTGTGAGGGGCTTGGGCAGAGGGCACTGGGGGCTCAGGTGTCTCATGTTGGCACATTCAGGCTACTGAAAAGGTGGAGAAAAGTTCTACGCCTACAGATTTCTACACACAGTGATATTTTTCATTGTGCTAACTCAGCAAACCCCTTTAAGCCCTGCTTCTGCATCCTATCTATTATTAATTAATTGATTTCCTATAAGCTCATTATTTAGTTTGCCTGAGTTCCTCACAGGGTGCTCAGCTGCAGACAGCAGAACAGCTCCTGTCACAAAATGCCAACACATCGAAAAGGCCAGGCCAGGCAAAGGGGAGGTTGAGACTGGACATTCAGGAAGGGCTGGACAAAGCCCTCAGGCATGTGGTGGGATTCTTGGGTCTGTCCTGTCCTGTAATTGCACTCAATGTTCCTTGTAGGTTCCTTCTAGCTCAGGATATTCTATGATTTAGCAATCAGGAAAAATTTCTTCTCTGAAAGTGCTGTGCAGCCCTTGCACAGGGTGCCCAGGTCAGTGGTGGAGTCATCACCCCTGGAGGGGATTTAAAGGCTGTGTGATGCAGCACCTGGGGACACGGGTTACTGGTGTCCTTGGCAGCGCTGGGGGAACGTTTCCAACCCAAATGACTGATCCTACAACAGGGTGGGAGAGCAGCTTCCCATGGTGCAGCCGCTCATCACGCGAGCAGGTGAGCAGGCTGTTTCAGTGGCTGCCCTGCCGCTGCTGCAGGGAGGGAAGGTGTCGAGGGCTGCTCATAGGACTGCTCATATGGGCAGCGACCGTGGGGACAGGGAGGAAGCCTGTGTGGGAGAGGTTCAACTGCCCAGGGCAGGCGTGGCAAGAAGGGCTCTCTGGTGCTGCTGCAGCGGGCGCTGCCCCAGGTATGGAGAGGCTCCTCTCCTTTGCCCCATCCTCTCCTCGCTCGGTCCAGCTCGGGTGGTAAACGTGCTTATTGCAGCGCTAATGTCCTGCAAGTGGGATCCCACCTCCAGGTATATTAGAGTAATGAGTTCACACCTAACTAATGGAGACTTAATAGAGTTACTAATAGGCTGCCTTTTCCCCCCACGGTTTATGACCCCGCGGCCGGGGCTGTCAGGGGAGGGAGAGGTGAGAGGCAGCGTCAGCCCCGGCTCGGCCCCGGCCCGCGCCTGGCCCGGCAGCCTTTCCAGGGACATCGTCTCTCCACCTTTCTGCAAGGAAAAATAAACAGTTTGAGGCTCCTGTGTCTTTATTAAACATTTCCTTTAAGCTGCATACTTTGGCTCCCTGCCCAAATGCACCAAGAAAGCATCCACAGAGCGGCTCCGCCACGGGCTGGAGGAGCAGCCCCCGGCGGGGCGAGCA
>NW_005054373.1:3234768-3236359 GCF_000277835.1 Geospiza fortis
GGCCGGACGAGCCGCCCGTAACCCCTTCGCGCCCGGCAGCAGCGCGGGGTTCGCCAGTGTCGCCGGGGGGCTCCCGGCGTGGGCAGAGCCCGGAGGGCCGGGATGCGATCCGGCCCTGGGACCTCCCAGTGCCCGGGCAGGGCCAGGGGCCAGAGCCGCGGGCAGCATCCCCAGCCCCGCAGCTCAGGTACAGGCAGCTGCGCAGCGGCTCAGAATTTCCCTAGTTTGCTGTTGCCTCATTCACCAGAAATGTGCCTCCTCTGTGACGCCTTCGGAGCAGCCCAGCAGTTAAATTAGTAACTACGATAAAAGCTGCCAGGGCTGTTTGGAGACAGGGTTTCTAAATCCCCGTCATCCCGGACAACGTGTGGATGGAGCCGTCCTGGAGCTTGAGCCTTCGGTCCCCTCCGCCAGCATCCATCTCGGCAGAAAGGATGCACAGCTCCACGCAGGCTCTGCCTGGAGTGGGACTCGGTCTGGATCTTCCTCAGGCAGGACAGGGTATTTTTTTCAGACATTGTCCAGTAAATACTGTGCATCATCTGTATGTCTGTCCTGTCCAGAGTGGCAGAGAGGAACTGCAAGATAGGGAGGTGAGGAAAACCCCCGAGAGCCACTGCTGATGGCCAGGTCCCTGCTGCTCCCTGCTCGGCACTCTGCTTTCCCCCCAGAAAACAAAGCTGCCGTCATACGAGTGCCCATAAAACACGAGGCATCCTGAGTGCAGAGATTAGTGGTAATTTTACAAGGACTCAAATAACGTCCGTCTGCAGGGTGCAGCACTGCCTTGAAAGGGAACAGCAGGCATTTCCCCTGGAAGCAAGTTTCCTCTTTCGAGCAGTTTACTGCCGAGGTGCAGTGTCACATTGTGGCACAAATACACTGTCAGCCTTTGGTTTGGAAGATGAACATTTGATACCTCTTTCTGCTGCCAAAATGCACTGCCCAGACCCAACTCCCAGCATGGTTATTTTTTGAAGCATTATGTAATTGGATTGCATGGTCAGTAGTGCTTCCTTAACAAGCCTTTCAGCAAACCCTCTGCCTGCTGCAGCCAATCCTCAACCCTTACATACACACTTACTCACGCAGGCTCAGTCTGGAGTAAACTCGCTGCTAAATACAGTTAGGAAGCAGACGAAACCAGGCTGGGAATAGATCATCTGCTTCCCCGTGCTACGTGAGCCGTGGTGTGGCCGAGCCCTGGGTGCCACCGGTGTGAAAACGGGGTCACGCTGACGTATCCCAGCTGAGGGGTCACTGCCGCCTCCTCCGCCGTGCCTCTCCCTAGCGGGGGGAAAAACCTGCTTTTTGGAGCGCAGAGAGGCAACTGGACCCAGTGTCCTTGTCTGCTCTCACCCCGCCATGACTGCCCTGAGCCCTGGGGATCAGCTTTGGGAAACCTCTGCGAAGGCGCCCAGCCCCAGGGCAGCAGGGCCTTTGTGCCGGGTTCTGGTGTCACTGAAGGGCTGATCTGGGGGCCTTTGTGCCGGGTTCTGGTGTCACTGAAGGGCTGATCTGGGGGCCTTTGTGCCGGGTTCTGGTGTCAGTGAAGGGCTGATCTGGGGGCCTTTGTGCCGGGGTCTGGTTG
>NW_005054373.1:3236734-3244032 GCF_000277835.1 Geospiza fortis
TCGGCCCTCGCCGTGTTTTCCAGGAGTGTCCCTCTCCTCCGGCCGCTGGCAGCCCACGGGTTATGGCTCTGCTGACTCACGGCTTCCTGTTTGTGATTGCTGACTGGTGGCAGCAATTGCAGAAGCAATAAGAGATATTAAAAAGCGTGAACTTCCACTGGGACCAGGAGATACAATTAGGGCTGTGCCAAGAAATACACTGCAGCGAGCTGCGGAGCCCTGCAGCCCCCCGTTCCCTTGCTGCAGGAAGTAGGAAAATGAACATCACTGGCCTTTTATCATCTCTGAACCCAAATAAAAATTGCATTTGACTTCTGAAGCTCACTCTGGCTCTTTTCCATGCTCCTCCTCAGAGCCTTTGATCCAGCCTTCTGTCTGGGTCTCCTCTACCTGCTGCTGCTGCTAAGATGTAGGGATCCGTGTTCTGTGCTTTCACCTGACTGATTCTCTACGAAAAGCCTGCATGAGGCTGTGTAAAGAGGCTGCTTTAGAAGGCATGCACAATGTAATATTATTTCCATTCTTTTTTTATGGGAAATATCTCTGGGGAGAAGCATGAAAGTATATGGAGAAGGTGCTCTTTGATCAGTAAGGTCTAAATGTAGCATCCAAACTGCATGTCTGTTTCTTCATACTATGCTGAAATTCATTTTAAAGTGTGACTCCTGGGTGGGCATTTTCCTGTTTCTTCTTCCTTGGCTTGAGCATTTGGAAGCATTGCCATCAGTTTCGTCTCTGGCCCTAGTGGGGATTGTCCCCAGAATGATTTTGCCACCCTATTGTTACTGTGTATCAGTCTTTCAATGTGTATTTTAATTCCAATTTTAGCCTGATTGTCAGAACGTACATTCTGGTTATTCAGCTGAGGACAGGAGATGGAGGATGGTGTTCTATGAACTGTGTGTCACTGGAGGACAGAACATATGCTGAGGCTGGTCTTTGATGGATTGAAGCTACAGTAGTTTGCAGCTAAGAAAAAAACACTTTTGTACAAGCATTAAACTGACTTCTAATTTTTTTTTTAACCCTGTGACAGACATAGGGCCGAGAATTGGTACAGAGAACAGACATTAGGGGAGGAAACAAATCCACCCCAAAACCTCAGTTATTGCAAAACATACCAAAAGTGGATTGACAGTGGATGAAGAGGAGGAGGAGGCAGTAGTGAACACACAGCACAGTTCAAGGTGGCAAGGAGCCCTTTCTTGAAGAATGTAAGTTTAACCTTTAGCATTCAAGTGTCTGGGCTTAAGTGTCATTATGAGCAATACTTTCCTCCGGCACAGCCTCTCCTGCTTGGAGGAGGGTTCTGTGCAACCTCATCCATTTTCCCCTTTGCTGTGTATAAAAAACGTGTTTCTGGTTGCATATGCTCTGCCAAGGCCCTTCGGGTGGCAGAGGCTCTGGGCACCGTGTGGGTGGCCCTGGATGGGTCCAGACAAGGGCCTGCCTGGCCAAGGGGGCTGGGGAGACTGCCACAGCTCTGGACGGATGGAGTGAGTGCTTTGGGGTTTGCTGGTAGAATTTAGGTTAAAGGTTCTGTGCCTTGAGCTCACAAGTGGGGCTGGCTGGGGCAGGAGTCCCCCAGGGCACTGCCTGCAGCCAGCCTGTGCCCAGGCCTTGGGCTGCCCAGCCCGGGCACAGCACACCAGGTACCTGGGTTTGTGGTGGCCACAGGAGGAAAAGGGATCTGCTGGAAAATCTGGGGATCTGCTTGCTTTTGGGAGAGCCAAACTCAAACGAGGAGCGGAAAGGGATGGACGTGGTGTTGCCACTGTCATCATCACCCCCTCCACTGCCAACCTCACCTTTTTTTGATGGAGACACGGAGAAAAAAATTAGAGAGACAGCGGCAGATGAACATCAGACCTGACTGTGGACAGGCTGCATGTGTCCCCACCCCACCCCCCCCAAAATCATCTCCAGCTGTAAAACACTTCAGGGCTGACAGAAACCACACGCAGCCCAGCCATAACCCAATCTGCAAAGCTGCATTCCAATAAAAGCGCAGCGTGGACCTAAAAGAAACACTGTCCAGGATTCCCGTGGCAGGATGGGTGCTGGGCTGGGAGGGATCCCCTGAGGCTGGGCGCTGGGGAGGGGGGCACAGCGAGGCCCCCAGCCCCCGCTGGCTCGGCAGGGCCCTCCTGGGGCACAAATGAAAGCATTGTTGGCCGGGGTGGCCGGCGATGGCTGCGGGGGACGCAGCGCTGCAGTCACAGCCCGGGCCCCAATTTCAATATGCGCCGCTCGCGTGCCGCAAATGTCAGATGTGCTTATGTTAAATACAGGTAATATCGTGGCGTGCGGCTGGGAGCGTGATTCCTGCAGATATCTTGTCTGATGAATTTTGCATCTCGTGTTTGTGATTTTTCTGTGCAAAGAAGTACAGGTTTTAGAGGAATAAGAGCAGATATTTACAAAGAGATAACGATGAACTGTTTGATTAAGTGCAGCAAAGATGCTATGTCAGATCCGATTTCTCACTGCTTACGACGCAGGGGTGGAGGACGTGGTTACTATATAGTAAGTGCAGCTGGTGCTGGTGCTTAACTTGGTGAATAATTCAATGCAGACTTTCCTGCAAATCTCCAGCTTAATTCTGAAATAAGTCGGAGGGAAAGGAGGCTGATGGACTATTTTCCAAGGAGCACTGGGTACCTGGCTGGCACAGAGATGAGAGGGTTGCATTGCTGTCACTGCTCCTGGCCCCAGAGGGGGGGTGAGCCCAGGAACTGCCAGCCCTGGGCTGGGGTCCCCGTGCAGCCACTGCACCTGACAGACCCTGACCAGCCCCCAGATGAGCCAAGGTGTCTTGGTCTCCCTGCTGACAGACTCTGAATTCTGGGGAAACCACCCTGTAGTCCAGAATTCTTCTCAATGCTGAAAACATGGGTTTTTTTCCCTAATTCTGGGGGAACTGTAATTTTATTCTGTAACTTATTTTCCTCTTTTATCCCTTTAAGATGGTTCCCAAACATTTATTGTGGGATTTTTCATTTAAAATAGTTTTCTAGGGAAATTACTGTGACAGTGATTTAATTGTTTAATTAAAATCTGACATTGAATGACAACATAAATACAATAGGCACGAGGTGATACAGGCATTAAATAAGTGCAATTGTGGAATACATCCATAGAGTACTCTGAGCACATGGAGCCGCTCACAAAGAAATGATGTTCAATATTTATCAGGTTAGTGACTCCTAATTAAATGCCAAGACTTTTTTCTTCATTTCTCTCAAAAAGCCAAGAAACATATAGATGTATTCCAAGTGTTTATTTCCATGGCAAACACATCCACTCGTGTTACGGCCTGCAAAACAAGCAAATGCATGTTACAAACCTGCTGTCTGACTGAGGGGTGTTTACTCAGCCTGCCTGCAGCAGCCTTGCCAGGTTTGGGGACAGCTGGAATAGCCCACAGAGGTCCTGTCACTCCCACTGCCTAGAGCACGATGTCGTTTAATAATCAGGTAAAGCCCCAGAAATAGATTGGAGACAAAAGAATAAATGTTCCTTTGAACATCCCCCTCAGCCCAAACCTCCCCAAATCCTACAGCATTTCTTCTAGAGGAATAGTCTCTCCCCTCCAGCACCCCATGTCTCAGGAATAAGGGCAGCAGCCCCCCCGGTAACTGAGGCAAACATGACTCCAGAAGAAATCCCTGCTATCTGGCTGAAATTGCTCAGCAGTGTGGCTCTCCAGCCGTGCTGCATTTTTGCATCCCAACAATGACTGTGCTGCTGCTGGAATATCCCTTTCCATGCTTCTTGCTGGGCGTCTCTAAATGGTATCGGCTCGCCTCTGCGGCTCAGCAAGCCCTGTGCAATCCATCGCTGCCGACTGCCTGCCCTTTCCCCTTCCAAACCCAGAACAAACACATCTGCTCCAGCTCAATTCCCCTCAACCTTCCCCCCTTCTCCTGCTCAACTCCTCCCAAACAAACTTTCCAGAGGAAAAGGTAGCTTACCTGGCCAGTGCTTTGGGCATAGAGTCATACAAACTGATCAAGGCAGACATCCTAACTCCAGCACAGGGATTTGATTGCAAATTTCCATTGCAAAGGAGCAGAGGGAACTGGAAATCTGACAAATGCCTTCAAATTGACCTGTGTTTCCACAATGCACGCAGTGTTTAAAATGAATGGCAGACTTTATCATTTGGAGCTCCTTCAAGGACTCTGGCCTTCCATGCTTTGTTCTGATTCTTCAGACACATTTCCAAGAAGCACACAGCTATGGAAGTGGATGATATTATGGAGACTTTTTCTAAGCTGAATCTCCCCCCTCCCAACAATAATTTTTAAAGCCTGAATTTTAAAAGATAGCCTGGAACTTTTTTTTAGCTCTCCCCATACATCAGCCCCTTGTGCCCCGTCAGCCTCCGGCACTGCGGAGCCTTGGCCCAGTCCCCCCGTGCTGGGTGGTGAGCAGTAGGATATACTCGTGGATCCCTAAAAATTCAGCTGAGTCCCGTGCTTTCACCACAGACCTATGCAAATCTGGCCCACCCCTGCCTCCTGAGCCCCTGGCGGCCAGGTCACGTCTCCAGGGAAGACCTGATCTCGCTGCAGAATCCAGGGAACCAGAGCTGCTCACCCCCATTTTACATGTTAAAGATAACAACTGTTCTTGCCGAGAGTCCTGTCCAAAAAGCCATATTCACTGCCTTGGAAAAACATTTTGCTTCAAAGTTGTTCCTCTCAATTTGTATACATTTCTGCAAATAATAACTTCCCTTGAAAGCGCCGCTATTCATTCCGTCTGTTCAAAATAACATAGAAATGAAATGATACAAATCTTTGCGCAAATACATCAGATATGCCATGAGACAAAAAAACGGGTTAATCTAATAATTCAGCTGTGTCTTTAGCAAGTTTCCTATGGGAAAAATCAGTCTTATTTTCCCTGCAGATCTGATACTAAAAGCTTCTTTCTGCTAAGCACGTTAAAAGCTATTTGAACCCAAAATCCCATCTATGCGTATGCAGAGATACACATATAGAAAGAAGAGGCACCCACACAATTGCAGATGAGGCTGTATCAAAATTTCTAATTAAAGTAAGGGAAGCCCCTTTTTATATTTTAGCAACCAGATTGTCTTTTTGTCTAGAACAAAGAAATCTTACGGAAAGTAAATTTTTTAGAGGAGACACACGTGCACATACATGTAATCATACCTAACGATTTCTGTACGAATTATCCCTTAATTCCTTGGCTGTGTTTCGGTGTTTGCGTAGTGGTTTATCCGCTGGTCCTCAGCCGTCACTTGTTCCTTCCCTTCTTTTCACACACAGCCTCCCCTCATCACCTCTTTTTGCAACCTGGAAAACTGGGAACTCTCTGTTTCCCCAGCCTCCAGACGTCTGCGTCCAGGACGAGGGGCAAACCTCTGCCCTCTGCTCATCTGCTGTTTCCCTTCCCAGCCTGAGCTCCTGCCTTGCCAGGAGGGGAGGGAAAGATGTCCTAGGACTTGACCCCAGGGCAGAGCCTGCTCGGGCTGGACCAGCTCCCAGGAGGGTGGGGGGCCGCAGGGCGCACGCCCCTCTCCCCGCTTAACCCCTCCGCTCCTCTGCCCCGGCGCCTGCTGCCCTCCTCCTGCCGGGGCGCTCGGGCTGGTCCCGGGCGCGGCGGAGGAGAAAGACGGAGGGAGCACCGAGGGCTGTGGCAGGAGGGCTCCGCGCAGCGCGGCCGGAGCAGCCGCGGGATCTCGAGCGGGGGATGTTTGGTTTGTGTTAACTACCCAGACAGATGCACTTCGGCATGTTTGCCTTTATAGGATCCATATGTTGTCATGGGAAATTAGAGGACAGCGGCACACAGCTCGAATTCACGATGCGAGCGCAGAGACAACATCCATGGCTCCAGCCCGCGCTCGCACACGTCCCTGTGGAGGTGCCTATTTTTGGAGCATCCACAGGCACTCGTTTGCTCCCCAACTTCCCCACACATTTCCTTTTGCTTTGCTCTGCAAAAAGTGTGGCCACAGGCAGCACCCGCAGCCTGGGCCACCAGATCCACAGCCTCAGGGGAAAAGAGGCACTTTTCTAAGTTATCCCAAGTGCTAAAGACAAGGGTTACTTTACTCTCACCTCAACTTCTTCCTCAACCCACGTTTGGTTCACGTTCAGCAAGAACAGCTACAAATTACATGCACCTTCCCAGGCAGCGTACCAAACAGCCCAAAAAAATTCTGATTCCCACAGAGCTCCATGCTTTGGGGCTTGGTTGGTTTTTGTTTGGTTTTTTTTTTCCTTTTTTTGCTTGGGGTTGTGCTTTCTTTTTAGGGTTTTTGGGGGGGGGGGGGTTGTTTTTGTTTTGGTGGGGGTTTTGTTTGTTTTTTTTTTTTTAAAGATGAGTACATTAACAATTATTCTTCCATAAAAGCAGACATGTATCAAGCAGGGAGTGACAGATTTTTAAGGGCAGCTTTTAAACACAAACTGGTCCCCCTCTGGAGTCAATCCGAGCACCAGGACTCACACACAGCATGCCTGGGTCACTGGGCACACCAGGGCTGCAGGTACAACATCCCCAGAACCGAGGCACCTACCAAACCCTGAGTCTCAAAACCTGCGACTTTCTCCCAACCGCCAGACACCTCCAGCAATGCATCAACAGTACAGTCAAATTCCTGATCACCCGTCCTCTTCCTTCACCCCCATCCCACTTAAAGGGACTTGTCAAAATTCCAAATGTCAACCCCCACGTTAAGAAACAGGGAAAGCTCAAGACATTTCATTATAATAGGTACTAACAAACATGCAGTTTATTACCTTGCAGTATAAAATACATCTATATTAAGGTTCTCCCAAATGGAAAAACTGACCGCAACTGCATTCCTCATTCAGAGCTATGAAACAAACCGTGAAGATAATTATTTGAGTTATTATGAAAATAAAAAAAAGAAAAAAAAAGGTTTAAAAAAGGCAAAAAAGCAAAAAAAAAAAAGCTTCTTTAGATTTTCAAGACATTATTTAATTTAGATGCATTTCTGCTAATAATAAAAATAGCCTCTTACAGAAACATGAAAAAAAACATATTCCTGAAGCCTGGATAGAGGTTCTTTACTGGTTCACCTCCTCCTAAAATTCAAATCCCACGTTCCCAGCGATCATCTACATTTCTCACTAGGGCTGGAATGGGGAGGGACAAGCTCCTGGAAATAAAAATTTTAAATAATAATCGGACAAGGACCCGAGCAGAAAGTGAAAAACGTTACCGTTAGGCTAGAGAAATATTTATTTAATCAAAGCAGAGCTTCTGGTGGGACTGGAGGAATGTTGCATCCTCTC
>NW_005054373.1:3244047-3244378 GCF_000277835.1 Geospiza fortis
AAAAGAAAAAAAAAAAAGAAAAAGAAAAAAGGGGGAAAAAAGAAGAGGGGGGGGGGGGGAAGAAAAGAGAAAGCAAGAAAGAAAAAAGGCAGAGGCACAGCCGCCTCCTGGAGTTCCCCATTGTCCGGGGCCATAGAGAGCCCCAGAATGGCATTAAACTCACAAAAGGCACATTGTGCGGGGGACAAAAAAAGCCCCTTCTTCTACAATAACTTTTAGCTTCTTATTTTTAGAAAATGACAAAGCTGTTGTCAGCGATGGCTGGTGAAACCTGTAGCCCGGCTCCCAGCGCGGCTGGCCGCGGCCGCATTGATCCGCCGGCCCGCTCGGA
>NW_005054373.1:3246129-3247400 GCF_000277835.1 Geospiza fortis
CAAACAAACAAAAATTGGTTCCGAGCAAGGTCTGTTTCTTTCTCCCGCTGTGCTTGGGGCTGCTCTCGGTATGTCCTGGACTCTAATGCAACCGTGTCCCCTCTGCTCTGGCTGTCTTTCTCCTCTTCTTGCTCCTGTTTAATATGGAGCAATTTTCTGGAGACTCGGTGACTCCCTCCTTAGGGTCACATTGAGTTCGAATACAACTGAAGGTGCAGGAATCCTCCGACGGAGGAAATAAGAGAATAGAGAAAATGGGGTCAAGTTGGCTGCTTAGAGGCCAAAACTCCCATAGCTGCCTTTAAAAATATATGTATAATATTTGGCTTTCCTTGCTGTATTACGGATTGCAGCTTCCCCTTTCAGGTATTTTCCTTACAGCTTAAAGCCCTCGCTTCCTTTTGCCTCCCCCCCTTGCACCCTCCCCCTGTTAGGAGAGAGGGGGGGGAGGAGGGAAAATAAAAGGAAAAGAAATGGGGGGGGAGAGAGGGGAAAAAATAAAACCCATTGAGTTTAGGCAAATAAGGTTTGGTCTCCGTATCCTATTACAAAGCACTTTGAATATGCAAGACATCACACAAGACCAGTTATTCCAGTTACGACAAACTTAAAAAGAGAAAAAAGCGAGGCATGTTTAGATTGTAATTTGTTAGAGCAAGATCCATATTTAAAATTCCATCTTTTAAATATTTTTTTTCTACCCTTGCTTTATATCCAGCCTTTTCTAATGTCTGGGTTGGGTTTTTGTTTTTGGGGTTTGTTTTTTTGGGGTTTTTTGCATTATTATTAAAATCTTTCCATCGAGTTTAGGAAGACCGCTGCGAGCAACACATTTTCTGTATTTTTGTTCCTGTATCTCGGAGGAGAGTTGGCAGGGATTCTGTGGTTTGCAGTTACACAATATGTTATCATGTTTTTAATCACTAAATCATTGCAGTGGTTATAGATTTACAGTCTTAGGGTATTACTGAGCGGCGCGGCGCAGCCCGTGTGTGCGGGGACATACGAGAGCATGCCGTTAACATGCTCGTGAACTTTGCTTTTAAATCATTTCCCGGCCGAGCCGCGGCAGAGTGCGGAGCCAGCGTTTTGGCATCACCCCTCCACGCACTTGAGGAAAGTTTGTGCAACCCTCGCGGCAGGGCAGGAGCTCCGATGGGCGTCGAGCGCGCCCCGTCCTGCGGCGCTGGCGGTAAGCGGCGGGTCAGGGGGTGTGAGGGGTGCCCGCTGGGCCGGGGCCGCCACCTGCATGGCCGGGGGGGATCGGGCCG
>NW_005054373.1:3247449-3255391 GCF_000277835.1 Geospiza fortis
GGGCGAGGACAGAGCGTGGCTTTTCGGCTGCCGCAGCACCGGAGGCCGGGGAGCAACCGGGAGGGGGACAGCGGGGTGTCCCAGGGCCCCGACAGCAGGGTCACGCTGGGCTCCTCACCGCCACGGAGCGCCGGCCCTGCGGCCAGGCCCAGGGCTTGCCAGGCTTCTGCTCTGCCGCCGCTCCAGGGCTTTCCCCTTTCCCCTGTGCGGCTGCCTGAGCTGCCTCCTGCCCGGTCCCGCTCCACGGGCTGTCTTCCACTGGAACAAAAGCAAAGAAAAGGCACATTAGAGGGGAGCGAAACTGCATCTGGCCCCAGAAGTTGCTTTGCTGTATTTGTATTTTTTTCTCCTCCTCTTTTCTTTTAACGCGGTCATTTTGTGAACAGAGGGCAGCAGGAAGTTGGCTCCAGCCCCTCTCCCGCGCAGCGGTGCCGGCCTCAGCAGCTCTGGTCCTCAGCTGCAGAGCCTCCGGACCCTCCCTCCCACCCTGCCGCTGCCTTTTGTTCCCACAGGACCCAGCCAAGGTGCTGCTTGGCAGGCCAGGGCGGTGCGGGCGGCCCTGTGTGCCTGGCACCATCGCCCGGCCCTGTCGTGGCCGCTGTCACACCGGGGCCCAGCGGTGGCTGCTCTGACAAAAGCAGAGGCGTGTGTCCCTCTTTCATCTCTCTGCATTGACCCCCGCCCCGGGTGCTGTCAGTGTTGTGCCAGAGGCCAAGAGCAGCAGATTTGCTTTGGGCCTGGCCAGTGGTTGAAAGGCTTCAGCGGGAATCGCTGAATCCCAAACTGATGGACGCACAGCTGGCTGCGTCAGCCTCCCCGTTAACACCTCCTTCCGCTTTCCAAAATAACAGTAATAGCAGTAATAATAATCAAAAAAATGTTACATGGAGAAGCAGAAAAAAGACTAGTGGGCTTTTATATCAACTTTATTTACATGCCGTGTTTTGTTCTGCGGGGGCTCGATCCCTCGTGGGAGCGTTTCCCTGCCAGCGTTGCTTTCTCGTCTGTGGTGGGAGAATTTTCGGCAACCATCTTCTGTGGGTGCTGGCGCCGGCCCTGCCGGGGCTGGAGGTGTGTTTGCGCTGCAGAGATCGATTCTGGAGGGACAGGCTCGGGAGAGGCTGAGCATTTCAGAGCTCCTGCATCCCTTCACCAGAGCATGGCCAAGGTTTGGCCTTTGTGTGGCTTTGCTTTGGGGGCCGTGCAGCTGTGGGTGCGTCCGGCTGGCAGGAGAAGTGGGCTGTGAACAAAGCTGGGTCACGGCGGGTCCCTCTGGCCCAGCACGTGCCGGACCCCTGTGCTGCTTGCAGGCTCCTGCGACTGATGGCTGTGGGGGCTTCAGCCTGGGAGAGGCCCCCGGGGCCACGGCAGGTGCCTGTGGAGGCTGTCCCCGCTGTGCCGCTCCTGTTCCTTAAGGGGGGATCATTCCCCATGCCGACTGGGAGCCCTGGGGGAGGCTGTCCATCCCTGGGGAGATGCAGGGGGAGACTAGAGAGAGGAGCTCCTCTCTGGGGAGCAGGGCTGCCCTTCTCTCCTCCCTCCCTGCTCGACAGCCAAAATTCAGGCTGGGTGTCCAGCGCATGGCGGCAGTGATGGGGCTTTCGAGGGCTGTCGTGGCAGGAGAGTGGGAATCAAAACATCTGTGCGCAGGCCTGGGTGCCGCAGCCTCTAATGGCTTTGACGGAGCTGTTGTGGTCTGTTGTCTGGAAAATCTGCATTCTGCGCCGTGCCCGAGGGGGCCGCGGCACCGCAGACCGTGGCGGTACCTAAATATAACCGCCTCGCGCCGAGGGGTGAGGTGAGGGCAGCGGGAGCAGGCCGCCCGCTCGCCTTCTGCTTTGTCTCTGATCTGCGATTCAGGCATTTTTCTTTGCTCCCGAGGTTGGGTTTGTGTGTAGGCAGGGATTGAAGAAATAGATAAATTCCAGCTAGTTAAAAAAAAAAAAAACAAACAACAAAACAGGGTGGATGAGTCGGGCTTCCCTCGCTGCCAGCAGCGGTCATGCTGCTGGGCTGGGGATCCCACCAGCCCCGGCCACCCCTGCGTTCCTCGTTCCCCTCGGAGATGCTGCGGGTCTTGCTGAGGTCTCGCTGCACCGGCAAGAAGCCAGAGCTTCCAGCGCTTCCTTGTTGGCTGTGCCGGACAGACGTGTCCATCTGTCGGTGCGGGAGGTGGGTGCTCGTCACCGCAGCAACGCTGGCTGTGTGCAGGGCTGCGAGCGCCAGGTGTGCGTCGTGCGTGTGCCAGAGGTGGCTGTGAGCACAGTCCTACTTTGATCCCACACTAAATTATTTTTTGGTTGGGGATGTAAGAAGGGAGCTCAACACAGGCCGCAGCTAGTGGTGGCTGCCGCTGTGTTCCAGGCACTGCTGAGGTGGAGGGACAGTGGGAGGATAGCGGGTGCTGTTGGCAGGCTGCGGCCACCCGGCTTTGCCCTTGAGTTTGCTGCTGGGAGAGACACTTGGCTGTTGATTGTAATTTCATTATGTCACAAGTGCCAAACATGCTTCTTGCTATGAAAAGGCAAAGAGGACCCAGCAGTATTTTTCTTTTTTCCCCCTGGAAAACAAACATTTCACAGTGTTCTGAACTGCATGGTGCATGTTACTGTTGAACATGAGGATGCTGGCCTTGTGGTAACCAGGCTTTCAGGTATTAAATCTGGTGAGGGCTGAGCTGTGCAGGTTCCTTGGCTTGGCAGTAATGCTGGAGCAGACAATGTGCTTGGCAGCTCTGGTAAAAGGTTTTCTCTGTCCTCCACCTGCCGTGGTGTCTGGGAAAGTGGAGACTGCAGGGCCTGTAACATGTTAGCTCTTAGTGTTGATTTACGTAGCGCAAGCGTGCCTGCTGAAGCATCGGGTCCCTGCCCAGGGAAGATGGGAGCTATTCCCAAACCCTCAGGTCCCAACAGCAGCGTACCCTGTGTTCTGCCTTGGGCTTCCAGCTGCGCTTTCCTGGCTGGTGGCAGCCTGGCTCTGAAGTGGCTGGTTGGGTTAGTTGGGTGGCAGGGGGTTTAACCCTCCTTCCACGCTGCCTTGTGCAAACAGCGGCGCTCGATGCGGGCTTGGCGCACAAACAGCATGGCTGATGGTGACATGGCGATGGCGTGCTTGAGCCTGCTGGGCCGGGCTGGGCTTCCTGAGTGACTGTGACGTCTGGTGCTGGGCTCGGAGGGTTTGGGTCTTCTTGTTATAGTGGAGTTGAGTGAGGAAGGGGGAGGTGAGCAGGGTGCGGAGGCACAGCTGGCTGCCTGCCATCAGGTGCAGGTCGTTTGGGCTGACGAGTGCGGTCCGGTGCATGTTGTTTGAGATGATGCAGAATCTGGGGCTTCCTGCCCAAGTTGTGTTTGCTGAGGTACCATGTGGTGAAAAAACATGTCGGCAGGCCTGAAGGTTGGTTCAGGAGACAGAGCAAGGGAAGTGCACGGAGCTACTTGGTGTATAAGAGCTGCAGAGTCTGCAAACCAGCCCTGCTTCTGCAGTGTGAAGGTATTCTGGATTCAGGCTATGCACAGCAGCTTGTGTATTTCTGCTGTACCTCGGGTGTTGCAGAGGCTGGTGCCCAGCCCCTTGGACGCCTGGAAAGCAGAGCAGGGGCTGTGCCGTGCTGGGTGCAGGAGGCTCCTGCACCATGGCTGCGGAGGCGATGCTGCCGGGCTGTGGTTCCTGGGCTGCGCAGTGCTGGACAGGGCTGGGTGTCAGTGCCGGCGCAGGAGCTGCTCTCGGGTGAGCTGTAGCAGTGTGCTCGTGGCTGCTGGAGTGGTGCTGCCAGGCGGTCTCGGCTCCCGATGGGGCTGAGGCTGCCTTGTGCCGTGCCGTGTGGGTGAGCGAAGGCCGGGGAGCGCAGGGCAGCCGGCCACCATGTCCCCGTGTCCTTGCACGGTTCCCACCGCAGCCCCTGACTGTGCCAGACAGAACTGTAGATGTCAGGCTTTGCACAGAAAGGAGAGCGGGGAGGGAGGGCGAGGAGGAGGCACAAGCGCGCAGCAGCAGGGCTGTGAGGTTCAAATTAACCTTGTGCTTTGTTGGTGTCGGAGTGAGGCACCCCGGCCACCAGCACGGTGCGGGCCCGCTGTCATTCACACCGGGCTGTGTGGAGGAGCAGGGCCAGCAGCAGCCCAGCAGCAGGGTGTCCCTCCCGGTGCTGCTGGGTTGGGGAGCTGCAGGTGCCCAGGACAGTGTTGGGCCCTGGCAGTGGAGATGAAGGTGCCAGTGGGACCCAGGGACTGGCAGGGCTCACCGTGTCCCCAGGGTGCTGCAGCCAGTGCCTTCACATCTGACTTTGAGGAATGGGTGCTCTGGCCTTTCTTCTGGAAGCTGGGTCTGCAGCACCCAGACATGTGCTCCTACAGCTACTTCAGATGTCAAAGCCTAAATTTCTCCTCTTTAATTTTCTCCTGTTAATTTTGTCTCTTTTAGTCTTACATACTTCCTTCCCCAGTTCCTTTCTTCTTGCCGTTTTTCATCTTCCATAGAGACAGTTAAAAGCAGCTTAACACCGTGAGCTTGTTTGGAAGTCAAAAGATCCGTTTCAGCTCTGACGCTGACTTTGGGCAAGACACCAAGTGTTTGCCTCAGCTGGAGGATGAAATGGGATGATGCGTAGTTCACATGCAGGGACTGTAAGTGGAGGTTAATTGTGAAAAATCACAACATGTTTTAAATCCCCAGAGCATTGTTGCATCCTTAAATTTCAAGTGGGAGTACCTGCTGTGCTGGGGGTAGCTGTGGAGCAGAGGGATTGTCCAGAGCACCTCAGCACCTCCCAGCAGGGCGTCGTGCTGGAGACCTGTGCTGTGGTACTGGAGAAATGGAGCTGGTTGGTCCTTGTTTTGAGACACCATCTCATCCCTCCTGGTGTTGGTGCTTTCTGGGGCACAGAGCACTGGGGTGGAGGGCTGGTCGTGTTGGCTAGGATTTGTAGTGCTAGAGAGTCCAAGTAGAGGCAGATGTGAAGGTGTAGGCAGGTGTACGTTCTGAGCTCCTGTGGGCATGGTGCTGGGCCTGCAGCACAGCTGGAGGAGGCAGCGGCTGGGTTGGTTGTGTTACTGGTCGAGGAGTGGGGATGGTGCGCAAGAAGCACACACTGCCCCACAGCAGTGCTGCAGGAGGGCCGGCAGGGTGGGTTTGTGGCAGTCCCTCATGGCTGGCAGAGGGCAGAGCAGGTGGTGAGCTGGGCATTGCTGCCAGCCTGTGCCCTTTGCTGGCCACGGAGCCTGTCCTGAGCTGTGTGCTGCGGTGGCATGCCAGCCCTGGGGAGGGTGGTCAGCACCACGTGCCCCTCTGCTATTTCACAGAGCAGTTACTTGGTGAATAGCAGTGCCTGTCTGAAGGAGCTGCCACGGATTTTTTTTATTTCCTTGCTTGCTTTATTTTAACCAGCCTCTCCATTGTTTCCTCTTTATTTTGGGTGACGTGGAAGTCCCGGAGGTTAGCATGAGATGCTGGAAATCACCCAGGTGGTGGGTCTGGTGCCAGCGCAGCCCTGCGTGAAAAGCTGCCTTGATGGCAGGCTTGCAGCAGTTTCACCTGGAACTGCAGATGTGTGAACAACAGAGCCAAGCTCTGGGAGTGCCTGGGGGATTGCTTGGAGCCCATGCAGGAGGAGGAGGAGGGTTGAGCTCTGTCCTGCGCAGCAGTGGCTGGGGTCAGCCTCACAGGAGGAACAGCATGACTGATTGCTCTTCTCTTGAAACCTCCCAGCTGTGCCTAGGGCTGCAGACCTACTTGCCAGAAGCCCCCTGCATGGTCCTCCAGCTCTTAGCAGTGCAACTGGAAGTGTCCAACCAGCCATTTCTCTAGCATGTTCCTCTTCTAAGCATCTCTTTGTGTCTCTGGGATGATGGGATGCTCTCTTGGGACTGGAGGTTTCCTTCCTTGCGTCCAAGTAGCCACTGGCTGTGTGGATGTCTGCTTACTTTAGGCAGGAACTGGATGTCAGGATTCTGGTTTTTATCCTCCCAGCAATCTTTTTCTCAGGCCCTTCTTGCTTCTGGATACGAAGCCTATGAAGCAGCAATGATCAGTGAGATGTGTTTGGTGAGATTCCTCGAGAAGCACTGGCTGTCCTCTGGAGAGCTGAAGTTCCCTACAGCTAGAGAAATGAGTGGGGAAGTGTCAGGCACAGACATGGGTATTTTACTGTTGGTGGTGCTCAGTGGGTCTTCTGCATTTTAAAACAAAAAAAATGTGGAGAAACCAAAAAAGCTCCAGCTGCCATTGAAACATAGTGTGCCAGGGGGTGGAGGGGAGGAGTATTCTGGTCACAGTTTTCCCCTGTGCAGATATTTGGGATATTAAAAGCTGTGTCTATGTCTTGTTGAAGGCCTTGCTGGACTGTGGAGTAGGACTGGGTGATTTCTCAACTGCTGCTTGAACTTACTTGTGTTCAGACTCAGCTGTCTCCATTAATGGCATTACCTGGATGTTGAACAGTCCCAAGTGATGCCCTTGGCTGCCCGTGGCCAGCACAGAGGGGATGGGGAGCTGAAGTCAGCCCCATGGTCCAGGTCAACATGAGGAGGCCAGGGCAGTTCTGAGCCCCAGAGATGGCTCCTGACTCCCTGGTGACTGGAAATAAAAGGACTGAGAGTCTTAGTGTGCAGGTCTTTCACAAAAGGGGAAGAAAATGGTAAAATAAAGCTTCTTTCAGTAGAAATAGCTACAGTGAGTACTGTGGGAGAAAGGACAGAGGAGCTGTTCTTTAATGTTCCCATGGTGTCTTGAGTGTGAAAGTTTTTTTGTTTGGTTGGTTTTATATTTTAAAGTTCCTTCTTCCTTGTATGAGCCTCTTGCACAGCAGAGGAAGAGAAACACTTAACAAAAATAGAGCCTGTGTTTGCCTAAAATGAGGTTGCTGTGGCATGTTTAGGACTCGAGACTGTGACTTTGAAGCTGACTGCATTTCATGCTGCTGATACCCTTTTAACTGTCTTAGGTAAACAGTGCAGTTGGGCTCTGAGAAGTGTCTGGTGAAAACTGTGCTTGGCTCCTCATTCTCACTGGTTCAGAGGTTTTCAGAACAAATACCTTCTGCTTACCAGCACTCTTCCTGCTTAGAAAAGTTTGCATTGATTTATTATTATTTTTTCATAGGATTTACTTGCACATTAGAATGCCCCGTGGACATTATTTTCAGTTCAAGGAGGGTTTATTTTAGTTTGGCTTAATTGAATTGGAAACAGTTATGAGCTGCACCAAAGCAACTTGGATTTCAAACCAAAACAGGAACGTCCTGTTCACACGAGCAGGTTCACACTGCTGTGTTTGCAGCCTGCACTGAATTCCCCTTGTTTACCTGTGTGCAGGGACTCTTGGCAAGTAAATCACAGCGAGGGCTCAGCGGTGCTGAGGCAGGGCCTGGAGAGGCTGCAGGGGCTGGTGTTCTATCTGTGTGTGACACTGATGCTGCTGCCAAGCCAGCCTTGCCCTGGATGCTTTTTCCTTTTGCTGACACAAAGCTTTGGGGCAGTGGCACGGGGAAGTATTGTAGGGAAGGGACCTGGGTTAGAAAAACTGCTAAAGGATGGAGGGAAAAGAGCTTCCTCAAAATATTTTTATTTTTGGTTGTTTTTTTGTCAGCTTCCCTTTAATTTGAAATAATTGTGTGATACAGTTTGAAATGGCTTTGCTGGAGCAGAGGGGAACAGGCAGACAGGACCAAGGACTATTCCCAGAGGAGGGCTCACTCTGCTGCTGCCCCAGCCAAAAGCTTGGTCCCTGTGTGGGGCTGGGACCCAAGTGTGCATTTGGTGTAGGGTCCTTGCGAGGAAGGCACTGCTTTTAGTCATCTTTACTGTATTACTATTTTACCCTTTCAGGAGTGCAGTATGGTTAAACTTAGAGGATCCCTGTGCAGCCCTTTGACCCAAGGTAACTGAGCTGTGGCTGAGGCTTAGGCTTAGCTGAAGGATGAGCTGCCTCTGCCATGGCAGGACAAGCT
>NW_005054373.1:3255502-3286982 GCF_000277835.1 Geospiza fortis
GCCCCTCCCCTGCCCCTGCCCCAGCCGCGGGCTCCGCGCCCCGCTGCGTTCCTGTGTCCGTGCGCAGCCAGCACCTGGAGCTGGCAGCCTGCGCGGCTTCTGCTTGTAGTTTCACCTGCTTCAATAGACAAACAATCTGTTTGCTCCCCCCCGCCCCGTGCCTCTGCAGCACCGCTGCCCAGTGTTTGTCTGCGGGGTCTGGATCCTGTTCTCTGAGGGGTCCGTACCTGCCCCAGGTAGCTCCTTCTCCTCCCGGGGTAGCTCCCTCCTCCACTGTCCAGTGCTCTTTGTAGCTCCAAACCAAATATTTGCTGCAATTTTTGAAACAGATTTTGGTTTTATTTAAGCAATGCCCAATCTCATGTCCCAGGAGTCTCTTTTGTGCCTTTCCTGCTTTGCAGAGTGCTGGGATGTAGCTGGTGGCAGAGGCTGTGCCGGCCACTGGCAGAGGGGAGGGTAGCTGGGCACACGCTGTGCCCTGCCCTGGTGTGGGCTGTGCTGGGTCTGGATGTGCTCCTGGGTCTCAGCTGGGTATGTGTAGTGTTCTCTGTGAGCTTGTACGTCAGGTGTGTTTAGACTGTACACCGAGGTCTGTCTGCCCATCCACATTCCAGCACCAGCACACTGGTGCCCCTTTTCCTGGTCATTACAGAGTGATTCCTGTGCAACGCCTCCAGATTCTGATTGTTTCCACAGACTGATAATTTCTTAATGGCTTATTCTCTGTAAAGTCATTAGTAAAGCAAAATATCATACCCCAGAGTGAAAGTATGATCTTAACTGGTTCCCAGGTGAGGATAAGCAGAAGTGATTTCTCCTGCAAACACACTCAAAAGCCAGAAGGATGGTTTCTAAATTGGGTGCTGCAGGACCTGAGCATGGGAATAGCTTTCAGAGCTGCTGTGATTTCTTCAATAATGCCTGTTCTGAAACTTTGCATTTAGGAGTAAAAAGATCTAGTGTAGAATAATGCTATTGTAATGCTCCTTCGGTTCAATTCAGCTGTGTGTTGTGGTGGGAAGCTGCTCTGTGGGTCCTGCCTGCCGGCTGGGGCCTGGCTCCTGTTGGGATGTGTCACACTGGGGGCACACTGAGCCCCGGCTGTGTCTGCTGGCTGCAGGTACAGAGCTGCTGCTGCCAGTGCTGCTGGGAGTGTGCCCCACGGGCTCCCCGAGTGCCCCACGGCAGCGCCAGGCTGTGCTGCTTTGCTCTCTGCCTGCGCCCATGGTCTGTGCTCGGAGCTGCACTCATGACAAACCTGCTGTTGATAAAAGTCACCGTGGAAGGGTTCTTGGGATCTTGCCAGTGAGAGTTTCCTATTTAAAATAAGAAACCAGATTTCTTTTCTTTTTGTTATGCTTTGATATGAACTGGTAGTTGCTGGAGTTTTCTTTTAAATCCTGAGATCCCAGCTGAGTGAGGGGACTGGGAGGGAGGAACACATAATTAAGCAAAACCCCAAACAGCGGAATTGCAGGTTTTGTCTTTTTGGGAGAGGAAAAATAGTAAACTTTGTGTAATGCTGAGCCCTCAGCAGTAATAAGTGACTCATTAGGCAAATGCGAAGTGTGTAAACGAAGGGAGCTCTGAGTCCCTCAGTGCCCAGGGAGGGCCTGAGCTGGGAGCTCACTGCCAAGCACACCTGCAGCCTCTGCCGGGCAAGGAGGAGAAGTCTCCAGAGCAAGGAGGCACGATCAGGTGAAATGTGTGGTAAAGCCTACTGCTGTAGTGGCTTTTGGAAGGCTAAACTTGCTGAACTGC
This sequence comes from Geospiza fortis, assembly GCF_000277835.1. Classification (NCBI taxonomy): domain Eukaryota; kingdom Metazoa; phylum Chordata; class Aves; order Passeriformes; family Thraupidae; genus Geospiza; species Geospiza fortis. Next base: position 3,257,264 of record NW_005054373.1, read on the forward strand.
TGCAGTAGCTGGATTTTGTTCTGCTCAGGTCATTTGTTTCAGGCTTTTGGGCACGTTCTTTTGCTCCATCAGGTGTGATTTGTTCTTTGTGATGTGGGTCTGTCTGTCTGTCCCTGCACGGCTGCCGTGGTGGGAAGACTGCTCTGCCCTCATCCGGGGTGAGGAGCAGCACAGCTGTCCCAGTGAGGAGCTTCCATTTCGGCTTTTCTCCAGCAGCTCTTCCTTTACTCTTGACTGGGATTGAAGAATTCATCCCAGTCCTTTGTTTTATGTGGAAGGAAACCTTATCCCTGTGGCTTCTGTTGCTGCTGGTTGTAGGAGTGTTGGTGGAGATGAGGGCTGGCTCCGTGTGCCCCCGGAGCAGCTGGTGACCCACAGGAGCTGGGCTGGATCCCTGTGTACTAACAGGCCTGCCTTGTCCTGCCTTGTTTGTCATGATTTGTGGCTGCATTTGTATGCAAATACTAACAACTTGCTGCTGAGTTAATTAGTGTTTTTTCTCTTTGCTTCCTGGAGCTTAAGCTAAAGGTCTTTATTCTCCCCATTTTGGTGGTCTCAGCTGTGCTGGGTGTCCTTAGGGGAGTTCAGGCCCAGTTGCATGAATTGGCTGCAGACCCTGGTGGACCTCAGGACAAAGGTGTCTGAGGGTTGAGGTGGTCGCTGTGGTGGGATGCTCTGGGTGTCCAGATGGACCTTTGCCCCTTGGCTCTGGTAGTGGCTTTGTGGATGAGCAGAACCAAGCCAGCTCCATTTGTCCTGGAGATGCCAAGTGTTTGCTTTCTAATGTTGGGATTGAGCACCTTAAATGCCATAGGATGGATGATTCCTATCAGGCCAGAGGCTCCAAGGGTGGCTCCGGTGATCTGGACATGGCAGCGATGGAGTGGCAATTGCTGGCCTTCAGCACCAGCTGGGTGTTGGTTTTTTGCTCTGTTAGAGGGAAGGGCAGGCATTTCTTCCCCTCCCAAGAACGGTATCTTTGTGTCCTTGTTTGGGCTCAAGGATTTTACTCATTTTAATCTTTCATTCCATCTGATTTTCTGTGGGCCCCACAGGTGTTTGGGTCTGCCAGAGCTGCCCAAGGCACAGGTTGTAGGGATTGCCTGCGGTGCTCTGGGGCAGGTGGGGTGGGCAGCAAGGAGAGCCAGGGCACCCCTCCTGGTGCCCGGGCTGTGGCTTCTGGCCTTCCCCTCGGCCATGCCAGGAGCCCAGGCAGTTGTGCTGGTCCCACCCTGCCTCTTTCTGCCCTCCAGCCAAGGCTTTTTCACAGTTATTGCATCAGAACTTCTGTTTAGTTTTAAACCTTTGTTTTCCCCTGGAAGGCAGGGCTGTGGCTTCTCAGTAGCAGGGGTGACAGCCTCCAGCCTGAGGCCAGGGACTGGCAAGCTCCACCTGGAAACCAGAGACTCTTTGCCCCTGGGTTGATACTTGTCCTCACCTTAGTCATTCTTGGAGCCCTGGTGCTTGGTGGCCGGAGGTGGAGGAGTGAAGCTGAGGTGGAGTGGTAGCCTGCGCAGCACTGCATCCAGCTGGAAGAGGGGATGTGCCCATTAGCATGGACACCACATCCTACCAAGGGAAGGTCCCAGGAATTCACTGCAGCTCACTGGTCAAGCGACAATTCCTGGTCCCAGAGCCCAGATTGCTGCGTGTTTTTAGTCATCTGAGGACTAATGGAAGAGTTTGGAGTATGTTATTTTGGTTTCCTGTTCCAATGCCCCTCTGAGGTGAAGAAAAATACCTGGCTTCTCATACCTGGCAGTGTTTGTCATTGTTGGATTTTTAGACCTGGGAGATGTGTTTTTTCCCTACTTTTGTTTTCCCATTTCACACCCTGCAAGGCAAAGGGATGTGGCACTGCAGACCTTTTCTGCTGCCATGCTGAATTTTTCTGAGGAAGTACAGAAATGGAGATTTTTCTGCTATCCTTCTGAACAGATTTCCTGATGCTGTACTGGGTTTTTTAAATTCCATGAAGCTGAGACTTTATAGGAAACCCAGGTGAGCCTGGGTAGGGTCCAGGCAGGAGGGAGTTGAATTTAGGATCTTGCAGAGTGAAACAGGAATTTTTCTAGTTCCATTTTGGGCTGGTGGGACGCGTCTGTTATAGTGACTGTCTCAGTGCAAAGGTCTGAGGTGAGAAGCAGCTTAAAAAGGCTGTGTGGCATGTGAGGAAGCGAGTTAGCTCTTAATCATATCATATTGGCCTCCTTTGCGGCTGATACATCTGCTGTAAAACGCTTAGTGCTGAGTGCCTGATTGGGCAGCCCATGCTAAGTGTTCAAACTCCTGCTGCCTTTTTTCTTCAAACAATATCTTCTGGCTTCCAGATTTCTGATAAATTGATAAGAGGAATTGCGTGAGTCAATAGAGTTGTAGACACTTTGCCAATATAACCCTAGCGCTATTGATCTGCCAGTAAATTAAAGTCTTACTTAGAGGCTGCCGATATTTCTAATCTCCTGCCTCACCAATTACACCCTCCCAGCTACCTGGGAAAGCCAGGCTCGGGAGATGAGCCTGCTGAGGCTTTTCCCAGCGAGTGGGGCCGTGGCGTGGCAGGCAGGGCCTGCCTGGGGCAGGGGCTGTGCCCTGGGGGTGGCACCAAGTGGGTGCCCTTGGGGATGCTGCAGAGGGAATTGCTCAGGTCAGGGCTGAGGCTCCCACAGCTGGGCACAGCCCTGGCTCTGGAGCACAGAGACAGCTCAGAGGGCAGTGAGCCTGGGTCCCCAGGCTGTGTCCAGCCAGGCAACTGCCCCAGCCCTGTGCCCTCCCTGGCGTGGGGTGCTCGATGCCGTTGGGGTTGTGCTCCTGCAGAAGGGGCTCTGAGGAAGGGATGCTTGCTGGAAGATGGGGTTGCAGGGAACCCTGCTGCCTGCCCTGGGCTCTGCCCCTTGGCTCTTGGCTTGAGGCCAGGACCCAGAGAGACCATGGATCAGAGAGCCCCCGCCAGGTTCACATGGCCCCCCTATTTCCCCCCCACACCCCCTCCCCTGTGAAGTTTCAGTGGATTCTTGCCAGATAAGCCCCTTTCGAGTCTCATTTACGTTTGAAAGTCCATAGCTAGCTTTGGGAAGAAATCTCCAGATAAATGCTGTGTTCTTTCTAATACCCCAGAGCGAAAATCAATGGGAGGGATAATTCCTTCCCTTGTCCTACATGGACTTTCATGTGTTTCTACCTCCAGCAGCACCTTTTAAATAAAGAGAAGCAGCAGCCACCCTCCCCTTTCTACTCTGCCCCTTGGGTCCCAGCCCAGGCCTCCTGAGCATGGTGAGATGCAAGGTTTGGGGGTCCCTGTGTGGAGAGGGGTGCTCAGCTGGGGGGGTTTCTGTTGGCCCCTTGGGTCCAGGCTTTTCCTGGGAGAAAACTGTGCAGCTGCCTGGATTTACAGGGCTGGCAGTAGGGATGTTTGTGAGAATTCCCATCCAGACTGCTCTGTAGCTAGAGCAGAGGACCCAGGTCTTGGAGGTGGTGACAGCAATACTGTGGTGAAGGGATTTGAAAAACCATTAATTTCATTAAATCCAGTGAAGTGAAGGTTCTTGTCATATAAAACTGCTGCCAGGTAGAAGATGGCCCTGTAGTGTTATCATTTTTCTATCCTAAGCTTGTGCAGAGCACTCTGATGTCTGTTCTGCCCAGCATCCAGCAGTGCCTGCTATGAGGCAGATCCGCTTTCCAGAAATACCTTGTAGGAATTTGTAGCTGGGGCTGGTCTGAGACAGCTCTTCCAGACTGCCCTGGAACACGCTCATATCTAAAAGCTGCATCCTCCAGCAACGAAGTTCTTTCTCTGGCCACTTCTTGCTGGCTGCACTGAGCTGCATTTTCCCTGATGTTGTGAAGTTATCGTATAGACTGTACATTAAAAATTGTAACTGTTCCAAGTCTGCTGTTTTGGCAGGGAATTGCTGAGTCTCGTGATCTGTAATGGAGTGGAGATGCTGAGCTGCAGCAGGATATATTTACACTGAAAGCTTTCTCACGGAGGAAATGTCTGAGCAGCCCGAATGATGTCTTTAGATTTCTGCTAGCTCCTGGTGCAGCCCTGGCAGCGATGGGCAGCTAAAGGGGAGCAGCTGTGCAGGTTGCCTCCCTGGCTGGAGAGCTGAGGGAAACCCTGTGTGGACCAGATCCTCAGGATGATGCTGTTAGCAAGTGACTCAGTCCTTACTCTATTGAGATACTTGACTCCTGTTCACGCCTGCTGATGCCCAAGGCAAGGGCAGGTTGCAACAAGACTTTTCTGCTGGCTACCAGATATTTTCTACTGTTTCCAGATTAGTTTTCAGGGTTTCCTTGGGGCCTTTTGTGCCCTCCTGGCCACAGGTAGGAGTCACACAGTCCAAGGCTGGATAAAGGGTTTGTGAAACTTTGGATGGCAGATAATTCCTCACTGCTTTTAGCTGGGGAATGTGATGGTCAGGGGTTCAGCTTGTTTTTGCACCCATTTCTGCTGGCCAGGGCTGGAGCTGCTGCCCACAGCTCTCTGTGGAGCAGGGTGTCACCCAGGTGAGTTCTGTCATAAATACTGCCCTGCACTCAGCAGGGAGCAGCAGCACCAGGGTGAAACCCATCCATCAGCAGCACCTCCATGCCTGCCCAGGTTTGCCTTTTGGATTGGGATCAGCCAGAGCTCTTTCAGGTGGGTCAGTGATGATTTCTCTCAGCTGTCAGAGACAGAGGTGACTCGGCCACTGTCGTGTGTTTCTCCTTTGCATCCTGAAATATTTAGTGTTCTGTATGTGAACTTAATGAATGAGCAGGAATATTAACAGCTTACAGTCTAAAACCTTTAATTCAAATGTCTCTCAACTTGCAGGAAATCTAAGTTTGGGATATTTGTGCTCTCTGCCAAGGCTGGCATTCAGACAGTGTTCCCTAATTTATTTTCACAAATTGGAGAAGGCTGTAATTTACTATTTTGACAAGCACATGTTTCAATAGACCTTTAATTAAAAAAAGAAAGTTTGGTGCATGTCTGAAACTGTAAGAATCACTAGACTGGATCAGAACAGTAACGTGTAGTAATTTGACCTTTGCAAAGTGGACAAATCCTTCTTAATTTTCTCCTCTGACCTGTCTGCAGAGCAGTGTAATTATAGTTCCAGGAGCACAGACTCGAAGGGGGCTCTCACTGTACCCAGAGGGACGTTGCTGAGACTCTGGTGGTTCTCCTTAGGATCTTGCTTTGGGGATTAGGGACCCTGTGCCCGTGCTTCATCACCTGTAGCTAACAGAGGGGAAAAAATTAACTCCTACCCTAAAACTTGGCCTGCAGTGATTCAGGAATGTGGGTTTTTTGGGAAGATAGTGAGTAAAATAGGTCACAGCTATTTTATATATGTGTTGGAAAACTTAGTGCTCTGTCTTTTCCAAAGCTTTACAAGACCAATTCCCACATAACCTTCAAAGCAAACATTGAGGGGTTGTACTCCAGCTCTGCAGAACCTCCAGTTTGGCTGAGCCTGTGAGCTCCTGCTTTCAGAGGTGAGTGAGAGCTGCCCGGCAGTGTGAGCACAGAGTATTGCTGTGGTTGTGGTGGTTTAAGGCAGGCTCACAGGCAGCTCCTTTGTGCGTTATCTAGCAGAAAACCAGCACGTGAAGCTCCTCTCAGTCATCCCTGCATGTGACTGATGTAATTGTTTATGGTACAGATTTTACTACCTGGCTGTTGAGTGTTTTCAGGTGTCAGGTGTCACTGGTGTATGGGAAACAAGCCCCACTGGATTTGGGGCATACAGTTTACAGAACTTGGCTGCCACGTCAGAGCCTGTGGCTTATTGATAGTTCCTATATTAGTCACCTAACTCCATGTTTCACCTCAAATACTAGAAAGGAAGTTGAGGCTAAAAGTAAAATGTTGTTTCTGTGAAACAGTAAAAGTTGTGTTAAGATAGACAGTCCCACGGGAGTAGCTTCAGAGGGCGCGTGCTCACCTGGGGCACAGAGTGCTGTTTGTGCACCAGGCTGTCAGACCGCGTTGGGCCCTGGGCTGCTTTGCCCCCCTCGCCTCCCCAGATGTTGCAGTGCAGGTGTGCAATAGCCTCTGGAGCACGGGTTCCTGGGGGTGGGAGGGGTGCACCCCTGCCTCTGCCCCTCGAGCTGGCCGGGCCATAACTGACAGACACTGTCCCTGCTGGGCCAGCAGGTGTGCTGGGAGCTGCAGTGAGTGCCAGATGCCCAGCAGTGTATTAAACACTAGTTGAGTACAGGAGGGCATATCACAGGAGAGAGATAAGCAAAGTTCTCTGATTGTGGATCAATAAAGGTTAGTGACATCATATCTCAAAGTGAGAGAACCTGCTTTCTGCAGACCATTTATCAGATTGCAGGCAGGAGCAGTGTTAACCTCTTCCTAACTAGGGGTCTGCTCCTCATCTGCCTCCAGACCAAATCATCTTCCCTGTCTCCCCAGAAGCTCCTGACCCTGCCTGTGAGGTTCCAGCAGTGGCATGCTTGTGTGGCCATGCCACAGGGGTTCTCTTTCAAGCACCTGTGCTCAGCTCTCTGCAGCATGCCTATCCAGTGGGAGAGCACGGCCCCGGGCCCCCTGGGCACGGGGGCAGCAGGCACTGCTGCTGGAAGTGCTTCCCATCTCATTTATCTGCTCTTCCGCAGTGACTCGATGCTGTTACAGTCCTGGTGAGGGGGAACATTGCTCCGTGTCAGCCTGGGACATGATAGAGTTGTGTTGGTTAAAGACCTGGCACTGTGCCAGGCATGTTGGGCTGTGCTTGCAGAAGCCATCCTTAGTGTCCTGGTTTTCCTTAGATTAACCATTTTTCGGTGGCAGCGAAATCATCGTGGATGGTCTTCAAGAGGTTGTGTGGGGCAGGAGGAGGCCTTGGGCATGGTGTGTGCTGCCCTCCTGGAGGTGTCTGTGCTCCTGGGTCTGCTGGGAGTGTTATCAGAATAGCTTAAAGCTGAACGAGTGGATCAGCCCGTTTGTGTGCTGTGTGTGGTGGGGCAGCAGCTTTCCAGATGAGCGCAGCTGGTGAATGTGGGCAGCGTGGAGCCGCGGGCTGGGCTGGGGATGGGGATAGGACTGGGGCTGACCGGGATGGGGATGGGGATGGGGATGGGACCAGGACTGACCCGGCTGAGCCGCTCTGCAGGGACAGCCTGGGGAGTCACCAGGTGCTCGGTCCAGCCCCAGGGACCCACCAGGCCCCTCCAGCTTTTAACATTTTTCGCTTTCTGATCTTGTTTTCAAGTGGTTGGTAACATGAGGTACCTGCAAATGAGCAAAACTCTCTTCTCCAAATGCCAGAGGAGTATTAAGGATCTTCCAGAGCATCCATGCCCTGCAGTAGAAGAAGAAGTAGAATTTAGGTCCCTACTGTCCTGCAGTAGGAAGTACAGTGTGGGTTTTCATGCTGTGCAGGTGCGGGTCTCTTGTTTTCCATGAATGAAAGGATAAACTGCTGCCTGGAGGAAGGTGTGGGCAAGGTTTAGAGATACAATAGTGAGGACGGATGACAGGCAGAGGGTCAGGGGCAAGAACAGAGTTAATTCCCTGAATGAACTTCTCTTGTCTAGCAAGGAAATAGCAATTTTTTCCAGAATCTACAGAGATTTGAGCCATAAAGACTTTCTGATTAGCTTTCATCCTTTTTCCATTGGTGATTTCTCATGGCAAAGAGCCCTTTTCTGTGGTGCCCTAGGCTGTGCCCCAGGAAGTGTCAGGAGGCCGTGCTGCTGCGTGTCCTGGTGGGCTGGGGGGACGCTGGTGATGGAGCCTTTGCTAATGGGCTGTTGTCCAAGTAGAAAGTGTATTTTCAATGAGGAGGTGCTGAGATATTAGTGGGGCCTGGATTACCCTGTGATTGTGCTGTCAATACTGCTGTATTGAGTCAGAGAGAGCCTGCACGACACAGGGAAACACTTAGCTCACTGCTGCTGCTTATTGAGAAGCCAATAGCAATTTACGTGCTGACACTTGACACCGAATGCAGTCCCAGAGGTACAGCTCCTGCTAGGGCACTGCTGGGCTCCCCTCACACCTGCGCCCTCCCTGGCCTGGAGCTGCAGGTGTGGCCGTGCTGAGGCTCTCCAAAGGCACCTCCAGGGGCTGGCAGCTGCCCCTGCAGCTCGGATGGGACGGGCAGGTGGGCACCAGCTCCGTGGAGAGGTGGGAAACCTGCGCTCCAGAGAGCTGGTCTCACGTGGGGTGAGCTTTATTCAGGTATTCAGTGAAGAAGTGGGAATGTGGGTGCCCAAAGTGCCTGGCACCTGTGGACTGCAGCAGCTGGATTCCTTCTGTCCTGTTTGTCTGTTTTCCTGGGACAAGCATAGCTAAGCCTGATGGCCTTTCTGGCATACACACACACCTTTTAAGAAAAACTTGAGATCGTCTGCTGCCAAATACTTTCAAGAGGAATAACATCCAGGATATTTCTTTGAGACTGAACTCCCTAAAATGGGAACTAAGCCATGAAGGACTGAGGATGGGATGAGAACAGAGGCTGAGTACTGAGATGGGATGGCTGGAGGTGGGAAGCAGAGCATGGGGAACCTGTGTCCTGGTGATGTGCCCAGCAAGGAGCATCAGGTGCTGGTGCTGGAGGACTGCAGGAGGCCTGAGGAGTTGCAGACTCGAGTGGATGGTCTTGTCAGCCCCAGTGTGCTGGGGCAGTAACACTCCTCCTGGTTTTTAAGTGCAGCTCTTCTTGTTTTGCTTCGTTGCCTGGCAAACAATTTTACACCTTCTCTGTTAGCTGTGGTGCTGCTTTTTGGTCACCGTTCCCTTCACAGTTCCCTTGCGTGCCTGAGCCACCTGGGAGGGTTAGAAAACCTGTGTCCTAAATCTAAAAGGAAAGCAAGCAAGTGTGCTGCTTGAGGGAGGTGCTTGGAGTGCCTATTGGTTTTGCAGCAGAATTGAGGTCATGCTGCAGGTCGTGTTTCCCATAGCTGTGTTGCTGGCAGGTTGCTGTAGCCAGTGTGTAGTGTCAGGGCTCTGCAGAGCGTGGGGAGAGGAGGGAGCCAGCCTAAAGCAGTGGGTGCTGGGCTGTGCTGCAGCTCTCTGAGGAGAGTGTCGCAGTGTCTGCAGGCTCCTGGCGGAGCAGGCTCTGTGGCACAGGTGGCCCTTGGCGGGGCAGGTGGCCTTGGTGGCAGCTGCAGGTGCCAGCGTGCCAGGCTGGGAATGGCCCTTCTGGGGCAGGCCGGGCTGCTCTGGGCACCCTGGGCCTGTCCCCCAGCCTTGCCAGGCTCTCGTGCCAGTGCAGGTGTTCCCCGTTGCCCCCAGAGCCAGGCAAGCAGCAGGTGCCTGTCCCAGAGCTCGCTGCTCTGTAACCAGAGCTGGCGCTTGGTGTGGCTGGGAGCCCACCCAGAGGTCTCTGGGGACGAGTCACTCCGTGTTTGGGCAATACTGGCTTTCTTCAGACACTTCAAAAACTGTGGCAAAGAACAATACAGAGGTAGATTTGATGAGAGTGTAAGCAGGGCAGCAGAGGGAGTAGGACGTGTGCATGCAGTGCCTGTTGAGCCTCAGCGAGGGTGGAGCAGCAGCATTTCTGTTGGGATGCTGGCTGGCTGGGATGGCAGGTGTGACACCTCGGCACGTGCTTTTGTAGAGGTCCCTGTTGCTTATTCTGTTTTGTTCTAGTCTATTGCTAATCTTGTTCAGCAGTTGCTCCTCTTAATTACTGGAGTACTTCTACAGAGATGTAGCAGATTAATCCTTTTAGTTCTGCTTGCTGCCAGAAGAGATTGCCACCATTATTCCTGTGCTATGGAAGGAGAGGTGGGAGCAGGAAGAAGCAGGGCTAAATTTAGAAGGCTTGTGCTCGCACATACTGCTCTGTAGCTGTAGAGGAGCGCGTGGTGGCAGGTACCCGTGTGAACAGTGAGCAGGTATGCAGGGAGGGGAGGCTGGGGCAGCCCAGCAGAGTTTTGTAATGTCGCAGCTGGGTCATGACCTGCTCCAAGAACCCCAGCAGCTCCTCACTGCATTTCCAGCAAGGGAGAGCAGCTCCAAGGCCTCACTTATTGGGTCCTTGCCTTGCTGGGAAAAAAATATTAACTGACAGACACTTGCATAGTACATGGCACAGGCACTGTGGCCTGCTCTTGTTTTCCTCCATAAGAAGTAAATAGGGAAAAGTAGGAAAGTTGACTTACAAACCAATAAGCCTCTCCTGGCATCAGTGAGGCCTGGGGCTTGTGTGAGGGCTGCGGGGTTTGTGTGCCAGCAGCTCAGCTGGGAGGAAAGGAGAAGTGCTGCCTGTTCCCCATGCAGGACAGATGAGCCTGTGGGCACTGTGCAGTGGCACGTGCCAGCTCCTGACACAGAGGGCTGGGGGCTTGAGGCCTTGGGTTTGTGCTGGGGAACCTCTGCCCCAGCGCGGGCTCCACCTGCAGCTCCCCTCTGCTCCCAGCTCAGGTGTTCCCTCTGACGTGCTCGCAGCCGTACGTGTCATTCCAGCTGAGACCCTGCAGTGCTATTAACGTGCCCTTTATTGCTTCCTTGTCTCCATAAACAATCTGAGCAACATCCTGGAGACTGTGTTTGCCACTTGTCCAGCTGCATCCTTTGGTTCATCCTGACCAGTGTATTAGTCTGTCTCCTCCTGTGTAATTCCCAGTTGGTAAACCCTGAATTTACTGCAGAAACTCAGTTTTCCTGTCATAGCCTTGGATTTAGTTGCTTTCTTGTTATTCTAGTCTTCAAATCCTAGCTTTTTTCTGCATAACAGTCTGGTCTTCTAGTGTGTTGGATGTGCTTCTCAGTTTAATTTCATCAAGGATGGGTGGTCTCTGCTGATTGGCAGCAAGGCCAACAGACATGTTAGTGAGAGGCTCCCAAGGCCTTTCAAGAGGGGAACCCTTTATCCAGGGCAGTATTTTCTTTCCATCATTTTGGTGTCAGCTGCTCTTGGCCTAGTTTTCTGCCTTTTTTAGATCACAGCTATTGCCCATCCTCTCCAGCACAGCTCCCCGGTGCAGTGTGGAAGAAGGGGCAGTTCTTTCAATAAAGGGAAGGCACAGGGTTAGTTTTCAGTGTGTTTGATAAATGCACTTTATGTTAGATCCTGGTCTTCATTTATTGCTCTCTCTTTTATTATTCTTGCCTTCAGAGTACTTGCAGCTCTCTGTTAGGACAGAAATAAACCCCACAGCAGTGTCTCCCCAGCCCTGTTTGAGCACAGGTATTGGCTGTCTGTACCCAGCACAGTTCCTGAGCCGATGGATGGTTACAAATATCTGCTGTTGAACCTGGTGAAAATGTACTTGGGTATTCTCAGTTGTTTTAGATTGTTTGGATTTAGATTAGATATAAAGCTCTGGCACAGGCTGCCCAGAGAATCTGTGGCTGCCCCATCCCTGGAAGTGTCCAAGGCTGGGTTGGACAGGGCTTGGAGCCAACTGATCTGGTGGAAGGTGTCCCTGCCCACGGCAGAGGGAGGAATGAGCTGAGCTTTAAGGACCCTTCCAGCCCAGTCTGTGATTCCACGACAGCTGCTATTTTTAGCTCAAATCATGAAACATTAAGAGCAAATGCAGAGGCAGGGAAGGTATCTTGGAGGTTGAGGTGAATGGTCCCCTGGGGCTGGAGCAGTTCTGTGTGTGCTGGTGGGTTTCTGTTGCCTGAGCTGATTTCCCTGGCTCTGGGCGCTGCTGCTTTTGGGGTGGCTCCTCCATCCCCCTCTGCTTTGGAGCAGCAGCAGGTCTGTCCTTGGGCTGCTGTGCTCCCAGTTTCCGTTCAGTCTCCCTCAAGAGAGGTGGGGGCATTCTGGACCTGGGTGGTTCAGGTTTGGAAAGGCTCATTCTTGGCTGATCTGAGAGAGCAGTTGAACCTGAAGTCATCTGTGGTACTTCACAGTGCTTGCAGGTGCCCCGGAATGACAGCCAGGTGTAAAGTGGGAAGAGGACAGTGCCATGCTGCTGTGCCCTGGGCTTCAGAGGGAGAGCAGTGATTTGCCTTTTCTCTGTACTTGAATTTGAGTCTTTAAATAAGAAATAAATTCATAGAAAGAATAGTGGAAGCTGAAATGAAATAGACGGTTATTACTGAAACCTTTGGAAGAGCGCAGATCATCCCAAAGCAGGCATTCCTCTGGAGGCAGTCCCAGTCCTGTGTGGAGGAGGCTGGGAGGCAGCAGTAGGTCAGGACCAAAGAGAGCCCACATTACACCACAGGTTGCTTTGGCGTGTTCAGTACCAGCTGTGCTGTGCAGGGCAGAGCATGAGCACTAGGGGTGGCTGGGGAGCTCCTTGGAACAGCCAGCAGTGCTGGCTCTGCCCTGTCAGTTTGTCCTGCTCTTCCTTCGTTTCGTTTTACTGCTGCTGGACTAGATCTTGGTTGAATTTGCCGTCTGTGATTTCCAGTGCACAGGGTCAGGGATGTTTGTCCCACTGTGTGTTCTGGTGCCTTCTGCCGTGCACCTTTCTGAGGGGGCTCTTGAGCAGCTTCTGTGCCTGTGGAAGCTGGCTCTGTCCCTCTGTGCCAGCTCTCCCTGCTGCAGGAGCTCGCAGCTGCTTGATCTGCAGGCTCAGCCGTGGCTGTGACGGGTCATTCTGGCAACTGCAGCTTATGATTAAAAAGAAAATCAGTCACTGTCATCTTGGACCCCAGCACCGGTGATCTGACAATCCACGATGCATCAGCTTCTTCCTCATCAGAGGATCTTAGACTCAGGACTGCCCCAAGGGTTGTCCTCTGACTCAGGCTGATACCAGCAAGCTCATCTCATTTCATGACTAGCACAGCCAGCTGCACCATTTCACTGCCTGCAGATGCAGCTGGGAGACCCAGGGGATCTTCTCATTCCAGGTTTTTGTTGGATCTTCAGGGCCTCCTCCATGTGTGGCTTCAGCAGAGCAGAGGTTGGACTCCAGCTGCTGCTGTGTGCTCACACCCTGGAAATTCCCTTCTGTCCTCAGGAAGCTGGAGTCTTCACGTTGGCTTTGAGGCAGGGTAGGACTGCCTGCCGTGGCCTTCGGCCTCACGGTTCTCGTGCCAGACAGTGGCTGCTGCTGAGCTCATCCTCCCTCCTTCAGAGAGGGAGCTGGTTTGGAGCTGGGCTGTGGGAGTCCCTGTCCCAGTGAGCACTGCCAGGGGCAGCGTGCCCCTGGTGCTCCTTGCAAAGCCATGGACCTTCCTGCAGCCCTGCTGTCTCTGAGGGCAGGAGAGGGGCTGATGCTCCCCCCATCAGGTGTCCATGTGTCTCACAGGGAATGCCCATCTCTGTGCAAAGCACAAGCTGATGTTTCCCACACCTGTGTCCCTTGGGAAAAAAGTAGTCATGGAGGGTTAGTTTTCTCCTCCATCTTGTTCCCACTGGTGGTGATGTGTTAAAATGTCAAAATTTTTAAAAATAATTTTGTTATTTTAATTGAGTGGCTTGTTCACAGCTGTATCTTTAATACTGGCATTTACCATGGCTCCAAGAGATGTTTTAAGTAGGATGGAGAGTCATTCATAGGATCATCTATGTCAGTGGGTGGTTCACATCAGGAAATGGGTTAGGCAGCAGAGTCAAGGAAATGTTATTTTATAAAATGTCTTCAGCTTATCACATCCCTTGAAGAGCTGGGGACAAGGAGCAGATCAGGCTGAGCTCTGAGGAGATGGTGTAGGGATGCATTCAGAGGGGCAGGTTTTAGGGAGCCCAGAAAAGGGGTCTGGCATCATTTGTGGCTGTGTGGTCCACCAAACACTGCTGTCATGGGCTGGGCAGGTTTTCAAGGTCTGATGGCTGATTTTATGTCCCCATGGAGCCTGGAGCTCCCATGGCAGCTGGCTGGGCTCCAACTCCTCCTGTCCAGTTTGGCTCACTGTGTCACTGAGAAGGAAGGACCTGAATTCAGCTGAGGATGAGGGGAAGGACCTCGAGGAGGACCCTGAAGCTCAGAAAGCTCAGGGACATGCCTGTAAAAACCTATGACTTGAAAATCAAGTGCTTACTACTTTTATTGATAAACAGAGCATTCAGGGCTAGTTCTCAGCCTCCCTTCCAGACTGATCCTCTTGGATCAGCTGGTGGAGAGTCAGTCACTCAGCTTTTGATGCTCCAGAGGCTGGCCTGGATGAGCAATGATTCCTTTAGGCCTGGAGATATCTCCTTATCCTCCTTCAGCCAGGTAATTAAAGCCTTGTCAGCGCTTGCTGTGGCGGGGTGCCCGCTGCTGCTCCTGGCCCTGGGGCAGGGATGTGGGGGGAAGGAGCTTGTCTGTTACACACTTGTTGTGTCAATGAGTTCATTCTTTTTGCTGGGCAGAGGGGGGCAAGGGGCAGCAAGGAGTCTCAGACATGCATTGTTCTGGGTGGCAGTGTGGGTGCTGGGGTGAAGTGTCAGCACCACAGCCCTGCCTGGGCACAGGCTGCAAGTGGGTTGTCACCATGCAGAGCAGTGTCTTTCTGCAGCTCAAACTCTCTTTTCCCCCGTCTTTTCATGTGTCCTCTGCCACAAACCTTTGAAGAAGGCCTTCATAATTAAGTTTTTCCCAACTGGGGTTTTGCTTTTGAAAGAAAAATCACTTTGTATTTGGGGGTTTGAATTTGAAAGACAAATAAGGAACAACTTTCCCATGTAATTTCTGTTCAATTTCTTTTTAAGTCACTTGGTATTTACCATATTGAATTTTCTCTTAAACTTCTGTTCCTGTTGCCCTGTATATTGCCCCTTTTTAAATTTTTAAAATAAAGCCAAGCATGCACATTCTGGTACAGTATAATTCTGCTTTCAGCGTGGGCAGGACATGGTTAAATTGGACCAGTCAGTCCTCAGTTTTCCTGAGGAAACTGTTAGAGAGTAAATGCATCTTCATTGGCCTGCAGTAATGAAGTTGCAAGTCTTGGAAAAGCTTCACATTGTTCCAGACTATTTTATGAGTGAGAGATTTTTATGTTTTCCCATTTGGTAAAGGTGACCTGTCTGACTTCTGCCGCTGTCAGGAGCGTTGGTCACCGTACATACACAGTCACATTGTGCTGTCCCTGGAGCACACAGGCATGGCCAGCAGCTGAACGTGATTGAGGCAAGAGGGTCGCTCATCTTTGCTGTTTGGAACTTGGATGAGGAGGCAGAAAGCTGCCTTTGGGAATGAAGACTGGATTTCAAGCCTGCTTTTCAGGTGGCTATGCTGTAGAAGTGGCAGTTTCTCGTGTTGTTCCCTTCTTGGCCTTCCATTGCCAACTCCAGCGTGCACATCAGTTGAACTGTCGAATCAGTTGTTGAATCCTTTCCTACCTCCACGCAGACCTGGTCACAGAAGATGGGTTTATCAGATATGGCTCAGCCCTGTTCTCTCTCTAAGGGGTTTGGCATGGAAAAATCTGACTCAATCTTGCTGTAGAGGCTTTCCCCATTGCCTCTGCCCAGGAGGCTGCCGGAGCCCTCACCTGTTGGAGAGCAGCCCTGTGTTTGTGGGGTTGGGAGCCAGCGCTGCTGCCCCTGGGGCTCTTGGAGCACATCCCAGCCTCTGTCTGTTCCAGTCTCCTCTCGCTCTGTTGTGCACCTTCCCTCGCCCAGAGCTAAAACAGGGAGCCAAGAATTAATTGTTTTGTGTCGTTTTCTCCCCGTGTTGTGTTGTGGTCTGATCAGTATCTGGGCCCATTGGGCACTGGAGGCATTTGCTTCCCCTTGTGCGGAGACAGCTGCTGGAGAGCTGAGCAGAGCTCCCAGTCCTTGCTGCCTTGCAGGTGCTGAGCAGCAGAGATGCTGCTGGCAGGCGTGGGTGCCCAGGGTGCGGGTGGCAGGGCAGGGCTGGCCCTGGGAGGCTCTGGGTGTGCCCAGAGCACAGGGCTGGTGGCCCTGGCAGGTCTCTGGATGTGCCCAGGACACAGGGCTGGTGGCCCTGGCTGCCCTGGCCGGGCTCTCTGGGCTCCGGGGCCAGCCACAGGATCCTCTGGTGCTGCTGGTCCTGTCCATCACCACAGGCTGCACACTACAAACCATGTCCCACCTGAGTAGCTTAAGTAAACTTCCCACAGCAGGAGGTGTAATCAGAGGGTAAATAATTAAGTAACATTTATTTGACATTTATATGAAATTCACTCCCGTGGAATTTAACTCATGGCTGGCAGGAAAGGGTGAGGAGGAAGGAAAATGTGATGGGGTGTAGGGGAACCTGGGTGACTTAAAGGATTCCAAATTGGAGTGGAATTTATAATACGGTGTTACTGTAAGCCATGTCGTTCATCTGTCAACTTTAGGATTTCTAGAATGGTTCTGGAATGCTCTCTTGAACACAAGGCTCATATTCCAAGTCCAGACTTGGGAGGTGGAAATGCAGCGATGCTGCATGGCTGCAGTGGGACTCTGTGGGACGTGAGAATTTGGGGATGCTGAGGGGGGGGCTTCTTGGTCACCTTTCCGTGTTCTGCCCTGCTGGGGCAGGGGCTCCCCAAGGGCAGCAGAGTCTCCTGGTGTCGGGAGCAGTGGCAGCACTGAGGAAACAGGGAGGGGTACAAGAGATGAAGTTTTCATCAGTGTTGACTGAAGAGTTTTGGAGGCTCATGGCTCGTTCCTAATGAAAGGCTGGAGTCTGTGGGTGCCGTACTGGCAGGGCCGCTGAGATGGCAGTGGTGGCCCTGGGACAGCCCTTTCATCCTGACACTTCACCTCTCTGTCCTTCTGCTTTCTTTGCAATGGCTGAGGCTGTCTCTGGGGGCTTTCATGCGGATGTTTTTCATTGTTGGGTTTCAGAGGAGCACTTGATCAGGAGTCTGTGTTTCTAGTAATTATGCTTCATAGGGACCTATTTCCTTATGCATTTAATAGGGCTCTGTCTTTCAGCTTGGCCTGAACTCTTGAGCAAGGGCCTTGCACGAGTGAGATGGGCATTAAAGTCTTTGATTTTCTGCAGGGCAATTACTGTGGCTGGGTGAGGAAGAGGAGGCCGTTCAGTGAGCACTGAGGGTAGAGGTGTTAAGACCCTGACATTAGTAATCAGTTCAGTGTTTCAGGTTCCTGAGTTCAGTGGCTGTTCACGCCGTAGGGATCCCCAGGTGACCTGCAGGCTTTGAGCCGTGCCTGAAGAGACCTCTTCAAGGGAGCTCCTTTAACCAGATGGTTTGTCTTTGAGCTCTGCTGAAAAACTGGGATCTGAAGATGAGAAAAAAATTCCCTTAGTGCACCTTCTAATTGTTCATTTAGGAGCAGAGCTCTCCTCCAGCTGGGAGGGCTCAGGGCTGCTGTAAAGTGCTAATTAAAAGTAATAGTGATAATGAAAACAGATGTTTTCAAGAAAAGTAAGTACTACTGGGGCCCCAGTCTGCTGTCCCTGCCTTCTCTGCAGGAGGACAGTGAGTTGTGTCTTCAGATCTGCAGGTCCAGGGGGCTGTGGAAGGGACCAGATGCCAGGTGGCTCCTGCTGCAATGCCAGCCAGGGATGGCTCTGGATGGGGCATAGCCCCACTCCCGGCCCCGCTGCCTTCCCGGCTGCCCTCCCGGCTGCCATCCCGGCCCCCATCCCCGCTGCCGGCCCCGCTGCCATCCGGGCTCCCATCCCCTCTCCCGGCCCCGCTGCCTTCCCGGCTGCCCTCCCGGCTGCCATCCCGGCCCCCATCCCCGCTGCCGGCCCCGCTGCCATCCGGGCTCCCATCCCCTCTCCCGGCCCCGCTGCCTTCCCGGCTGCCCTCCCGGCTGCCATCCCGGCCCCCATCCCCGCTGCCGGCCCCGCTGCCATCCGGGCTCCCATCCCCTCTCCCGGCCCCGCTGCCTTCCCGGCTGCCCTCCCGGCTGCCATCCCGGCCCCCATCCCCGCTGCCGGCCCCGCTGCCATCCGGGCTCCCATCCCCTCTCCCGGCCCCGCTGCCTTCCCGGCTGCCCTCCCGGCTGCCATCCCGGCCCCCATCCCCGCTGCCGGCCCCGCTGCCATCCGGGCTCCCATCCCCTCTCCCGGCCCCGCTGCCTTCCCGGCTGCCCTCCCGGCTGCCATCCCGGCCCCCATCCCCGCTGCCGGCCCCGCTGCCATCCGGGCTCCCATCCCCTCTCCCGGCCCCGCTGCCTTCCCGGCTGCCCTCCCGGCTGCCATCCCGGCCCCCATCCCCGCTGCCGGCCCCGCTGCCATCCGGGCTCCCATCCCCTCTCCCGGCCCCGCTGCCTTCCCGGCTGCCCTCCCGGCTGCCATCCCGGCCCCCATCCCCGCTGCCGGCCCCGCTGCCATCCGGGCTCCCATCCCCTCTCCCGGCCCCGCTGCCTTCCCGGCTGCCCTCCCGGCTGCCATCCCGGCCCCCATCCCCGCTGCCGGCCCCGCTGCCATCCGGGCTCCCATCCCCTCTCCCGGCCCCGCTGCCTTCCCGGCTGCCCTCCCGGCTGCCATCCCGGCCCCCATCCCCGCTGCCGGCCCCGCTGCCATCCGGGCTCCCATCCCCTCTCCCGGCCCCGCTGCCTTCCCGGCTGCCCTCCCGGCTGCCATCCCGGCCCCCATCCCCGCTGCCGGCCCCGCTGCCATCCGGGCACCCATCCCCGCTCCCAGCCCTGCCCCAGCCCCACCTCAGAGCCCTGCTACCTCCCGGGGGAGGAGAGGGGCAGGACGTGCATGGAGGAGTAGAGCAGAATTGTTTAAGACGCTGAATTGTTTTCTAGAGTGTTGTTCTAGAACAGGAGGGGGAAACCCTGATGGAAGATGGCTCATTAGAAGGGCGACAGGGAGGGAGATCTTCTTCCTTGTCTAGATTTGAGTAAGAAGGGATTGTTTTAATCTTGTTTATAACTGATGTACTGATGAGCATGTGAAAGAGCAGCCCCAGCTCTCCAGGACCTCTGGGATAAGTTTCATAGGGCTCTGCAGCCCATCACCCATGTTTGGGCTGAGAGTGGACAAAGTTTAGAAGCTCATGTCCAAATCTCCAGCCTGTAAGGCAGCAGCTGTGTGCCATGATGTGCTTGCTCCTTGGAGTGCTGGGTGCAGTTGTGCTGTCAATTCCATCATTACCCTTCTCATTGCTCTGCAAGTGAGCTGGAGAGGTGTGGCACCATCCTCACCATGCCCTGTAGTACAGATGTGCAGGGGAGAGAGCAGCTGAGAAAGAAGGGGTTGGTTCAGCATGGAAGGATGAAACACTTGTGGAGGCATAAGGTTCTGTCCTTCACCCTGAAAAACTTGGCTTGAGAGTCTCTGGCTGACTGTGCTTGTGGGAGGAGTGGCATCTTTTAGAGGGGTGGGAGGCACCAAGGGACAGGGGGATGAGGGGGTGACAAGAGGGTGGGTTATTCCAGTCCTGATGAGGGAAGGCATTAGGAGAAGGAGGAAGGGCCAGAGCATTGGCCAGAGACACTTCTGTGGTTTTGTCCAGGTTGGGGCCAGTCCACAGTAAGGCTGCTGGTGTAAAGTTGATTTT
Source organism: Geospiza fortis (assembly GCF_000277835.1). Taxonomy (NCBI): domain Eukaryota; kingdom Metazoa; phylum Chordata; class Aves; order Passeriformes; family Thraupidae; genus Geospiza; species Geospiza fortis. Next base: position 3,276,558 of record NW_005054373.1, read on the forward strand.
GCAGATGTCACCAGTGATTAGTTAGAGAAGGCCATTCAGCTGCCCAGGAGCAGCCAGCCAAGGCAGTGGAGGTGGCACCAAGTGCTGCCTGCAGCCCATAGCAAATGATCCTTGGGGTTAACCCTGAGATGGAGCTGTCAGAGCCTTGTCTGTACTGGGTGGTAATGGGACCCATACTCCTTAATTACTGCCCATGGAGCTGCTGACAGAACCCTGGAGCTTCAGCCCTTGTTAAAGTCATTTTCAGCTGTCACTTGGCTGTGGTGGCAGTGGAGCCCCAAGTGTGTTACAGCTGCTGTTCCTGCGGATGGAGGAGCAGTAGATGCTTTTGCCAGAGCATATCCCACCGGGCACTTTGGCATCACTTCTGGAGGCTGGGGCATCTGTGTTACTGAGTTTAATCCAAGAGAAACTATTTTGATATTTGAAACGACTTCAGAATCCAAAGGCTGCCTTGCTGTGTGCTGTCAGCTCGGCTGCTGGCCCTGCAGACACGCGGTGGCAGGTGACAGGCTGCAGTGTGTCACCTGTCCTGAGGTAATGCCTGCATGCACATACACCTGCTGGCTCTTCCACACCGAGTGCATCCGCAGTTCAGCCTTCTCAAAAAGGATTCCTAATGCATTGCACAAGAATTTGGGTCCTGAAGGGATAAATTCTGTTAAATCTCGTTAAAAGGATCTAGGAAACTGTACCAAGTCCAGAGTAGAGGTAAAAGTAATTGAAATACTGAAGGAAGTCTTTTAGACTGGGAGATGGAGACTAATTTTCAGCTGATCAGGAGGAGCATCCAGAGCTGAAGTTACAGGTTTTGGTGTTTGAGCTCTGTTTTCTCTGGAATGGATGCTCCAGCAGAAGGTGTAGAGCAGCTGTAGGAGTAAGCCCTGCTATGGGTGTGTGTAAGATAAAGAGTTCAGGGACTGTGTCTGGCGGTGTGGCCCTCTCCATCCCAGTGGTAGCTGGGCTGTGGAGGTGGCCTGGGGTCAGTGTGTGGGCACAGTGGCGTTTGAAGGGTCTCACTGGAGTGAGGGGGGCTGCAGACAGGGGATGCTTTGGCAATTCTTATTTTGGTAAAAAGCTCAAGACAGCCCTAGGAGCACCTTGCAGGCACCCCACAATTATCATAATAAACAGTTTTATCATCTGCTTGGCAGTCAATAATGTGGCTTATGCTGCTTTAGTATCTGGCTGGTATTGATCACCTTTACAGCAGTGCCACGCTCAGCTCCCATTAACCCCTGCACTGTCGGTGGCTCGGCCGTCCTCCGGGGCCTCGGCTCACCTGTCACCAGGTGTGTGCAGCAAGGGACAGCAGCATGGGGCAGGCTTTCAACTGGGGCCTGATGGTGGGATTTTGATCCAGGAGCAAGGGATTGAGTGCATATCCTGTGTATGGGGGGGTTAAAATAAAAGGCTTGACATGGTTCCCAGTTTGGGCTCAGAGGAGTTTGAGCTTGTAAGAGAGTTGTGTGGGGTGTGGTGCTCTGTCACATGGGGGTTTCCTGAGATCGCAGAGTGCTGTGTGGCCTGAGACAGTGGCCCTTGGAGGAGGAGGGCTGTTCTCTGCAGTGACACTGTCATGTTTTACTGGGGCCTCAGGCTCCAAATGGGAACTGGCCATCCCCTGGCTTGGCCCGGCTCTGCTGGGCCTGGCTGAGGCACTGGCATCCGGCACCACTCACACCTGCCTGGCTGTGAGAACAAAGCCCGTGGCACGGGCACCTGCTGGGACACAGCCTTGGCCCTGCAGCAGCTGCTGGGCTGAGCGGGGCAGCCGGGGGCTGCTGGCTCTACCCAAGGCACTGTCTGGGCTAAGTGAGCCCTTGGGGGTGCTCTGACAGCATTGCCTCCGCTTCTGGCAGCGCAGCAGCAATTAGGAATATCAGGTTAGTCGCTGACTCCATTTTGGGAGGAAGAAAGATGATTTGCTGTCCACATCCCAACGGGGCTTTGAGGAAGGATAGGACTTTCTGGGATTTGGTTGTACCTGGGTAGTTGGGTCTTGTGGCCCAGTATTTCTCCTAATGGAATTTCCCATCATTTACTGCCCTGCTGATTCCTGATCAATGAAAATAAAATTGCTTTGCCTCCTGAGAGGCTCCATGTATGGCTGCAGCCTCCAGCTGTGTCAGTTCCGGTAAGATAATTTCATCAGGCGTGCAAGAGGATAATAGGAAATAAAAATAAAACCCACAATTAGCAAGAGGCCAGGCAGCTGAGTAACACTTTCAGTCCTGGAGGTCTGGAGACATGTGCTTAGCAACTTCCTCCCTCATCTCCTGCGTGCCTCGCAGTGTGCTGCTGTGTGGTGCTCACTGGCCTTGGGATGCCTGCAGATGCATCGGGCACATCCTTGGCAAGCCCATTTACCTGGGTCTGTGTCAGCTCTCCCCAGCTGAGGTGGTTAAATGTTTCACAGGTGATGTTGTGAGGTGCACCAGGGATGTAGCAGCAGCTGATGGAGGGACTGCATGCTGTGCCACGTGGAGAGCATGAACTTGAGACTTTGAGCTGTCAAGTGGTCCATAGGTGTTGACTCCTGATGGTTGCTGCAATCAGGAGGATTTATTTTGGCCAGCTAAGGAACATGCTTAGGCTGTATATGAAGTCTGGAGCAGGGTGTAGTTTTGGAAGCAACAAATGTGGATGCTGTTAACAGGAGCATGGGACCACTTGGATCTGCTAAAAGTTGGCCTAAAGGTTGCTCTAAATGTGGTGGCTTCCCACCTATGCCAGCAAGTTCCTTTACCTGTTTTAGGGGTTTTTTAGATTATCTTCCAGTGATACGGCTGTAAGTGGTGTTTATACTGAAACACGAATGGCTGGTGTGAGCAGACATCCCGGTGACCTTTGTGATGGGACTGTGCAAGCCCAGTGTGTAGTCCAGAGCTGACGTATCAGCCGTGGTGTTTGTCTGAGCAGCCAGTGGAATGGTTACAGAATGACCTCATGCCTCTAAGCCTGCTCTCCCGATCCAAAGCATCGGCTTTCCCAAAGGGTGGGAAAGAGCAACTGAGCCCAGAGTGTTGCAGTGAGTCTGCTTCCTAACAAGGACTGGATCCGAGCCCTGGCAGAGGAGATCTGCATGACTTATGAGTCTGACTCTTAGCCTTGGCTTGGCCCTTGACACCAGTCTGGGGCGCACATGTTGTTTGGGTAAGCCCGCCGGAGGAAGGAGCCCTGGCAGGGTTTGCTGCTGAGTTCCTGTGGCTGTGAGCACAGCCTGGCAGAGGAGCAGCAGCTCTTGGGCTGCGTCGGATCCCAAAGCCACGTGGCAGGGCTGCAAACTCAGAGCATTTCAGGGCTGCTGTCTTCACAGGCATCACCGGGGGCTCGGTGCGGGTAGGGGTCGCCCAGTGCAAGGTCTTGTGTGTGTTCCCTCCCTCCGTGGAGGGACACAGGGCCCAGACAGAGCTGTGGTAGCTGGAACTGGTACGAGCCACTGTACAGGCACTGGGGACACAGGACGAGCTGCAGCATGGCGATATGGGGGATGACCATGGCTCACTTCGTGAGGCACTGGGGCTTGGGACAACCTGAGGGACTGTGGGGTCTGTGTGACAGAGCAAAGCAATTTGTCCTCAGCAGCTCTTTGATTAGTTTGGAGTTGGATCAACAACAGTGCACTGAAAATGCAAACCAGATGCAAATATAGTTATTTATGCAGCAGCTAGGCTGAGAACACCATTTAACAAGAAAGATTGGGGGTTTGGAGCAAAGGGGTGAGTTGCACAACGGCAGAACCATGAGGTGTGTGACGTTTTGAAACAAAACCTGGAACTTCTGTGGTGTCCTACTCGAGAGGATCCTGCAGAACCTGAGAACAAGCTCCGTGCCCTGGGAGCGTGTGAATGCCTTGTCACGTATGAGCTAAGCAAGTGCTTCAGTTTGCTGTGTAGAGAGAAACGTGACTGAAGCCAGTTTACCTCTGCTGCAAAATATTCTTAGTGCTAAGAATCTCCTGAAGGAATAAGTGCTCTTGTCCCCAGCTGCTCTCAGAAAGCCTTCTGGCCCTGCATGGGATCACTCCACTCTCAATGGCAGTGGGCTGAAGATTAGATAAGTATTTCAGTGTGTAGTGCAGTAGCTGGCTCAAAGGGATCAGTAAACTTGGAATAATAGTTCATAACAAAATGCCTTCTGAAAAGCTGCCTGACTCGTGTTACTCCCATCGGCTCAGTTTTAGCTGGTGTGAAGGGCAGAGGGAAAACGTGGATAATGTGGAAGGTTCACCTTTTCAAGGAGCCCCTTTCTCTCAGTTTCATGCCAAGTGCTTGAGCCCTGCAGCTTTCAGCCCTGTTTTGTTCAGCGTTTCCCTTGCTGCCTGCTGATTGAAAAGCTGTTTATGCTAATGATGCCGGGAGGATCTGAGGGGCCAGCTGTGCTGTGGATGGAGTCCGTGGATGGAGCCCGTGTCACCTTGTGCCGTGGATGGAGCCCATGTCACCTTGTGCCACGGATGAACCTGTGTCACCTCATGGTGTCATCCCACACTATGGATGGAGCCCGTGTCACGTTGTGCTGTGGATGGAGCCCGTGTCACCTGGCGGTGTCGCCCCGTGCTGTGTCACCTCGCCCGTGTCACCTGGCGGTGTCGCCCCGTGCCCTGGCCGTGCGCAGTGCTGCACCCCTGGCAGTCTCAGCTGGAGCGCTGCCCAGAGCACCCCCTCCACACGGCTGGCTCCCTGCTGGGGCAGCACTGTCCTCTCCTTTGAGGTGCCCCATGGATCTTCTCTCATCATCCCCTTCTGGGACCTGGGACCTTCAGGATCCATGGGCTGGAATGCCTCCGAGGGGAAGGCTCACAGTGTTCATAGGGACTGCCACAGAGGCAGAATCTTTTCACTGAGAAGGTGCTCAGGCACTAGCACAAGCTGCTAGGGCAGTAGTATAGTCACCATCCCAGGGAGGGATTTAAAAGGCCTGTAGTGTGGTATTTGGGGACATGGGTTAGTGGTGGCCCTTGCAGTGCTGCGTTAATGGTTAGACGATGATCCTAAGAGTCTTTTCCAACCCAAATGATTCTTCAATTCTATAAATTCTTGGCTTTGTTGGGATAACCAACCAGTTTGTGAGGACTTGCAGCCCCAACTCTTTGGAACTTGTGGGTCAATGTTGTTTGGATGTTTGCTTGTTCATTCTGCTCCCACTGCAGAGGTGCTGGATGTGGCCTTGTGTCCAGGTGGAAAGTGTCTGGTACAGAACAGAACGCTGGAGGAAGTCAGAACTGAGCTTGGGCTTTTGGTTGGTAAAGCCTCACTGCGAAAGAGGAAGAGAGATGTAAGGTGTTCAGGATTTGGCAAGACTGGTATCTTGCTCATCAGACCATGTTTGCCAGTGAAACAGCTCCACTGTGATCAGGGTGTGTGCTAAAACACAGCTTGGTCTCACTTGGGGAGGTGCAAAATATGACTTGCTATGTGAAAAGGAAAAATTAGTTTGTAATTGCTTCATTAAAATGTTGAACTTGGCAAATAAATATCAGTATTTTCAGGTTGGTTTTTTTTTGTTAGGAATTGCATAAGAGAAATCCCAAGGCACTATGTTGTAAAATGCTGGTGGGAAAACCCCAGCTAGAAATCATTCTTCACACTGTGCATCCATGTTCCCTGTTATGCTCAGGTTTTGGCACATAAGTACCATTTTATCCTAATACCTCAAGCCTTGTTGCAGAGTTTTCAGCACTTCCCTTAGGCTGGCAGGTATCTTGCTGCTTTCTGGCACCTTAATGAATGTGAGAGAGCTGGGATTCCTGTCTTCTGTTTAACTTAAAAGGTAGAAGCATTTTACGGAACTGGGAATTGAAACTCTTGGTATTGCCACTCGAATCTCCAGCCAGCATTGCTGAGGAAATTTGAAAAGATCTTTCTATTCTAGGAAGTAACTCTTCACATATTTGTGTGATAGCAGCTGCTGTAGAAATCACATAAAGTGACAACATGCTCCTTCCACCTCGTTTTGCCCTCTTCTGTGACCGTCCTGCTTGCCAAGCAAGGCAGCATGTGCTCACCTAATTGCAGGCAGTATCATAATTCATATGCATAAAGGAACAAAATTAAAGTTGCTTTGGCAACATACATTCTGTTCTTCCTTAATTTTTGAATTCTTGATCCTAGGCAATTATTTTTATCATGTCTTTCCATTTGCAATTTCCTAAGTGTTACCCGAGTGCTGTGCAGCACGCCAGGTGCCAGGAGGCAGCACAGAAAGCTTTGCTGCTGCAGATTCGTTGTGTCGGCACTGGAGAGGGTCACGGGGGCTGCCTCACACCCCTGCCTGGGCTCCTGCTCTTGGGAGTTTGAGCATTCCTATTCCCAGGGACCTCCAAGGTCCCTGCCCAAGCTATTCTGTGTTTCTATGACCATGAAGTTGAGTTGGCTGCTCACCTGTGCTATGTCCATCCCTAGTTTTCAGGCTGGAACAAGGATCAAGTGCCATTGCTGAGACAGGAGCTTCTTGGCCAGCCTGGACGCCATCACCAACGCCAGGCGTTGTCCTTGTGAGGATGCTGCAGAAGGCCAGGCTGAGTGCACCCTTAGTCCTGTGCTGTCCTTGTCCTCCCCCACCTCTGTCCTTTCTGGCTTTCCTGAGCCACTGGTGCCCTGGAGCTGACTGAGGGTGTGAGCGCTTCCCTGTGCCATGCAGCTGGGCAGGGGCAGGGCAGCCTGCGGGATGCCAGCCAGGTCATGGCTGTGGCTGTAACGCATCTGCCTGTACCTTCTCCCTGTCCTCAGCGCCCTCTTTTCCATGGTGCCATGTGGGTCATTAGCTGAGGGAACAGTTTCTCACTGTCGCTTTCTCCTTTTGTTTTCCTCCTTCCTCATTGCTTCTAGTCTTGGTTTACTGCCAAACAGCCTCTTGTGAAAGGGCCGCCTAATTAACCCTGTGCTAATTAACAATTTAAAATTACACAGCACGGCTGTTCATATTTAATTCTCGGGAAGCCTGGGCAGCAGCAGGAGCCCCCTCCTCCCTCCCGCTCCCTCCCTGCTGCCCGCACTGCTTGCCAGTGTCCCCAGGGGAGGAAGCAGCCTGGTGCCGCGAGCTGGGGGTGCCCGAGAGCTGCAGGGTGTTGCTTTAGGACCAGCCACTCCTTGGTGGAAGCATTGCTGGAAACGGGGTGTCTGTCCCTTTGAGGATGGGGCTGGGAGGAGGCGGCAGGGAGACACAGGGTGACACTCCACGCGTGTTCTGTGCGGCATGGCTGCCAGCTGCCAGGCCTGGTGAGTAGGAACGTGGCAGACACGTGGGGCACGCAGTGTTGTGCTGTCACCTGCATCTGCCATGCAAGCTCTGCTCTGGGCCACATAGTGCCACGTTGGCTCCAAGGGACTGTGAGATGGTGCTGTGAGGAACGGGCAGCGGCCGTGGGCCAGGGACAGGGTGGGCATGGCAGTGGTGGGATGTGAGGCTGCAGAAGGGAGCAGGAGAGCCCTTCTTTGCCACTGGGGCAGTGTGAGAGCACAGAGTCTCTGGCACTCAGGCTGTTCTCCCTGTAACTGGAGTTCATTGATTTTACGGGAAACCATGTTTACAGACAGAGTGCTGATCGACCTGACGAGTTGACTTCTGCCTCCTTAAGTAAGAACTACCTTTTCTTATTGACTGGCTGATAAACAGAGCAGAGAGGGCAACAGGGGGAGCGAATGGGAGGTGTGGAGCACACCACTGTCGGTCCATCTGAGCTCTCACGCTGTGTCTGTCCCCACACAGGTGGCCTAGGGGCATTTCGGGGTGGTGGAAGACACGGGGCCCAGTAGTGGACTAATAACTGCATTGTGCTCCTGCTTAGAACCTGGTTTGCTATAGTAAGGAAATTGCTGCTTTCAGTCTGAACAGATGACTCCTGCAGCTTCTGCATTAATAGAAACAAATAATGCTTTAGGAACAGCTCTGATGGTGACTGAACCATCAGAAGAACTTGGGCTTGTGCAGGGCTCAGCCTGTCTCTGGGGCTTGGGCTGGCCATTTTGGCTCTGGGTTTTTCCACATGCCCTGTAAGGGCTCCTCTGTGTTGAGGAAAGGGAGAGAAGATTCCTTTGGCATAGCACATCTTGAGCTGGTTAACTTGGAGTGAGTGGGGGAGAGCTGTTAAAGCAAGCCAAGGCAGAAAAGCCCACCAATTAATTGGAGCGTGCGGGTCTGCCTGGCCGGGCCGGGCCGGCAGAGAGATTGGCTTTCCTGTCGATAAACAAGTCCCCAGTGCAGCATCAAAGCTGCAGTCCTTTATCAATCGCAGCCTCCTCTTCCCGCATGTTCCTGTAACTTACCAAGCATTTATTACATTGATTTTCCAATCAGGCTGTTAACCCTCCCGCCCCTCCAGCCCTGCTAACCCTTCTGGCCCGCCTGTCAGTCAGGCACCTCCTGCCAGTCAGGAGCTCTTGGTGGCAGAACCGCTGTGGCCCTGGCTGTGCCTCACCTGGCTGTGCCTCACCTGGCTGTGTGTCCCAGCAGCAGGCTCTGCTGGCCCCCACAATGATCCAGGTCTGAAAGAACTGAGAGGGTGTGCTCACTCCATGTTGTGCCTTGGAAGTTCGCATAGATATTCCTAAAACTTCACTTGGCAAGAGTACAAGGCTTATAGAGTTTCTTTTTCCTCGTTTCCCCTGAATAAATCTGTTTTGGTTTAATTTGGATTGCAGTTGCCAGTGCAGAAGTAGCAGTGAAAAGGGAGAGAGTAAGCGTGTTGTGGGAAGGTGAATGTGCAGCCTCAACACAGAAGGGTCTGGGATCAGTGATCCAGGGAGGGAGTGGTGCAATAGGAGCTGTTACATGGCTGGAGCATATTTTAGGCTAGGGAAACAAACTGGCTGACTAAACCCAGAGCCTTCTGGCAGCAGGATACTGCTTTTCCTTCTTGTTCCGCTCAGCGCACCAGATTACTGTTGCTGCAGAGCAAATCCCTGATTACTCCCAGTACAACTCTAGAGGCAGCTGTGTATGGCAGAGAATCCAGGGAAGGTGAGACTGGAGGTGCTGTGGGCTAATGTTGTACGTGATCACATTGTGATCTCCACCCAATGCATCTGCGTGTCCTTCTGCAGGCATCCTTGTACATGGGCTTTGAGAGTCTGACTTTGCCTTCAGTGGTAGTTGTAAATGCTTTTTCTTCGAGCTTCACTGGAAGTCAAATGTAAAGAGAAAGTACTCACACATTAGAGAAATCAGGGGAAGTGTGGATGACTTTGTTTAGTAAAGGAAAATAAACTGGGAGATAGTGAAACCAGAAAAAAAATGCTGATTGTCACTCTGTTTTCTTTTGCTTGAACTAATTCAGGTAGTTCTGACAGGGCTGCTGTGGCACATCACTGGCTTTGCAGGTGGTCAAACCTCTGGCAGGTTTCCAGTTCTTCACACTTTCTGTATGAGCTGAAGAGGGCTCCCTTAGGATTGCAGTATTGGAGTCGTTGACCAGGTGCAGCAGAAAGGGTCACGATGACAGGGGTCCCTGGGTGTTGGCCATGGTCAGTAGCCCAGGCCCACAGACTGCCTGGCAGCTGGTGGGAATCCTCCAGGCACGCTGATTTTGGTGGGATGGAGGTAGTGGGAAGGGTGTCCTCCTCCTCCAGGAGCTGCACCCGCTGTTTGTCTGCAGGGGTGAGAGGAAGCAATTCGTGCCCAGAGGCTGTGCCCTGCAGGACCTCTGGGAGGCTCCTGGAGCATGGTGGGCTGACCGCTCTCCAATCCTCAGGATGCTCCCTTGTCAGGTCTGGAATTTCCTGTTTGGTTTCTCTCCTGACATGTCTCTGTTTAAGCTCTGTCCCGACCAGAGCAGTTACGTGTCCTGTGCTCACTGAGCTCTGTTACTCCAAAATCACTGTGAGTTGCTCTGGCTCTAGCACCATTGAGATGCATGTGTACTAGCAACGGGTCTGCATTTCCCAAGGCATTAGCAGAAGGGTGACACCCAGAAAAACAGCATCTGTCTTAGGGGGAGCCAGAGAATACCAGAGCTCTAAAGCCACAGAACTGTTCTGTTGTCATGTCTTGTTCCTGTCACAAGCTTTCCCATGGTGTTTTGTTTTCTGAAGACGCAAGGCCTTGGGAGTCACAGTGCAGGTCCTACAATCTTCCTGCTGGCTCCCTTTAGGAGAGGTGTTAAGCAGGTTTTTTGCCACTTTCCTTCAGTTTTCCTCTTGCATTGCTGCTGCCAAGGTGTTTCCATTGCTCATTCCCAGCAGTGCCTTGCCCAAGGCTGGGCTGCCTGTCCCTGGAGCCCCCACTTTGGTGCTGAGCAGCGGGGTCAGCAGCCCTGGTGGTGGTGGTGGGGTCCTTTGGGAGCGCCCAGACTCACCTGCCTCTCTCCTCTGTCCCATCTGCAGGTCGGAGCCGTAGCGGGTGCAATGAGCGCTCCGTGCCGGCCCTGCCATGGAAGGCTGTGACTCGCCCGTCATCCCCGGGAAGGACAATGGGTGCGGCATT
>NW_005054373.1:3287009-3310891 GCF_000277835.1 Geospiza fortis
TGGACAGCCTGAGGGTGCCGTCCCCCGAGCGCGGCGCCGAGAGCAGCGCGGCGGGCCCCGGCGCCGAGCCCGCGGGCAAGGAGGTGAGCTGCGGGCAGTGCGCGGCCTCCTTCGCCGGCCTGCAGAGCTACATGGAGCACCGCTGTGCCGGCGCCCGCCCAGCCCCGGCGCTGCGGGCCGACAGCGGGAGCGACACCAGCGAGGACGGCGAGGAGGAGAGCGACGTGGAGAACCTGGCCGGCGAGATCGTCTACCAGCCCGACGGCTCAGCCTACATCGTGGAGAGCCTCAGCCAGCTGGTGCAGAGCGGGGCTGCCGGTGGCAGCGGGACTCTCCCCTCGCTGCTCCCGAACTCTCTGCCCAAGCAGGGAGATCCCTCTGCTGCCGCTCCCGTCTACCCACAGATCATCAACACTTTCCACATAGCCTCATCCTTCGGGAAGTGGTTTGAGGGCTCAGACCAGACCTTCCCGAATACCTCAGCCCTGGCGGGCATCAGCCCCGTCCTGCACAGCTTCCGCGTCTTTGATGTGCGACACAAAAGCAACAAGGATTACCTGAACAGCGACGGTTCTGCCAAAAGCTCCTGCGTATCCAAAGATGTTCCCAACAATGTGGACCTGTCCAAATTCGATGGCTTTGTGCTCTATGGGAAGAGGAAGCCCATCCTGATGTGTTTCTTGTGCAAGCTCTCCTTTGGGTATGTCCGCTCGTTCGTGACCCATGCCGTGCACGACCACCGAATGACTCTGAGTGAGGAGGAGCGGAAAATTCTTAGCAATAAGAACATCTCCGCTATCATCCAAGGGATAGGCAAAGACAAGGAACCCCTTGTCAGCTTTCTGGAACCAAAAAACAAAACTTTTCAGCACCCTCTCGTTTCCGCAGCTAACCTCATAGGCCCTGGACACAGTTTTTATGGTAAATTCAGTGGCATTTGCATGGAAGGTGAGCAGGCCCTCCAGGCCGGGGCGGCCAGTGGAGCTGAGCCGCCGCCAGCAGCGGGTGTCCTGGCCCCCGGTGCACTCCTCAACCTGGGTGGGCTGACCAGCTCGGCTCTGAAGACTCCCATTACCTCAGTCCCCCTGGGCCCGCTGGCTTCCAGTCCCACCAAATCCTCAGAGGGGAAGGACCCTGGGGTGGCAGGGGGGGAGAAACAAGAGGGGGACGACCAGGACAGCCTCTCGGAAAAGGTGGAGCCAGCCGAGGAGGTGGAAGAGGAGGAGGAGGAGGAGGTGGAAGAGGAGGAGGAGGAAGAGGAAGAGGAGGAAGAGGAAGAAGATGAGGATGATGAGGGTTGCAAAGGACTATTTCCGAACGAGTTGGAGGATGAACTGGAGGACCGGCCCCAGGAGGATGTTGGGGCTGTGGCAGGCAGTGGCAGCAGCAAAAAGGACCTTGCTCTCTCAAACCAAAGCATTTCTAACTCTCCCTTAATGCCTAACGTGCTCCAGACCTTGTCACGGGGCACAGCTTCTACTAGTTGTAATTCTGCTTCTTCCTTTGTCTTTGATGGTGCAAACAGGAGGAATCACTTAAGCTTTAACAATGAGGGCGGCGGAGCCAGTGTGGCCGAGGGCAGCAGGAGGCTGGACTTCATCGATGAAAGTGCCAATAAAGACAATGCCACAGCACCAGAACCAAATGAGAGTGCAGAGGGTGAGGACGGGAGCTACATCTCCCATCACCAGCACGCTGGCCCCCTCTGTGAACTCGGGGGTGGGGAGTGCCCCTCGGGGAGCGGCGTGGAGTGCCCAAAGTGCGACACGGTCCTGGGCTCCTCGCGGTCGCTGGGTGGCCACATGACTATGATGCATTCTCGCAACTCATGTAAGACACTCAAGTGTCCCAAGTGCAATTGGCACTACAAGTACCAGCAGACGCTTGAGGCGCACATGAAGGAGAAACATCCCGAGCCAGGTGGCTCCTGCGTCTACTGCAAGAGCGGGCAGCCGCATGCCATTCAGGTCATGGCTTACTCAGCATTAAGAGTCCCATGTTACAGGGGAAGGGAGAGATGGGGACATGCCTGGGTCCTGGACACTATTCAGGCATAACTATATCCTTCCAAACCTTATTGATGGATGAGCACACAGACCCAGCAACCAGACCCATTTGCAGCAGACTGCACAGAAAAATGAAGCTACTTCAATGCTTATAGCTCCAGGCAATTTGCACCTTCTCACCTCATAAAAAGAGAGAGAGAACAAAAAAACCAAAAACCAAACCTACGTGGCGGTGCGAGGTGTGCGACTATGAGACCAACGTGGCTAGAAACCTTCGGATCCACATGACCAGTGAGAAGCACATGCACAATATGATGCTGCTTCAGCAGAACATGTCCCAGATCCAGCATAACCGGCACCTGGGCCTCGGCAGCCTGCCGTCCCCCGCTGAGGCCGAGCTCTACCAGTACTACCTGGCACAGAACATGAACCTGCCCAACCTGAAGATGGACAGCACTTCCTCAGATGCACAGTTCATGATGGGGGGGTTCCAGCTTGATCCCACCAACCCCATGGCAACGATGGCTCCATCTCTAGGTGAGGCTGAAGGGGTTTCCATCACGTTCATGTGGGAGACCCAGCAAAGGCAGCCCATGAGCTCCCTTTGTGTGGTGGTCAAGCATGGAGGCTGCACAGTGCAAATTTCTCATCTGTGTTCATCCAGAGCAGTTTTTCCTCATCTTGTGGCTTTTGTAGTACATTTTCCAAGAGTTTTCATAGGGAGTTAATGGAACAGCAGACGCGGGTTACAGATGCCATGGCACTGAATGTTCTTCGTCGTTGTGGAAAGCATCCTAACTACAGTGTTTCCTGAGAACTCCTGGGTTTGGTGGGGAGTGGGAGTAGTTTGGTGGATAGCTTTGAGAGAAGGTGCAGTCACCTGCTGGCACTCCCAAAGGCAGGTGTGTTGTTTGGGGTTGGTTTGTTCCACGCTGTGTTACCTTGAGAAGACGAGGTGAGCAGGTTTGAGAGGGGTGGAAGGGGTGGTGTTCCTCTGCTGCTGGTCACAGATGGGATTGGAGGCTTTTGAAGCTCAGAGCCCCTCACTGCTGAAGCACGGACAAGTTGTATAAGTTGGGAGCGTTTTAACTGAAGTTCCTCAAGTAAATGACAGGGCCTTGGATGTCCACGAGCTGCTTGGGGAGCAGTGTGTGAGCTGTGCACTTGAGGGTGCAAGTCTCACACAGAGGGTTGCAGAGGGAGGCCCTGCCTGTGTTAATAAGCACTTGACACCAGGTTGGCCCTTTTGGCTCAGATACACATGCTATGAGCTTTGTGAGAAGAGAAGCAGATCTTTTCCCATTCTTACACTTTGGTCCAAAACTGAGCAGAGCATTAATAATTCAGAACAGTCTGGTTTTGGGTTTTTCCTGTATGGTGAGTTCAGGAGAGAGTGTCTTAAAGAGTGCCTGCTTCTCAGCAAATAAGTTGCAACATAAGAAATGAAAGTTGCAACATAAGGAAATAACATCTTTTTGATTAACTGAGGAATTGTTGACCTGGTTCCTTTCATAGGATTGTTAAGGTAAGCTGTCACACAAATCAAGGTAAAATACCAAAAAGCTGTAAAAAGAGCATAAATGTCTTAAACACAGAAAAGGAGAGCGAAGTGGCACAGGAGTCCTGGTTTGTCTCTGTGCTTGTTCAGAGTTTCTCTGCATCTCTCAGGTGCTCTGGTGTGAGCAGGAGCCTGTTGTACTCAGTAGCTGTGGGTGAGCAGAGCTGAGCCCTGGTTTGAGGAGCCAGCCTGACAAACATGGGGTCCTCCTGGCTCTCTGTGACACGCTCTCACACTGGCTTTATTAGTTGATTCTTTACCTTGTCAAAACTGTTTTTAGAAGATTCTTCACCATTTTGAACTCTTGGACAAGAGATGAGATATAACAGTGCAGGAGTGGCACTTCTCAGGTTGTTTCTGTCCGTGCCATGTCCTGCACTGTTGCCAGCTTGTGACAGCTTGTGACAGCAGTGCGGTGACCTCCCTGTGAGGCGGCCATCCCCAGGGCTTGTGACTGTTGACCTTTGTTTTCTGTGGTAGGGACTGTGCTTAGCTACTGCATGAGGTAGCATTTGCTTCTCCGGGGAGGCAAGAAAAAACAGAATGAAGTGTTAATGCTTTTCTTGAAATAGCCACAGAAAGTTTCAGTGTGATACTATGGAATTCTTCATCCTCTCAAAGTCTGTAGGGTTTTTCTTGCTACCTTTGATGGGCAGAGGGCTGGATGATCCTTGAGCAGGAGGGTAGCAAGGGTGACAGTAGTCCGTTCCCAGCCTTCTGTGCTGGCTGCAGTAACTTTTTTCTTCAGCTCTGATGCAGACCAGCAAACAGAGGAGTGGGCAAAGGGACACACACAGCTGCGTGTGGTCTCCCTGTGCTTGTGGGTACACAGGTGGCACTTGGGGAGCAGCTCGTGTTCTGCTCTGTGTTTATCTTCTGGAATTCAGCCTTTCTGACCTCTCTTTCCCCTTTTTTCTCGGTGCAGTGGGTGGCGAGATCCCGCTGGACATGCGGTTGGGTGGAGGACAGCTGGTGTCTGAGGAGCTCATGAACTTGGGTGAGAGTTTCACGCAGACCAATGACCCGTCGCTGAAGCTCTTCCAGTGCGCTGTGTGCAACAAGTTCAGCACAGATAACCTGGACATGCTGGGCCTGCACATGAACGTGGAGCGCAGCCTCCCCGAGGACGAGTGGAAGGCGGTGATGGGGGACTCATACCAGTGCAAGCTGTGCCGCTACAACACCCAGCTCAAGGCCAACTTCCAGCTGCACTGCAAGACCGACAAGCACGTGCAGAAGTACCAGCTGGTGGCACACATCAAGGAGGGGGGCAAAGCCAACGAGTGGAGGCTCAAGTGCGTGGCCATTGGGAACCCAGTCCACCTGAAATGCAACGCCTGCGACTACTACACCAACAGCCTGGAGAAGCTGCGCCTGCACACCGTGAACTCCAGGCACGAGGCCAGCCTGAAGCTCTATAAGGTAAGGCTTGGCTTTGCTTCATCTTCTTTCATTTTCCAAGGAAAATCTAAGTTGAACCACAGTGCACTGTGACCCTTTGGAGATGAGCTGCTGAGACCTCTCCATTGGCCCCCAGTCTCACTGTGTTCTCTGGGTGACTGTGGTTGTCCAGGCTTCAGGGCACTAGGTGTTCACTCCACAGTGCTTTAGAGGGGGCTTGTGTGTCTTGTGGCACTGCAGCTGTGATACCCTGCACAGAAATGGAACAATCCCTGTTAGAAAAGTTGTGCAACGTGACGTTTGCCTGTGTTTTGTTGGCCCTTTCCCATGGAGTTTGTCACTCTGTGTCACTGGAAGGCTCTCAGAGGGGTCAGTGTGCTGGTCCTGGCAGGGCCGTGGCTGCAGTGCTGCTGTGCTCTGTGCAGTCAGTGCTGGGTGTGTGAGCAAAGTGCTGCTGGCTGCTGGAGGGGAGGGGGCTGCAGAGGAGCCGTGAGCATGGCCCTGCACCTCGCAGGCCTTGCCTGTTCCATCCACGGCGCTGTTTGGGCTGTCACTCCCATCTTGTTGTCTTTTCCCCCACCCCCCTCGTGCGCGTTATCTTTATAACCATTATAACCATCTTCTCTTTCCTGTCTCACCGGTCTGGTCCCCAGCCCCCTCCCCTTGCTGGCTGAGCCCTATGGGCTGTAACCCAAGAGGAGCTCCGGATACAGTAAATAGTCCTTTCACTCGTGCAGCAGAATTGCTCCAGACGTTTCTATTGATTTTCACTGGACTTAAAGCTTCACCTTTTTCTCTAATCATCCCATAATAGCTTTAGTATGAACAATCAGGTACGAATTGCCATAAATCTCAGCAGCCGCATCCCCTCCATTCACACGTGCTCTCCCCTCATTGTCTGCTCATTCCTCACAGGATTTTTGTATTTTCTGCCCTCATCCTTTTCTTCCTGCTTTCCCCCAGCTGTGCTGAGGTTTCTTTATATACACACAGAGTGTACCTTGCATTTTTTAATTGCTTCTTTGAAAACTTTTCTTTATGTAATGGGAATTTAAGAGCTGACATTGAGCTCTATGGTACCCACCCACTTCACAGTGTAGACACGTTTTCAAACCTCCTGGATTTTTCCTAGGAATTAACAGTTCCAGCCAGTTCAGGGAGGAAGGTTACAATCAGGAGCATCATATGAGGTTTACCTTGAGCTGTGGTTGTTGGACCTACCTGGCATTGGTGGGGAGCTGCTCAGAGCAGGGCTGTGTTTCTCTGAGCTCATTGTTGAGGCCAGGATGGCTGTGACAGCAATTGTTCCATCCTGAGCTGAGATCCAGCCTCACCCATCAGAGTCTGGCTCTGGAAATGATCAGGTGTGCACATACACCTCTGCTCTCTGGCATGCAGGAGGCTGGGAGAGTTACACACCTTGGAAACTGGGGGCAGCACAGTCCCCATGAGACTTCAGGAACCCAGCTGAGGGAGCTGAGTCTCCTCTGTGGAGGTCAGTTTGGGGTACAAGAGAGCTGTTTGAAAGCTGTGTTATGATTTTTTTACACACAATGTTGTTCTTTGAAGCTTACGTTGCAAAGGTTTAAAGTTTTCTTTATCCAGGCCCTTCATCTACAGTGGGTTCCAGTGGGGAAAACAATTGAGACACTAGAATTCTTTCACTGGGGGGAAAGAAAAGGGAAAAAAAAGAAAAAATGGAAAAAAAAATCCCACCAGCGTCGGGGGACGGGCAGAGGTTCTTGTAATAAAGATTGCTAGGATGTTTTCCTTGGGCAGGCACAGAGGAACTGTCAGTTTTCAGGTCTGTGAGAGGCCTGGGCAGTCTCAGTGCTGCTCCAGCCCTGCATTGCCTCTGACACAAAGCAGTGAAACACCAGCTGAGGGATAACACATTCCAGAGTAATGGATTCCTTTGGAATGCTCCATGTATTGGCCTTCAGGTATGGCTGGGTAAAGCTGGGAGCAGAGGTTGGTGGATGGCTGGGTTCACCAGTCTTGCTTCAGCATGGCTGGAATCAGGGATTGATTTAATGGAAAGCCTCTCTGGATGAGGCATGGATCAGACAGCTGCAGCAGGGCTCTGGGGCCTTGGAGCAGCAGTAATGCCATGTCTGCTGATAACTGAAGGGATGCAGCAGCACTGGGGGGAGTTCACAGAATGGTTTCTCTTCTCTCAGGCCTTGGTGTGGTCTGCAGTAAATTGAGATTGATTGGATGTTATTTTTCCTCTTGCTAATGTAATCCATTAGCCTGGCACATGCATAATCAGTTTAGAGCACAGTTAACTGGATGTAATCGAGTTCTTCCCTGCCTGCTGGAGAAAATCCTCTCCAGATGCTGCTGGGTGAGAGCACACACTGGGCTTATCACACACAATCCTCCTTATTCTGCTGCTTTTGCCATTTTTTTCCTAAATCACATGTTATTGGCTGCTTGCATTGCCCAAGTGCCACTTCTGTCAGTGTTACTTGCTGCCAGAAAATGTGATCTGGACACACTGTCAGTCCCTAGTCGGGTGAACCTTTTAGTCTTCTCCTGCAGCACTGCCAGTGCCAGGGGAGAAGGTCTGGTCTTCTGCTGCCATCTTCATCCTGCACATCGCAACAGCTTCTGCTAGGCCTCCTCCCTGGCAGGGTAAGGGAGAGGAATGCCAGAAAACTGGAAGGGTCTGGTAACCTTCCCTTTATTGTTGTGCACTCCCAGTTCCTTGCTGTCCCCCTAAAATTCTGTGACTCAAGTGGAAATCCTGGTTTATCTGGAATTGCTGGGGGAAGGTGGTGCCTGTCCTTTGCTGTGACTGCTGAGCACCCTGGGTGGCTGAGGGGTTTCTGTCCTGAGCATTTCCCTGCAAGGCAAGGGCACCACTGTCAGTGCATGGCATGGCATTTTGGGATGGATGCTCTGGCTTGAGGCAGATGATGGCTTTGCAGACCCTGCCTCCCATGGCTGGGACATGCTGTGGCCTGGCTGACAGGGGTTGTGGGCAGAGGCAAGGGCAGCTCCCTGGGGCAGGGCCAAGGCTGTCTCCCCGTGGCTGCAGAGCCTGGGCCTGGAGCAGAACAGAGCCTTCCTCACATCTGGAAGAGGTTGGGCACAAGCTCCCAGCATCTCCTGCACAGGTGGAGTTTCCAGAAGGAATTAATCTGCTTGAGAGAGAGCCAGGTTTGGACATTTCCTACAACTTCCTGACAATCTCTAGTTCAGAATGTGCAGCTCAGAAGAAGTTTAAACAAAGAACTACTGAAGAAACACATGCTGGCCAGACTGCCAGCAAGTGCCTTCAATGAGTTCATTCAGTGTCTTCCTTTTCAGTGTTTCCAAGTGCTGAGTTCACTTTTTTAGGGAATAGGGAGTCTGGAGCAGAGGGTTTGGGTGACGTGGTGCCATGCATAGAGGCTCTTTGTTAGCTAGAGATGCAGAGTGTGCAGGAAAATGACTCTTTAATATCTGTGCTCGTGGTGGTAGTGGCGATGAAACTGTGCATGTGTGCTGACTCTGACAGAGGCAGAGCTGACCTGTGGGAAGGGAAGGAGGATGTGCAGCTGTACACCCAGCAGAAGGCCTCAGTTCCACCATGGAGCAGCATTGTCCCATTGTGCCTCTCCCACAGGGGCTTCTGTCTCCTTTGCTGGCCACAGGATTCTCAAAGAAACTCGTTGGAAAATCCCCAAAAAGTTTTAATCCCAGAGGATGCATGGAATATTGTATGAGATGTAGCTACAGAATGATGATGATGATGATGATGATAATGTATTCAAATGCAATGTCCTTCCATAACAGAACAAGGCAAAGAGTGCCTTCTGTAATAGTGGTTAACTTTGAAGTTAAAATGATGTGAAAATGGGTGAGATACTGTTGGATACAGTAAAGGGTGTGATCTATGTGGAGTTACCAAAAAGCACCTCAGGTGCTTGTGGTAAACGAAACAACCCCTGAGAAAACAGAGCAGGGGGAACCTGGCCAGAGTCCACAGAAAGCCCAGTGTGATCAAATAGGAAAGTATTTCATGTGGAGGTAGGGCAAGAGAAGAAGGCCCATGTTACAGGGAGGGCAAGGAGAAGAGCATTCTTCTCATGTGTTCAAAAGCAGAATTGAAAGGTACCTCTTTATGGAGGATAAATCCTGAAGGGCGGTCTCACCTGGAGGAGCCATGAAGGGAAGAGTCACTGGCTTAGCAGGACTCTGCTCTGGGAGCTCTGGAGGAGCCCCACAGGACGGGGCAGAGGCTCCTGGCAGTACTGTGGGCCAGAAACTGCAAAGCATTAAGTCAGCAAATTGATAGAAACCGTAATAGAAAAGGACCCTTAGATCCAGACCGTGGGTCCCGTTGGGATTGACAGCTATTTTGATACAAAAAGCTCTCTGTATCAGTTTAACCCTTTGAGACCCGTCCTCCATGGGGCTGCATGTTTCTCTGAGTGACAGATTTCTCCGTGGCACTAAAAGATGTCTTTACCTTCCTTTAGGTATTGAATACCAGAGTCTGTTAGTACAGGATCACAGAACTTTTCCTTTCTCTGCACTGCTTTTTGAAAGGGCTGGAATCAGAACTGCTGAGAGCACACAGCGTTGCTTGCTCTATGTTTTATTTATGGGCCTCTGTCACTTAGGTTTTTCTTTCAAGTTTTCCAGTAAGTGCTGAGCCATGTGCAGCCAGCAGCTTAGTAAAGAAACCACCCTGTAAAAGCAACGTAAATAACAAAGGAGTGAGAGTGCAGCTGGAGCAGGAGCCCTGGTCAACAGCAGGAACCAGGAGCTCCCCAGAACATGGAGCTAAAAACCCTTGGTTAAACCGGGTTTAGAAGTTAAAGTATTTGTGAGAATGGGCTACAAAACCCAACTAAACAAACCAAACACAGGGAAAAAAAAACCAAACAGAAAAACACCTTGTCAAGCTTTATCCTAATCTATATAAGCTCGGTTTTTCCTGGCTTCTGTAGCAGCCTGTGGGCAGAGCAGCAGGAGTGGGTCTTGGCTCTCCCTATTCATGCAGAGCTGTGAATTGGCAGGGAGGGTCTTACAGAGCTGTTCTCAGCCTCAGGTGTCATCTCAAAAGAAGGTGTCATCATGTTGGATGGAGTGTCAGTGTGCATCTGACCCTTTCCCATGCATGATGCCAGTTCTGCCTGTGTTTATGGTTCATTCTTTTATCCTGGCAACTTTGGAGCATGAGTATTTAAATCTCCAAGCAGGAATTTTTCCCGTGTGAGGTGATGCTTCTTGTTGGGATGTTCAGGGAGAGGACAGGGTGGTTCTGGCCACAGCTGTGGTGCAGGGTGGCTGACAGGCTGTGGCAGACCCTGCCTTGGTGGCACCAGCTGCCAGCGAGCCACTGTCCCTCCCGTGCTGGTGTGGGAGGCGGCTGCTCTGCAGAGCACAGCGTGGACGGAGGGAGGGAGGGGTGCTGCTCCAGATCCAGGAGTCTGGCCCTGTCCTCTGGGTGGTCAGCCGCTGTGAGCAGTGGTAGGCATCCACCTACTGTCCTGCTTGCAGCTTCAGCTCTGCCGCGGGAAGCTCCAGGCAGCAGACCTGAGAGGATGCTTGTCCAGGACAGGTAATGGGCCTGTTTGTTGTGGCCTTATCCAACTGGTCTGCGGTCTTATCCTCATGGTTTGTCAGGGTCTTATTCACAGCACGTCTGTCAGAGTCTTTCCCCCATCCTGCAGACACCCAGCACAGGCAGTTGAGCAAGTCAGGGTTTGGGAATGCTGGAGCAAGGAGGCAGAGGAGCTGGGAGCAGCTTGGTGTGAGGCTGCAGCAGGCAGGTGGCACTGGAGGCAGGGCACAGAGCGTGTGCCAAGGGGCTGTGCTCCTGCAGCTCCCCTGAGGATCCCACGCTCCCTCTGGCCATCGTGTTTCTCTTTGCAGAGGTTGTTCAGGAAACCTCCCAGTCAGACCATTCCCCAGACTCCTGAGCAGTCACACTCCCAAGGCCAGAGATTTCACTGCTGGGACCAAAGCCCCTCCAGTGGTGGCTCCAGTGACCCGATGGGTCCCCTGTGACTCCCACACCCCCTCACCCAGTCACACCAGGTTTCCTCACCAGTTCCACCCCAGGTTTCCCATGGCACAGCCTCAGATGTCTCATTCCATAAAGCCATTTATTCCTGGTGTAGTAACAGAGAAACAGAGCTGGTGCCTCTGAGGAAGGATCCCCAACAAAAGAGCACCTGGGCTTTTATATCCTCACAGTCTGCCCACGCACAGCTCTCCAGGTCTCAGTTCCTGCCCCTCTCTTCCTGCCCACCCACCTTGCTGGTGTTACTGGACTCCCATCTCCTTTGTTATCCAAGCAGCTGGCACTTCCCAGTTCCTGCTGTGTCTCCCAGTGTCCGTTCACTTGGCTGGTGTCACCTGTGTCTGTGCCCTTTGTTATCCAAGGCTTGGCAGCTCACAGCCTCCTGTCCTGGGCTGGAACCCAGAGCTCAGCTGGCATTGCAGTCTGTCTTGAGTCCAGCTGCCTGCACTGGATGGATTCCTCAGCACAGGTGATACACCTCAAAGGCCTCAGAATGCTCTGGTTCCTTTTCTGGTTGGGCAGGGTCAGGTCTTCAGGGCCTTGGGTACCAGCCCTGGCCAAGCACCAGTTCTGCAGCTGTAGGCTCGCTGGCGACGACCTCATTAAATTATGGATGGGCTTTCATTAGCATCCATCTCTGGCAGGGGCTGGTTTGAAGGGAGGGGCCCACAAGGTGCTTTCCCAAACCTGTTCTCTGTGACCTGGCATGGACTGCTGGTTTCTGTTTGGCTGTGTCAGTGCATGGGGCTGCAGGACGCTGTGTTGTCCTTCTCTGGCTTTAACTGAACTAAAGAAACTGTTGCAGCAAAATCCCGGGAATTGCTATGGAAGCAGCATGGGAGGTTCTGTGTTTGCTATCTCATAGGGAATTCATTAAATTACAATAAATAATGTATGCATGGTACATAACTTAATACCATAATGGGCTTTTTCCCCTTCTTGCCAGTCATAAAAATCCTGCTCCTGCACTGTGACGTGGGCAGCCAAGTTCTGCAAGTCAAATTAGGCAATAAAGTTGCACTTGTGCAACAGGTTCTCTGCAAGCTGAGCCTTGGGGTACGGCCGGGCAGCTCTGGTGAGGCTGGCTCAGCTGCTGGGAGATCCTGCTGTGGCAGAGAGGCACAGCTGGGTGCTGCAGCCCAAGGTGCTGGGTGCTGCAGCCCAAGGTGCTGGGTGCTGCAGCCCAAGGTGCTGGGTGCTGCAGCCAGGGCGCTGGGTGCTGCAGCCCAAGGTGCTGGGTGCTGCAGCCCAAGGTGCTGGGTGCTGCAGCCCAAGGTGCTGGGTGCTGCAGCCAGGGCGCTGGGTGCTGCAGCCCAAGGTGCTGGGTGCTGCAGCCCAAGGTGCTGGGTGCTGCAGCCCAAGGTGCTGGGTGCTGCAGCCAGGGCGCTGGGTGCTGCAGCCCAAGGTGCTGGGTGCTGCAGCCCAAGGTGCTGGGTGCTGCAGCCCAAGGTGCTGGGTGAGGGCGCTGGGTGCTGCAGCCCAGGGTGCTGG
The DNA here is from genome assembly GCF_000277835.1 of Geospiza fortis. NCBI lineage: Eukaryota > Metazoa > Chordata > Aves > Passeriformes > Thraupidae > Geospiza > Geospiza fortis. The sequence continues at coordinate 3,299,488 of NW_005054373.1, forward strand.
GTGCTGCAGCCCAGGGTGGGAGCTGGGGAGCTGGTTGCAGCAGACAGGGATGTTCTGATTTAACTGAGGAGGATATAAATGCCTGACTTGTATCCCTGCCTGTCGTCTCTGAACAGACCTGCAGAATGTGCTCAGGCTGATGGACATTCCCGTTTGGGTTCCACCGCACAGATGCAGCAGTTGGGGTTCTCTGACCCAGCTGTGGCCCCTCGGCTGCCCCGCGGCCTCTGGGCTGCCTGGTGCCCCTCATTTGGGCCGAACAGCCACATCTCACCCACCCTGCTCCTCCCTGTGCTCAGGGAAGGATGGATACAAAGAGAATCACCTGGGGAAGTTTCAGGCAGCAGTAACAAAGCCTGTCTCCACAGAGGGGAGGCTAATTACACAGCTAATTAATCCAACAGATGTCACTTTAAATGCCTGTTTCTTTGTGATTCTGTTGCACACATCATGCTGGTTAAACAGACTTCATGGACCCCGTTCAAAATGCCTGTGCAGGCTGCTGGGAGCTGCCAGGGAGACCCCAGGGTGTCCTGTTCCACAGGGAGCAGCAAGTCCCAGGCAGCCTGCTCTGGCTGCACTGTGCACAGGCTGCACATGGGGGAAGTGCCGTGTAATGGCTCTGCTGAGCTAAAAACTCTGAAAGAGCAGCTGTGAGGATCGAAGGGATTGTTTACATTCTTGCTGTGAGTACAGGGCTGAGGCAGAGGGAACCTCCTCCCACCACAGGGCTGGGGGCGAGGCAGAGGGGACCCCATCCTGCCTCATCAGCTCTGCTTGGCATGAGGAAGAGAGTTTGGAAACCTGAGCTGCTCTGGTGAGGTCAGCAGTTCACACCCAAGGCGGTGGAGGGCACAAAGTGCTGTCTTGTCTGTCTGTCTGTCTGTCTGTCTGAGGTGAATGTGGTCTGTCCGGTTCCTGCAGCACTGGGAGGGCTCCCTGCTCTGCCTCCTCAGGGGAGAGGCAAAATGACCATTTCTTCAATGTTTTAAGTGAGTCTCTGCTCATGAGGGCAGAGCGTGGCGTGGTGGCCCTGCAGAAGGCAGGAGCAGCTCCATATCCTGGTGTGAGCTGGTGCTGTGTGCTGAAGTCACTGTGGGACAGCTCCTGTCAGCCTCTCTGAGACTGCCCCCGTGCAACATCTGGCTGCCAGCTGGGGGAATGGGGACAGCCGTGGCACAGTGCTGTCAGTGCAGTGATGTTGTGCTGCCTTCCCCCCGTGGTGTGGCTCTGCAGGCTGGTACCATTTGGGCAGGGTGTGAACGTGTGTCCCTCACCTGAGGCCAGCCTGCTGTGGCCAGGCGCTGTCACACTGCCTGGGCATGTCCCCATGGAAAACTGGGCTTGGGAAACGTCCCACCTTCTGTGTGTGCTGCCTTGGCCTTTTGTTCTACTTGGATACCAGAGGAGTCAGATGGTTCCCTGCATCTCACTGAGCAGATTGCTTCTGGACACAGTGGGTTCGTGGCTGCAGCGTGGGACCAGGGCCCCCAGCTGTGTGCTATGGGGGAGCTGCTGGAATGGAAATGCAGCCCCAGCACTCTGGAAATGCCCCATGAGAGAGTGCTGGAGGCAGTGGTTGAGCTGCCTGGTACAGCTGCGGGGGAAGAGCATCTTCCTGGGGTCTCAGCATCCTCGATGAGTCGCAGTTGGCGGCTTGATTCAGTGTAATGGATGTGTGCTCATTTCCCACAGCTGATGAGGATTATATCAGCTTGGTTTAACAGTCTCATTTGCTGCTCCCAGTGCACACTTGTTTTAATGCGTTTCAGTTAATGAGGTAGAAGAGAGAATGAGGTGTTACTGTTTATGTACAGACAGCGAGGCTGTGCCGAGGGCTCTGGAGCCCGGCAGTCCCTGCCCAGTGCTCTCCAAGGGACAGCATTAGCTGGCATTTATAGAAAATTTATTGGCTGCGGTTTATCCAGGTGAAATTTCTCCCAGTGGTGCACATTTCTCTCTCCTGCCTACCTTATGCTTTATTGCAAGCTGCAAGACATGTTGCCAGCAGCCTGTCCACAGGCAGGGATGTCAGCGGGCTGAGGGGCTGGTGTTGAGTGTCACAAAACACCCCAACATGTTTGATGTGGGCAAAGCTGCTGCCATCTACCTGGGCTAAAAAGTTCTCCTGTGCCCCGAGGGGGTTTATTTATGGCTGGGGCACTCCGTGCTTTCCTTGTTGTACTGCTGTGGTGTTTTCAGGTCCCTGTGGGGTCAGGGCCATGCAGAGCCAGGCACTGGGTGAGTCGGCTCCTTGAGCGGTGCCCTCGGAGCGCCTTCCTGCTGTGTCCAGGTGTGGAAATGGACACCAGGGCCCTGACCAGTGTGATTCTGCCTTCCTGAGGAACTGGGTATCCTTGTGCTTTGGTGAATATTTGCCATGGGCTGGAGCTGCACTCCTTGGAGTGGCATCCCATGCGCCCAGCCCGTGCCTGGTGCCAGTGGATGGCTGAGGCCACTGCCTCCGTGCTGGCTGAGGTCCGGGCTGGCACCAGGGCTGGCAGCAGCCAGGGGCCGTGCACGCGGCGCTGCTTTGAAGGTGAAGCTGCTGTTGGTTTAAGCGGGAATTAAACAATTACCGCGTCTTAGTTCTCCCCACCTCCGGTGGATTGACTCTATAAATTGTCAGCCTGTTGACATTTTAATGTGAATTATGTCATATGGTATCCCCTTTGATTTCAGCATGCCTTAGTTTGTAAATACACGAGCCTCTCAAAGGGCTGTGGTTAGCGCGCACGCGGAGGCCTCAGGGGTTTTGGTGGGGAAGGAGAGCAGCGCTCGCTCTGGTGCCTGGCACGGCTCACACATCCATGGCTGCTGGAGTGCCCTGGGCTCGTGGGGCTCAGGGACCCACAGCCTGGCACCCTGTGCACCCCCCAGCCCCCTCTGTGCGTGGTGTGGTGCTCCCCTGCCCTGCACGGGGTGAGCGCTGCCCGCGTCGAGTGGGGTTTCTCCTGTGCCCATCGCTGGCCTGCTCCCCAGCCAGCTGTGTCTGTCCCCTGGTCTGGTTCCTACTGTGACACCCCTGTCCCCATCCAGCCCACAGTCTGTGCTGCACACAAACTCCTAATTCAGCACATCCTGGGCATTTGGGTCATTCTTTGAAAACTGGCCCAGAGAGTTGTAGTGTTCACATGGAGGGGCTTTAGGCAGGGCCAGCAGAAGAGCAGGGAGCTCTCCTGGGGTGACCCCTTCTGCCCTCAGGTGAGACTCACGTCCTTCCTCTCCAGCACAAAGCCAGAGGGTGTGAGTTTGAGAATTCTGATTTCCTTCGCTTTGCCCCCAGCAGCTGTGGGACTGCTGTGTAACTCTGGGCTTGGTGCAGGTGCGGAGCTGCAGCTGTACTCTTGGGGTGTGTGCAGGGTACATGCTGTGGCACCTGCTGCTGAGCCCAGGACCTGCCCCTGGGAGGGGGCACACAGGAAGGACAGTGCCTGGCTTTGGCTTTTCACCACTAGCAGCAGTGCTGGAAAGGGACCAGGTGCTGGCAGGCCCTCCGAGAAGGGACTTGCTGTCCCAGAGCAGGTTTCCAAGCATGCTGTAACCATAGGTGGGAGAGGTTTAAAGGCTTTGGAGACATGCAGATGATGTTTTCATGTCATGGGGTCTCTGTTACAGACACCTCTGGCTGCCTGTGAGTGTTTTTCATGGTCCCACAAAGCAGCACCTTTGCTTTTATCATTTTCACGCCTCCTTTGCTCTGACTTACCTGGATTTTCCAGTGCATACCCACCTAGGCCTGTCAAAGTGTCTGACTCTGGGCTGTGCAGGGGGATTATCCAGACATGAAACCTCCAGACTGACCTCCTGCTAACATAGGGTAACCATGAGCAGATATTTTTGCAGACAAGTTAATCCCATGTGGTCACAGAAATGAGAATTTTGGGGCAGCTGGAGTAACTGGAGTTACTTCTGCAATTTCATAAGCAGAGTTTAGAAATCTGTTATCTCCTCACACCTTTCTGTGAGAGATGCTGCTCCCAAAAAAAGGTTTTGTTGCTTCCGTTTTGTTTTTGAATTGCAGTGATCAGTCCACCCTCCTAATGCTGTGTTTGTCATTTACCCAGTGTGTGTCTCTGCAGACTGTCCACTGGAATTGCAGAGCCAGAACAGCTAAAACCAGTGGATAGTGGGCCTAGTTTTTCCCAGGGGTTTCTGTACCTGTGAAGGCAAATGCCAGTGGATGCAGATACACAGGAACAAAGAGAGCACCAAAGAGCAGAGACATTTATCATCTCGGGTGTGCTCTGTTTGCCTCAGTGTGCTTCTGCACTCCCTGTGTTTTCCATTGCTGTAGTCTGTCCTGGAGGGAATAGCTGTAACTAATGCTCAGAGCCATTCTATTCTCTTGTAGATCCCTCTGCAGAATTCTACTACAGTTGAATGAGATTTTAGATATACACAGGAAATACAGACAGCAAACCCAACTGTTCCTAGGCTGCGAACTGCTTGGTGGCAGTATGGAATCCATGAGCCAGGCAGTTGTGCTGCTGTGGATTGCTGTGGGTCACTGATGTGTCCTCCCTGGTGGAACCCAGGTGGGCTGGGAGCTATTACATGCCCAAGGACTGGATGGGTCTCCCAGTTAAATTTGGAGAAGGCTGTGTTTGAAGGTTTCTCCTCCCCAAGAGCTTGGTAGCTTTCCTTACAGAGTACTTGCTCAGGGGTGTGGGGCAAGGAGCAATTGCACGAATTTCTGCACACAGCTCTTAGGACACCTTGGTGTCCATTGAGTTCATGGAGCCCTCACAACCTTGCAGAACATAGCAAGTAGCAGGTTGCCTTAATTCAGCCCTTTGTGTGCAGACATTATTTTGGTTCTTAATTATAACTAGTTCCATACATATTTTTCCAGCAGGATTCTTGCCTCATTCTGTGAGTAATTATTCCATTTCTTTTTATCTTCCTCTTTCATTACATTGCCCCAGGCTTTGTCTAATACAATCCAAAGCTTTCACTGAATGAAGAATTATTTATTTTCTCATGGGCATTTCTGTGGTGCTTGTGTTCTGTTTGTGTTTCATAGACACTCAAAGAACTTACCTTGGCAGTGTGGTCTGAAATCAGCTTCAAATCTTGTTCAGGGTAGGCTGATGCCCAACATGTGTCTCAGCTGGTGCTCTGGCTGCCCAGCCTGGTGCCCAGCCCTGCAGCCTGTGCCACTGGAGAAGGGCTGCTCCACTGCCAGGAGCCTTCCCTGGCTCCAGGGTTTTCAGCTCACCTTCAAGACTCAAGGAGTACTATATATTTCCTCTTTCTGCTCCCATTCTGTCATATTAGTCCATCATAGCATCCTTTAGTTTTCCTTCCTCTCTTATCACCTGATGTTGAAAAATCCTTGTTGTGGACTGTGGGCAAAGGATGGGTGGGTCTTTTGTTTTTCCAAGGATCTCCGTTGGCTTCTGCATGGGGAGATTGTGTCCTCAGTGTCTTTGATACTGATACTCTGTGATTTATGGAGAGGATTGAACAATTGTCTAGTGCGTTGTTGTTACTGTTTTTGGTTATCTGCTGGGAGCCGAGGGGTACAGTGCTGTAAGAAGTTAGAAAGAAGCCGTATGAAGACCAGGAAAGCTTCAGCCCATCACGGCTTCCCTGGAGATGGATGAAGCAATAAATCCTGGGCGAGGGGAGTGGATCTGTGTCCGTAGTGTTTTATTGAACAGTGTGAGCTCAGGCTGGGTTTCACGGCTGGCGCGGGGTCCCACGTGGTTTCATGGTGCGTTGTTACAGCAGTCCCTGGTCACACACGGGGTCCCCTCTGTCCCCCTGTCCTGCCCCCAGCTCAGGGGCTGCTGGGGCTCTGCTGGGCTCTGGTCTGCAGCCCCTGGGGCAGCAGGAAGGGGGCTGGCACACCTGGCTGCCCCTGCACTTTGGGACACGGGGCAGGGCACAGGGGTGTCACACAGTCCTCAGGCTTTTCCTTCTGAGACCAGTGGTTCCTTTCCAAAATACTTAATATGGGGGAAAATAGCATTTTAATTTAAATCCTTAAAGCAGGCTCCACACATAGAGAGGGCTTTGGGTGGCTCAGTGAGCTGCATTTTCTCAGCTATGTTATCAGCACACGACCAAGGAGCGTGCTGCATCAGAGCCCCTCGGAGAGCCCTCCTGGGTAACACAGGGATCCTTCCCCTGGCTGCCCGAGGAAACCAAACATCACTGGTAGGGAGAGTCCCAGCCTGGCTCTGTGTTACAGAAAGCCCTCTTCAATCACTCAGCAGCTACACAATTACAATATGGACAACAGATTTCAATCCTGTCGTCTTTCCAGGTTCCCCCCAGACTTCTGATTACATAATTTACTTTTTATTCAGTGTTTTTCCATATTCCCAGGCTGCTCTAGTTCACCTGAATGTTCACAGCTTAGCAACTCACACTGAACTGATTATTTTCAAGTAGATGTACAAAATGTGTTATAAATGTCTGGGCAGTGGCATTGTGAGGCCTGCTTATGGTTACTGTCTTCAGTTGTTTTTTACCCATTTGTTTTCTTGACCCTGGAAAAGACAAGGCTCCCTGAATTCTTCAGCTCCTGCCTATTCCAGTACTGAGATAGGAGTGGGCTGGAAGCCCTGAGCCTCTTCCTTGGTGATGTTGCTGCATTCTGGCACAATTGTTTTTTTCTTTTTTCATCACTTCATCCTATTGTTGTCCATACAGTGCTTTTCTGGCAAAAGTGCAGCTTTTCCTCCGTGTTTCTCCAAGGATGGCAGCATCCGTGGAAGTACAAAGTGACAAAACTGTATGCTTTCCTGAGGATGAGAATGTCCCAAATCCAGGCTTTGGTTCAGTTGCAAGAGGAGTTCAACCATTCCCAAGTCTGTGCTCCCCACAGGAGCCTGCTGGGTGAGGCTGGCTCTGGGTGACACCCTGACATCCTGACTGGTCGCGGGAGAGGTCACCTTGTGTGCAGTTTGTTGGTTCCTGTTGGCCAGAGGTGCCCTTGCAGGGCTGTTGTGGGCCCTGTGCTGGAGCCACAGCCGGGCAGGGGCGTGCAGGGTTGAGGGCAGCACTTTGCAGGCCAGCTGATAGGAAATGTGCTCTCATGGTGCTGTGGTTTTAGCACTATAATTAGCAGGATCGATACTCGCGCTCCTGTGTGCATCTCCATGTGCAGCGGCGCTTGTTCTCCCAGGGGAGAGTTCGAGGAGCTGGAAGGTTCTCTGCAGTTAAGTTGTAGTTGCCCAAGGCTGGATTTCCTGTGTTGGCAAGTCGGCAGGGCAGCTGTGGGAGAAGAGGAGTGCCCAAGTGCAGTCAGACCTGTTCCTTTCCCCTCTCTGGGCTGCTCAGCAAGGGTACGGCGACCCAGGTGTGCAAGGGATGCCTGTGCTGCTGGAGTTAGGTACTGCAGCTGGACACAGCATCTCTGGCATCTCCTCCCTCCTCGAGAGCTCTTCAGCCAGCATCTCACCCTGTTTCCCCTGCCCTGGGAGGGATTGGCCAGCACAACTGGGCCAGTGCTGGCTCCCCATGGACTTTGTCCTTCCTTGAGGCATGGGAAGGAAGTCTTCCACAGGAGGACTCTTAGTGAAGCTCTTGGCTGTCAGCTGAACCCATACAGGTTTGCATCTTTGGGCATCTCTTCCAAGGAATGATTAATTAGTGCTTGCAGGTCTGTTGCACAATTAAAAAGGTGTGGGGGCTGTGATTACAAGTGCAGCCTTTCTTGGCGCTTGCTTTCTGTTAACCTCTGTTGTTCCCTGTGCACAGACCCCATGGGACTGTGGGTGTGCAGGGATGCTGCTCATCATGGGCAGCATGAGCAATGTCCTTGTTAGGAGCTGCTCCAAGACCCTGTGAAGAAGTTGGCTGCTGAAGCCAAGCAGTAGCTGGGACTGTGCCTCCCCCTGGGCTTTAGCCCCTCCTCATTAAGCAGGTCCGGGCTATTGATTGGGAGCTTGTGTTTGGAAGAGTCTTACTTACTCTATGCATTATCTTGACAGATTGATCAGACCTGATTGAGAACCTCTTAAAGGAACGAACAGCTGTAATGGGAAAGTTGGACTCTGTCATCCGTTAGGATGATTCTGGGAGCGAGAAGAACGAGGCTGACATCTTGGAGCAATTGTATTTACAATTAACATGGCTGAAAACGATTGCCTCTATTGATCCCCCCTTCCTGCAATTACAGCCCCATTGTTTACATTCCAGCACTTCAGTTATAAAAAGGAAATTCAATAATTATTGCATTATTTAAAGTTAAAGTGCCACAGAGTTTGCTGGCTATGCTTGCTGGTTGATTTAACGTTCAGTAAAATCCATGCTGAGCTCTCCATCCTTAGGCTGAGCAATATTTGGCTTTTAATGAGACTTCAAGGGCTGGTGGAGCAAACCCCATTTGCTGGGTCGTTTTGGGTTTGTGAGGGAACCCAAAACCTTGCAGCATGGCTTCATGGCTAGCAAGGAGAGCATCTGTGGTGTTCACTTACTGCCTGGCAGGGCTGGAGGGCTCAGAAAATACAGATGTGGTGGGGTGTAGGGATGGGCTGTTAATGGGGGCAATTGTGTCTGTTCTTGGGAACTTGGACTGGTACCTCAGGCTCTGTGGCAGGAGGGAGTGCTACATTTCCAGCCTCTAGGTAAGAAAGATAAGTATAAGATAAGCAGTTGCCACAAGCTCAGCCTGCAGAAACTCAGGGGCAAACGAGCCTGAGCCGCAGCACTGGCGCTGCACCACGGAGGTGTGAGCACAGAGGCAGGAGCAGGGAAGGGTTTGTAACGCTGCTCCTCTGGAAGCAGTCAGCAATTCAGGATGTTGGTTGGATATGAAAGAGCAGAAGTTCAGCTTTTGAACCTGCTGCTGGATGCAGGGTCGATTTCCCCCTTGCAGGAGGAGGGGGCTGCTGGCACTGCAGCCCGCCCCAGCACAGGTCCCGCTGCCGCCCCCGGCTCAGGAAATTCCAGCTGGGGCTGCAGGTGTGAAAGGAGAGCAAGATGGATTGGCCAGCCCTGACTTTTATGGAGTACTTGGAACAGACCAGGATCAGACAGCTGCATCCACATGACTTTCATTAAAAATTCAGATTCTTCTCTTGCAGGGCTGTGTGATTTATCTCGAGCAGCACATCAGAGGCACACGGGGGCCAGGAGATGCTCACGAGGCCCCTGAGGTCTGCAGCGGGGTCGGGTCCCTTTCTGTGGTGACCCATAGCCCCGCTCCAGCTCTGCTGTAAGGGTCACCTCCTGTCCCTCCCCAGGGGCGTACAGTCCTCCTGTCCCTGAAGGGTTTCCTACCAAGCCTGTGACTAATTACCCCTGTCTGACCTCACTCCGAGGAAGAGTCAGTCTCTGGGTTTTCTCCTGTGCTGCAGGAGATCAGGAGGTTTTCTCTTGATCTGCTGGCTGGGCTGAAGTGGTTCCAGTAGCTCCTGAGCTTGGGTCAGCCTCTCCAGGTAAACGCTAAAGCTCTGCCTGGTTTGTGTGCTGGTTCTGGTCACTGGCGCTGCTCAGACATCAGTGCTTGTAGGAGGAAGCCAGCACAGTGCATCTCTGTGGTGCTGCTTCTTTCCGTGGCTTTTGTGACCTTTCAGCAGATTTTTGGCTCCTTCTTCCCCAGCTGTGTCTGTCAATTCTTTGAAATCACTGCTTTACCCATCCTAACAGAGCTGAGTGCTGAGTTCAGAGGTACGAAAAGTGTTACATGTGGAGAAAATCTCTGCCAAAGATGTTGAAGTCTGACAACTTCTTTTTCAAGAAGCTCTGGGTAGTGGAGTGGCCTTTGTATTCATGGCAGGGCGTGCTGTGAAGTGGGAGAGCTGGGAAGTGATGTGGAGGAGGCTTCTACAGACTGTTTGTCAGTGACCCACACAGCACCTGGCCATACAGAGTGGTCAGAGCAGTGAGGAAGAGGATGTTTGTGCAAGCAGGAGGGCAGGGAACTCGCTGGGGCCGTGCCTGACAGGCTGTGCACAGCCCTGCAGTGCTGAGGATCCCAGGGCTGCAGCCACCAGTCTGTCACAGCCAGGGTGGGGAACATCATTCCTTTTTTCATGCTGGTTTGCTGCTGTGTAGCCTTTATGAGCTTATTTTCCCACTTTGGGTTCTGGCCCCCCGTCCTGTCGCCTTACCTGCTTGTCCTGCCCAGAGACACTCAGGCGTGTGCTGGGGACCACCATCTGCCTGCCCCTGGGCAGGGACAGAGTTCTGCTGCTGGTTGTCCTGCCAAAGTCTGCAGAAGAAGGGTCCATCCTCAGGTCTGGAGAGAGTTTTCTCACATGTTTTACTGCTTTTGTAGCATGGGCACCTCCTGAGGGTGGTGATGGGGTGTCCCCCTCCCAGTGCAAGCCAAGGACCTGAGGGGTTCCCAGTGCTGTGGGCTGGGCTTGTCCTGAGCAGCTCTCAGGGCCCTCCAAGGGGAAAGCTTTGTGCCAGTTAAGGCTGCAGAGCAACTGGGCTTTTACCCAAAGCACGAGATAGTTCAAAGTGGTGTTGCATCTGCCTGGTGGGTTGAGGTTACAGGTCAGATGTCCCCCAGAACAGCAGCTGAGCTGTTTAACATGGCAGAGAGGGACTGATGAACCCCTGGTGCCCCTGGCAGTGCTTCAGGGGGCTTCTGTCCTGTCCCCATCGGAATCAGGCTCATTGCACCGTGGCTGAATAAACTTGGTGCAGAAAAGATTTTGAGCAGATAGTGGTTTAGCATCTTTTAAAACTGAAAAGATTTTTTAACATTTAAAAGATGCAGAAAAGCTTAGAAATCAGATGGTGAATATTGAACTGCAGGAACAGCTACAGAGGTGTTCAGGAGAGTGTGTTACCTGTGTAACAGGTTACGTGTGTGCCAGCAGCAGCTCGGGGTCTCAGTGCTGGGTACTGGAGTCTCAGGTCCCAGGAGCATTGTGTGGTGTGGGCTGAGGGGGGCTGCCTGCACTCGGGCAGGGTGCTGCAGTGTCATGTTCAGTTCCATGGTGGTTGTGAAGTACTGTGGGGGAGGCAGCATAAGATGGGGAAAGGAGAGCTGGTAAAACAAACGGTTTGGGGTATGTGAAGGATGGAGGCAGAGAAACAAGAACTGACTGCAGCATCATTCCTTACTTTGTTTAAAAATCGGATTTTCATAGTCGTACCCTGTGAGCATTTTCTGCTTAGCAGAAGAAAGCAGTTCTGAGGCAGACGCTGGACAGTGACGGCTGGACCGTTGGTGTGGCGGGACCGGCCAGCGTGGCACCGGGGCAGTGCCAGTGGAGCAGTGCCAGTGGGGCAGTGGCAGTGGAGCAGTGGCACCAGGGCAGTGCCAGTGGGGCAGTGCCAGTGGAGCAGTGCCAGTGGAGCAGTGGCACCGGGGCAGTGGCACCAGAGCAGTGCCAGTGGGGCAGTGCCAGTGGAGCAGTGCCAGTGGGGCAGTGGCACCGGGGCAGTGGCACCAGAGCAGTGCCAGTGGAGCAGTGCCAGTGGAGCAGTG
>NW_005054373.1:3310976-3313144 GCF_000277835.1 Geospiza fortis
CGGGGCGGTGGCAGTGGGGCAGTGCCAGTGGAGCAGTGCCACCGGGGCAATGCCAGTGGAGCAGTGGCACCGGGGCAGTGCCACCGGGGCAGTGCCAGTGGAGCAGTGGCACCGGGGCAGTGCCACCAGAGCAGTGCCAGCCCAGCCACACCGCGGGGCCAGGGCAGGGCTGGGACACACCGAGGGGCAGCTGGCACCGAGCTGGGGCAGAGGAAGGGAGATGAGGCCCCTGAGCAGCCCCGGGCTGTGCTGACCCTGTGAGCACAGGCTGGTTTGGGTGTGTGTGTGGGGATAGGTGCTGGAGGCCATGCTTGGTGCAGGACAGGAACACCCGTGTCCCCTGGGGAGCTGCACTCCTGAGCCGTATGGTTTCCATCAGAGCGTTCCTCTCTCTGTTTCTGATTTAAAGTGTAGCTTTGACTCACCCTGATCAATATTTTGCATGCCATGCGTGAAGAACCAGATGTTGGAAGTTTCCTATTGTGGAGAGGGAGGGGGGAACACCCCCTCAGACTCACAGAAATCGATGTTTTCTGACAGAAGTTGGTTGGTTTTCCTTGGAACAATATATTCTTTTGATTTTCAAGTTGATTTGTCTTCTAACAAGGTTCTGGTTTAGTATTTTGAATTTGTTTCCTGTGATACGGATAAATTCTCACAAGGGGGAAGTTTAACAGTGTGATGGGCAATAACTACACGTACTTGGACAACATTTCATCGCCTCCAGCAGCTCACAGCTCGGACTGGCTCGGCCCCCATGTCTTCCTTCTCTGGACTGCTCCTTTCCTCCACTGGAGGATGGGTTGAATCAGGTGCATGTGCCCAGGCTGGGCTTGGTGGCACCCTCAGCCTGTGACTCCTCCTGCACCACGGGCAGGTGAGGCTGAGCCCAGCAAAGAGGTGTTTGAGAGGAAGCAAGAGAGGACCATAAAATAAGACACACTTATTAAGCTGTTTAAAACAAATGTTTTCCTAAAGCCCCCTTTTAAATGAGAGCAGTGCAGACTGTGCCTCTGGTTCCACAGAGACCATGTCCTTAATATTTCCTTGAACCCATGACCGGATTTTTCTCTAATTGCTCACTGGGGGTTTTCCCTGGCTCAGCACAGAAGCTGCTGCTGAGCCCGTGGGCACTTCCCGAGCTCGGCACGGGGTTTGTGGGATGGGAGGATGGGGCTGGTGTGGCTCCTGAGGATGGATGGGGCTGGTGTGGCTCCTGAGGCCGGGGCTGGTGTGGCTCCTGAGAATGGATGGGGCTGGTGTGGCTCCTGGAGCCAGACCCAGGCTGGCAGCGGGACGGACCAGGAGGCTGTGGCAGGGCTGGGCTGTAGGCTCAGGCACAGCCAGGCTGGCGAGGCTGGGCTGCCTGGGCTGGGCACGCCGCTCTTGTGGCGGGCTCGCTGACCTTTCGTGCCTTAAGCCATTCGTCTTTTTCTGGCTCAGGAAGAGGGTAACGCATGCAAACAATAGAAATGAGACGAAGAAGAAGTTCTTATAAGGGAAAACAGCAAAAAATCTTTTGAGGGCACCAGTGGGATTAGTGCCCTCGTGGATTCTTCAAATATTACAGTGAATTTAATTAAATACATCGTGATCCCAAAAGAGGCTCGTCTAATTAGCCAGATCTAGAATACATTTATTCTCTTTCCTTGCTCTTCCAATGAGAAGCCTCAGCATCAGCTCATATCCTATTTTTAATCATTCCTAGACTCAGAGGGCTCTCCTTCCTCCGTGTGAGCAAGGCACACAGCGCTGGGTAATATGTGTCTTTAATCTTATCTCAGCTGTAACTGAGATAATAAGCATCAGAATTTTTTACCAGAAGGTCCTGGCTGCACGTAGGCAATATTTTTGATTGACAAACCTCAAAATCATGTACAAATGGCTGTACTTGTGCCTCAGGCCAAGTGTGTGCTGAGGAAAGAGTTCCATGAGATGACACAAAGACTCAGGGAGGTCTCGGGGTTGGATGGAAGGAGCTGGCAGGCAGTATTGCACAGCTGAACTGTTAGGTGTGGGATGGAAACACCAAAGGCCTTCATTGAGGGATGTCATGTTGTTTCACCTTGGTTTTCATTTTTTCTCAGCTGGTGACACTCCCTTACTGCTGCCCAGGGGGAAGGGACACAGCTGTGCTGTGGCAGCAGGTGTGGCTGGGGGGGGGGGGG
>NW_005054373.1:3313154-3313994 GCF_000277835.1 Geospiza fortis
CCTCTGCTTCTAAGAAGGAATTTCCATGTCTGTGGGATCCATGACAGGAAATGGCTGCTTGCTTCCCCAGAGGCATGCACCTCTGTACCAGGGGATTGATAGGTGTTGCCAGATAATTGTGGTATGATAATCCAGCATGAGCTGTACTGGCTGTGACCGCAGAGCTCGGGAGGGGACAGGGTTTTTCCAGGTGGTACCTGCCTCTGCTTCTAAGAAGGAATTTCCATGTCTGTGGGATCCATGACAGGAAATGGCTGCTTGCTTCCCCAGAGGCATGCACCTCTGTACCAGGGGATTGATAGGTGTTGCCAGATAATTGTGGTATGATAATCCAGCATGAGCTGTACTGGCTGTGACCGCAGAGCTCGGGAGGGGACAGGGTTTTTCCAGGTGGTACCTGGCTGCAGGCTCACCATTGGCTTTTCAGCCAAGGTCTCTGTCACAGCCATCTTGCAGGCCAGGCTGCTGCTTCCTTCCTCATCCAAGGGAGTAAAACCCGGATGCCAGAGAGCAGAGTTGGATGATGGACAGGATGGCTCTGCACTCTCTTCCGTACACTGTGTCCAGGACCTCTTTATCTAGTGGGTTTGTTGTGTTCTAGGGTTGCTTTGGTTTTACTCTTCCTAGTTTTCCATGAGAATTTACCAAATTTAATTTTGAGTTTGTTATGCAGTTGGATCCCCTCCCAGGACCTTTGATTGTGAAGGAATGAGCCCTGAGTGGGTCGCGAGCAGGTGTTACTGCTGGGTCTGGTGCTTTCCCTCACTGAGGGAGATGGTGTTGGCTGTGTCCATGTGTGCTTTGTGCCCATTTCAGTGCATTTTGGTTTTCTTGCTCTTC
>NW_005054373.1:3314004-3332314 GCF_000277835.1 Geospiza fortis
TGTAATACCTTGGGCACAAACAGGCGTTGTCTCAGTGGATCTGTGTCAAAATGTGGTTCCTTAACTAATTCCCAGGTGGCTTTTAGTGATTTACAGTGGACTAACCCAGGAGGCTGGGGGTGATGAAGGTCACTGACATCCCTCTGCTCTGCTCTCCACAGCATCTGCAGCACCATGAGAGCGGGGTGGAAGGGGAAAGCTGCTACTACCACTGTGTGCTCTGTAACTACTCCACCAAGGCCAAGCTGAACCTGATCCAGCACGTGCGCTCCATGAAGCACCAGCGCAGCGAAAGCCTGCGGAAGCTGCAGCGCCTCCAGAAAGGCCTTCCTGAGGAAGAGGAGGACCTCGGGCAGATCTTCACCATCCGCAAGTGTCCGGCTGCCGAGGCTGGTGAGTGCTGCCGCTGCTGCTGGCCGTGAGCGGGGCCGGGGCTGCAGGGTGGGCGAGGGGCTCCGACCCACTGCGCTGGCTGGGGACAAACAGTGATGTTCCTGTCTCTGTTCCCTGCTGCGGGCTGGCACAGTTTATCAGCAGTCAACAGTAATTATCATTATCAGTAATACATTTCAGGAATCCCACCTGCCTGAGGTGGGGTTTGCGAGGTTGAAGTATGTGTGTTGTTCAGGTCAGTGTCTTAAACCCCGGAATATTGTATGAGTATCGAAAGATTCTGTCATACCTGTACAACTCAACAAACAGTGCACCAGTAGATGTTTTGCAATGAGTCAAGTGATGCCCTGAGCACTAGCATAAGCTGTGCCAGCTTGGCACTGATTTCTGGTACTGCAGCCACTCTGGACTGGGAGGAGGAGCTGGGCAAAAGGGGTGGGCAGGACATGTGAGTTTGCCACGTCTGTTTTCCATGTCTCCTCCAAAGTGAAGGGCTTGTATGAAACATTTGCTCACACAGATTCATAGGGCAGGGATTGCAGCTGTGAATCAAGCAAGTGTTAGTGTGCCTAAAATGAGCAGCTAGGCTGGATGGAGTAGAGATGGTACTTTGTTTAGTCATGTAACGGGTTGAGACGTTTTTAATGTTCTGAAAAACCCAGGTCTCCTGAAGCCCTCTTGGGAGGGAGGAGGAGAATCATCCTGGGTCAGCTGGTTTGTGTGCTGTCAAGGCACAATGGTGCTGGAGCTGGGGTGTGGCAGCAAAAGCCTTCACAATCCTCGTAGCTTCAAGCAGGACTTTTCTCTGTGACTGCTGTGAAAATGGGTAAATCCTACAAGTAGCCACTCTGGGGAAGTGGCATTCTGCAGTGAATGCTCATGGAGACAAGGAAGGTGATCTTGGCTGAGAGGGTTGAGAAGGGACAGCAGCAGCAGCTGAGGGAGAACATGTGGGTTTTCAGAAATGTCCCTTGAATTCCCATCTGGGTCTCATTGCTGTTACACCTGTGAGTAATGAGGATCTGAAATAAACCCAAAACACCCCAAGAGCGTGACAGGAGATTTTTCATTAAGAGTTAAATTCAGTCTTGTGGAAAAAGGTGGCCAGTCTGTGACCCTGGTGGCCCAGCAGAGTGGAGAGCATGGAGCACGCTCCCCAAAGGTCACGGTGACAGCAGGAGGGTGGCACTGCCACACCAGCCCGGGGGGACAGCAGGGACAGCAGCCGCGTGCCCAGGAAAACGTCCCCAGTTCCAAAGGGCTCTTTGGGCAGGGCTCTGGGTTCTGAGCTGCTTAAATGCAAAATGAGCAGAGAGGGGAAACCATCCGTGCCCTTTGTGATAGACAGAACAACCTTGAAAACCTTGTTTACTCTAGAAATTTCTGTTTGCCTTGTCTTTTACTGTACAAACCTTATCTTTCCTGTCCGGCTGCCCAGATTAGGACATGGCAGGTACTGGGAGGGCAGGAGCTGGCTGGCTGGGACGGAAAACGGCTTGGTGACCATTTTAAAAAACTAATTATTTTGAAGTAAAAGTCCTGACAAGTCACTGAAAGGAAAGCTCGATTTACAAATATTTTGATTTCCTTTAAGCTTGTTGGTTCTTCAACAAAAACTGACGGCAAACAAGACACAATTTCTTGATCAGTATGATCTGTCCCGTGGCCTCGTGTGCCGCAGTGGAGTCACCCCATTCCCCTCCTGCTCCGTCCCATTGCTGTGCTGAGCGCCGCTGCTGGGGCTGAATGCTGTGTGTACCTGCTCTGGGTGTACCTGCTCTGGGTGTACCTGCTCTGGGTGTACCTATTCGGTGTGTACCTGCTCTGCGTGTGCCTACTCTGCGTGTACTACTCTGCGTGTACCTACTCGCTGCTGCCTGCAGCATGTAGGAGAGAGCAGTGCTGTCTGGAGATAGTGAGTAGATATTTGCTTGTGTAGATGCATCTCAATCTGTTGGAAGAGCTCTGATCACACCTTAATTAGTCCTCTAACAATCTGCAAAGGTCAGTGCCAATTGCCTGTTCATTTACATTTGTAATTGTGATGGTTCTTGATTGCGCATTAGTCGCAACTCGCTCCCTCCCACCCTGCAGAAGCGCAGGCAGCCTGAGCAGCCGCTCCAGGGACACGGGGACCTTTGTCCCTGCCTGTGCCACACCTCGGCCCTCTCCAAAACTGGGTGTCTTTTGGGGAAGAGCATTAGGATCTGCCCTCCACTTCCAGTAAAGGGATGATGAAGTTGTTGGCAGGGAAATTATACGGACATCAGGCAGGAAACCCAGTCCTCCCTGAACTGGATAATTAAAGACAATTAAACTTTTCTTTGTGCTTTGAGGAGTGTGCTCATTACGCAGGAGATGGGGGAGCGGCTGGAAGTTCAGCTGGTTTGTTGATCAGAGAGAACACAGCTTCAGGGAAGGGGGTATTGTCCTCTCAGGGTATTTGTGAACATCTCTGGCTCTGGTATCTGAGCTGCTGCCACTGCAGATGTCAGCCCCTTGCTGCAGCAGCATCTGTGTAATGTTACCCATAAGCTAATTGATTTTTAATGATGGGGGTTTAGAGAAGAAAAAAAGTAAAGAAAGAGTGGCCGTAATAAAAACCAAAATGTTCTCAAGATGTTGGATGAATGCACTTACAGCTCATTAGATAATGACAGAAACAAATGTGAAACAACCTGCATCGAATTTTGATTCTGACTTCGGAAGTGTTTCTTTCATCCCAGAAGGCATTGAGCACCACACCCCTCTCCATAGCTCGGGCAGTGTGCACAGGGTCCTTGGTCAGAGGGGATTTCTGCTCTGTGTCCAGCCCATGTGCCCCTGCTCTGCCCATAGTATTCCTCTCCATGTGCCACCCACACAGCGGGGCTGTTGGGCCCCCAGTGCTCAGCCTGTGTCCCCCCGGGCAAGAGCTGGTTGCACTTGACGTGTTTGCTCCCTTACCTGTTTCTCCTGGCTCCTGTTTTCCATCCCTGCTCTCCCTTTCCATGGTGTCTTCCTGTGGGAGGAGCAGAAGGGCTTTGCCCACTCTCCCCAGGGTGTGGGACAGACATCCTTTAGGTGTCCGTCAGCTGGCCACGCTCCTTGCCTGCACCAGCCTCTCCCCTGTGCCGCAGAGGGCAGTGCCTGTGGTGGCCACAGTCACAGCAATCCTTCCTGGGTGTCACAGCAATCCTTCATTGCTGCCAGTTCCTTGGCCACCATCTCCTTGCAGCAGGGATTCATTCTTGCTGGGGCCCCTGCAGCAGGGGCAGGGCAGGTGCTCTGTCAGCCCTTGCTGGACACCAAGAGCTGTGAGCAGCCCCTTTGTCCCGGCAGGACGGGGGGCTGGGGAGGCTGAGGAGCCACCTCTGCCCCTGTGCCAGCCCGCAGCACGGCACCGGCCAGGCTCCCTGCCCCAAACAAGGGGTTACAGTTATTTTGGGGAGTACCTTTACTGCAAAGCTCTGCTCTGAGAACCCCTGGAAAGCTGCTGGCTCCTTGGAAGGGGGGCACGCCTCAGAGCCCCTGCTTTCCCCTCCCTCTGCCCCACAGACAGAGCTGCACTGCCTGTCCACATCTCCCTGGTGTGTCAGTGTCTGACCTTTCGCAGGGCTGGGAGCTGCAGACTGCAATCGGGATGTGAATCTTTAATGAAACCAAGTATGTAAACAGAGCTACAGTATAGCCAAAGCAGTATTCAGATGAGAAAACCCCACGTGGTTTAAAAACGGTGGTTCCCAACCTCAGCATCACAGCTCAGCCTGACTCTGCCTGTGTCACCTGCAGACAGCAGGGTGCTCATTTGGTTGCTGCACCTCTGTGCACTGAGTCATGCGATTCCTTCATCATCATCAAGCATGGAGTAATTATTCATGGAGTTTGTTACAGCAGGGGTGTGAGATGTGCCTTTGGGGTGGATTTTTCATGCTAGCAGTCTCTCTACTTCCAGTAGAACTTGTGAAGTGAAAGTTGGTAGTGATAAATTACATTTCTCCCTGCTTAAAATAAATTTAGTGGGATCTGATGTCCTCCACTTGGTCTCCATTAGAGACAGTGTGGTCATTCTTAATGACACCTGTCAGTCTCCAACTTCTGAATGGAGGTAATTCAGGGTTTTGGAAAGAAATCACCAGTTTGCTTTGTAATCTCTCCCCAGTTTTTCATGGGACTTCATTTCACACAGCAATTAAAAACTTACCAAGCAGATGACCTGTATAGTGCCTGCAGGAGAAGATCACACGGAGCCCGTGCTGCAGCATCTGCCACTCAGAAGCACTCTGCAGCTCTGGCTCTGCTGATGATGCCACAGTTACATGGCTGAAATGTGTGGCCCTTGCAGAGGGCTGGGGAAGTAATTTCCAGGCTTGTCCTTGATGGACACATGTAATAATTGCCGACCCATGTTACAGCCTGAGCTCTGTGTGCAAACACCAAGTGCTGCCCAGCTTCATCTGTAGCTCTTGGGCTTTTTACCTCTCCCTCTCCAAAACTTGGTACTGCCTTTTCCCAGTATGTGCTCTGTAAGGCCCGAGGGCAGGGATCTGTAGTCCCTGCTCAGCTTTGTTTCCGAAGTGCTGAGTGTAAATCCAGCCAAGCTATGGTGTGTGCAGGGTCAGAGCTGGGCGAGCAGCCGCAGTTCTCGGGGCGCTGGGGCCGGGCAGCAGCTTGTCTCGGCTGGAGATCCCTTCCTGTCATCTCCTGAGGCTCAGGGACGAGACCAGGGGTTGTCCTGCTTTGGGACAGCGTTCACTGTGGTGCAGTAGCACATGTAGCCCAGCAGCAGAGGCAAACAGCCCTGGGCCATGTGTGTATTGGGCTGATTGAACTTGCAGTTCCCTTTCCTGCAGCAGTTCTGATCTCCCTGCCAACCCCACCAGCTACCCCCACATGCAGGATTAGCTCTTGTTTTCCAAGATCTTGTGTCACACGTGTTCATTTAGAGGACAGTTTGTTGCCTTCCCCTTTGTTGTTCTGCTGAATCTTGGGATTTTTTTCATTTTTTGATGGATTGAATGGCTTCAGGACCTTTTACCTTTCCAGCAAGTTCCTAACAGAGTTGCAGTATTTCTGGTGAGGTCTCTCCACTGAGGGCCATCCCAAGTCTGGGCAGATGACAGAGTCTCTCCTCCATGGTCAGGCAGAGAGACGGGGGGAAGCTCTTGGTTCTGCTTTAGTTTCACATTGCTTTAATGGTCATTGAAATGCAGCAAAAGTGTTTCTAGCAGCCGTGGATCATGGTGGCTGCATTCAGTTGGCTCCTTCAGAAGGCCTGAGGACATGAGGAGAGTCCAGCAGTTTGAGAAACTTTTAGGGGTCTTGTCTTTCCTGGTATTGTCCTGTAACATAATTTCTGTCTGTTCCCTCCTTGCATCCCTTCTCCCACCTACATTTTGGAGAGCCCCATTCCCATCCCAGCAGCAATTCCCTGTCCTTTTCCATTTGGGACACCATGGGGCTGTTGAGATCTGGGTCCAGAGAATGCAGGGATAAAGTTGGTTCTCTTTAATATCTGGCAGAAGGAGATTTCCCTTGGGTTTTTGTTTTTTTGGGGGATTTTAATTTTGTTTTTATTAAAGTTGGTTGTGCCTTTTTTCCTGTGCCCCTGGTAGAGGGGAGCTGTAACAGTGGCCTGCCCAAAGGCTGCAGCATCTGCTGAATGAAAGGGCAGCAGCACCCAGCCGTGGCAGGAATCTCACAAACTCCATCCTGCTCCACCTCCTCTTGTCCTGGGGAGCTCATGGCTTTCATTAAGCAGAAAGAGAGGAAGCTCTGACAGCTGACTTGTTCTAGGATGTTTTTCTTGTTCAACTGCATCTTAAAGCCCTTTCCACTTAGGAAAAGTAAAGGAGGAAGTATCACCAGATGCTGCAGTACAACACTGTGAGGCTCCCGGTCCCTCCTCTTCTCTGCTTTCTTCTCTGTGTTCAAGCAAACTCCAGAGCCACACTGAAGCCCAGCTCTCAAGAGCCCAGAGTCTCCCTGAGCTCTGTTTCCCTTGGGACTCAAGAGTGGCATCCCTGTCTCTTGGAACTCTGTCCCTGAAGCTCTGCTGTCGATGCCCAGGGCATGGTGCCCACTGCACCTTCTGCTTCTCTTCCCTGTTTCTCTTTTCCCCTTTCTCCTGCACAATTTAGAATAGGGAACTATTCTCCTGAGGACTTGGAGGTGACTGTTGCCGTGGTGTGGGTTAAGGACTGAAGGTCTCTCCCTGTGAGGGGTGAATCAGTAAAGCTTTGAAGACCTTGCAGGTCCTGCAGCATGTCCCCAGGTGTGTTGCAGCAGGTGAGATGTCCATGTGAGTGACATGGGATTCACACTGGTGGCAAGCTGGCCTCTTGGTGAAGGTCCCATCAGTGTGGCTGTGCTGCTTCTGTCCCAGACTCGCCCCTGCTCAGGGGCTGTGTCTGAGCAAACCCCTGCTTTGATCTTCTGGCGGTGCCATGAAGAGAAACAAACCCTCCAAAATCTTAGACATGTTCTCCAGCAACTGTTCCTCCACTTTTAGCCCTGATTTATGATGTTTCTCTCACAGACTGTTGCAGCAGCTCCTATCCAGCACCTTCCCACAGGTCTCACTCTTGTAGCCATTGCTGTGCTGCTGTTTTCTCCCTTGCTGTGGTGCTGGGCTTCAAATTAAATATCTCTGGAGCAAACATGCCTCCTCCTGTGTTCCCAGGTCAATGAGTTGAAAGAGTTGCCTGGCTGCTGTGCTGTTCTCGGTGTATTAGTTTGGAGTCTCTTCTTCTGTGCCACTGTTGACCTGAACTGGGAGGGGCTGTAGGTTCAGCACAGAGCTCTGATGGTCCCTCAGTGCCTTGTTCCCTGCTGGATGCCCAGTGCCGCCCTGGCTGGGGACAGGGGCAGAAAGGAAAGGTCACTCACGTTCAGCTGGGCACAGGGTTTGTGTTCAGAGGCAGCAAGGCTGTTTGACTGGTTTGTGAGTAAGCAGTGGAGCGGGGGAGACCTGGAGCAGCACACTGGTGCGCCTGTTTGGAAGGTGGGTTGGAAGCCTGCTGCCACCAAACATGCCCATTTGGAGTTACAGGCTTCAGTGTCCTGTGTGAAAGATCCATTTGTTTATCAAAGCTGATACAAGCCTACAGGGTCATGCCCAGCACTGTAAGAGAATGTCCTTGCACTCCCCCTCTTCAGGGAATAGCCTTGCAGGGCATCAGCTCCTTTCCTGGTTGTTCTGCCTTGTCCCTGCCGTGGTTCTCTCATAGTTCATTCTGCTGCAGGAGCACATGTCTGATGGTCTTTAACTGGCAGAACTGAAGGAGGAGCCCCCCTGCTACCCAAACCTCACCATGCAAACCCAACACACTGCCCAAAATGAGAAAGTTGAGACCTCTGTTCAGAGGGGACGTTGTGACAATAGGGAGTGCTCTCCTCCACCTCTAGTCTGTAGGTTGTGGATTTAATTGCAAGAAATATACAGCTTGGTTTCTGAATTGGATTCCTTTTTTTCTGTATGAGCCATAGGCAGAATGAGATTCCATGCATTTTCAGGGGCATGATTTGTGAAACAAGGTTTTGCAGCAGCTGGCTCAGGCTGGCAGTGACCCCTGGCCTGGCTCGCTCCAGCATTGCCTGTGCACGTTGGGCCACTCTCCTGTGTCCCTGCTCTGGTCTTCTGTCTGCCTGTACTTCTGAAATGCACTTGCTCCTGTCCCTCCTGCAAGGCCTATTGATCCTCTGGTGATGACATTAACGTCCTCAGAACTGCCTGGCAGGGAGCTACCACATGCATTTATTTTTCCACTAAAACTCTAAGATTGGCTAATAACGTGCCTGTCAGCACCAGTGTCCTGCCTGCTCTGACTGCTTCAGAGGGAAATCTGGGGGCCCATAAACAAAGAATAACCTACCCAAATTGAGGTCTCATCCGTGTTCCTACTAAAATTCAGTTCATGCCCTTAAGCAAGAGGGTTTCTTTTTTGTCCCAATACTCAGTTTGCTTTTCTGAGTTGCACATCTCAATGCCTTTGCCATGTATTTTGTTTTGACCTCAATGATTTCTTGAGGCCACAAGTTCCAAAGGTTAATTGGGAGATTGGGAGCTGTATGAGAAATTATGATCTGTATTTGCTTCCAATTTGCATTTTTTCCCTTTTCCGTGTCAGTCCTTCCAAGAGTGGTGAGTGAGAGAAGCAGTGTTGGTCTGACTCCATTGAACCTTCACTTGGATGCTCCTGTGAAGGCCACCTTCAGCTCCAAGAGCCTGAGCCCCCTCCTTCTCTATACTTCCTCCTACCTCTTTTCAGGCTTTTCATTCATGTGTGGTCACTTCATTAAATACATAGCAGTGGTTTGGGTTTTTTGGTTCTGTCCTCCACAGGTGTTTGTCCCCTGTCAGTGTGTCAGGTGCAGGCCTCTGCTGGTCTGCAGGGATGTGCTGCCCTCTCCACACGGTGCACCCTGGACATCCCCACTCAGTGCCCCAGCCTGGGGCCCCACACCCCTGCGTCTCAGTGCTGCTCTGGGATGGTGTGGGGGGGGCCCTGCATGCCCCCGTCGCTCCCCAGGGTTAGGGTTTAGGGTTAGGGCACCAGGGACACAGCCCCATGTGGCTGCCCATCGCTGTGTGCAGGCACTGCTGCACCTTCTCTGGTTACCAATTAGGCTGGAGCATTCTGGCCTTTTCCATCCTCTTTTCATGGTGATGAAGGTTGAATTAGGGCTGAGTGTTTGGGATTGTTCCTTGGCCTCCACTGCTACTTTGCTGCCTCCTTTGTGGCCAAACAATGGGATTAATTTGGCCTTTGCCAGCCCTGCTCAGCGCCAGCGTTCCACTCCACTTGCGCAGCCTCTCCCTTCCACAGCACCTACAGCTGGCTCCTGTTCTGTGTGTGTGGCGTGGAGGGGCTCTCGTGCTGTGTTTGTGCTGGCCTGGCAGGGTCAGGGCCTGCTGGTCTCCTCCTGCTCCAAGGGACCTGTCAGGAGGTGCCGTGCGGGGCAGCAGCCCCTTCCCTGCCTGCTCCCGCCCCTTCCCTTCCAGCAGCAGCCCCTTCCTGCCGCAGCCCCTTCCTGCAGCAGCCCCTTCCTGCCGCAGCCCCTTCCTGCAGCAGCCCCTTCCTGCCGCAGCCCCTTCCTGCAGCAGCCCCTTCCTGCCGCAGCCCCTTCCTGCAGCAGCCCCTTCCTGCCGCAGCCCCTTCCTGCAGCAGCCCCTTCCTGCCGCAGCCCCTTCCTGCAGCAGCCCCTTCCTGCCGCAGCCCCTTCCTGCAGCAGCCCCTTCCTGCCGCAGCCCCTTCCTGCAGCAGCCCCTTCCTGCCGCAGCCCCTTCCTGCAGCAGCCCCTTCCTGCCGCAGCCCCTTCCTGCAGCAGCCCCTTCCTGCCGCAGCCCCTTCCTGCAGCAGCCCCTTCCTGCCGCAGCCCCTTCCTGCAGCAGCCCCTTCCTGCCGCAGCCCCTTCCTGCAGCAGCCCCTTCCTGCCGCAGCCCCTTCCTGCAGCAGCCCCTTCCTGCCGCAGCCCCTTCCTGCAGCAGCCCCTTCCTGCCGCAGCCCCTTCCTGCAGCAGCCCCTTCCTGCCGCAGCCCCTTCCTGCAGCAGCCCCTTCCTGCCGCAGCCCCTTCCTGCAGCAGCCCCTTCCTGCCGCAGCCCCTTCCTGCAGCAGCCCCTTCCTGCCGCAGCCCCTTCCTGCAGCAGCCCCTTCCTGCCGCAGCCCCTTCCTGCAGCAGCCCCTTCCTGCCGCAGCCCCTTCCTGCAGCAGCCCCTTCCTGCCGCAGCCCCTTCCTGCAGCAGCCCCTTCCTGCCGCAGCCCCTTCCTGCAGCAGCCCCTTCCTGCCGCAGCCCCTTCCTGCAGCAGCCCCTTCCTGCCGCAGCCCCTTCCTGCAGCAGCCCCTTCCTGCCGCAGCCCCTTCCTGCAGCAGCCCCTTCCTGCCGCAGCCCCTTCCTGCAGCAGCCCCTTCCTGCCGCAGCCCCTTCCTGCAGCAGCCCCTTCCTGCACAGCCCCTTCCCTGCCTGCAGCACCACCTGGCAAGGACGAGCCCTGTCACAGGCAGCTCACGGGCGCCTGCCTGCCAGGGGCAATCATGCAGGCATAAACTCGGAAAGTTGCTAAGCTATGAGCAGTCTTATGAGCATTAAAAGTGTCCTCTTTGCCAGAAAGGTCATTCATAACTTGGCTGCGCCGCTGATGTACAGTCAGTGATATTGATTGATTAATGTATAAAAAGCACCAAATCCATTTGCTTCTGTGAAAGAGAATAAAGTGCAGTCGACTCTCTCTTTATTTTCACCTCATCCTTTTGTTTGAAGGACGTTTTTTTTTCTCTTTTTGTTTTGCCAGCTAGGTTTAAGGGGGTTACAAAAAGCCAGTTTCTGCCAAGTAATGCGTTCACAAAGGGAACATTGATTCACATCAGTGTCGCTTGAATTACCCTTAAAGGTTTGCCAAGGAGTTGTTCTTATATTAACCTTCTGTTCATCAAAGACGAAATAAATAAATAAGTCATAAAATCAGCTTCACTGCCCCTGCTGGAGTTGGATGCAAAACAGGAATTTCTCATGTTTGGAATTTGTGCTCCAGGTGCTGCACCTTGGCCCCTGTCCCCAGGCTCTTGGCCTTTTCCCTCCTGCAAAGCTGTTCCCCCAAGGCCCCAGTCTGAGCTGGGACGAGTGTTGATGGTTTTAGGGAGGGGGGCTCCTGCAGGGGAGTATTTTCAGAAGGATTTTGTATAAAAAGTTAATTTAATCATTGCAAGCATAACTAGAATGATTTCTGTGCCGGACAGTGAGAGCCAAGGCATTCTGCCCTGGCCAGGGTTGGCATTCTTCTTATTCACCCAAGGTCTTGTTTGTTTTTCTGGACTTATTGAGCCACTGGTAATTAATTCTGTGGGGTTGCCATTTTCCTCTAGTTAATTCTGAAGTGGGAGGTACCTTGGTGCCCATGGAGCTTTTGCAGCAATATCTCTCCTTCCCCTCTCTCCAGGTGCCCCGGCATTGTCCATGTGCATCCCCAAGTGCCCTTGTCCCCTGTGTGGGCAGCGAGGGGCTGCAGGTGTCTGTTCCTTGGGTGGGATGGCTGGCCCATGAGTCCCAGAGATGGCTGTCCTCTGCAGCAGGAGCTCTGTTGCTTTTCTTCAGTGCTGTTTAATCAAACCTCTGTATTTTCACTTGGTCCCTGTTCCGAAACTGTGCAGTGCTGTTCAGTGACATTTCTTTTCTAGAGCAGGAGTTTCTTTGGCTTCTGCATGTCAGGTAGCTGTGCCCATCACACTTAGCCAGCAAACACAGAGCTTGGAAATCAACTCCCCTTGGAAACATCTCTGCACAAGGTGTCCCCACCTGCCTGTCATAACCCACCATCCCCAGATCAAGAGCCCATGGCAGCCCTTGGCAGCCCATGGCATTTCAGATAACCTGAGCCATCCCACCACAAGGGCTGCCCTCACTCTTGGTTTCCAGCCTGGCTGCATCTTGTGGGCTCCTTGGCTCCCGAAGCACTGGCTGGAGCCACAGAGGAGCTCAGCTCCTGAGTCCTGCTGAAGCCCTGTGCTGGCTGCGGCATGAGCAGCCTGAAGTGCCCGTGGTCACATGCACCAGTGCTGTTCTGGTGGTGCTCTGCACTAGTGCATGAGGGTACCATGAGTACCTGAGGTCCCACCAACCTCCTCAGTGCTGCCAACATGGCACTTTTATTCCAGCATCTCTTACTGGTGACGAGTGCTGGTGATTACCCTGCCAGCTGTGAGGGTGCATGCTGGGGTGAACACCAAAAACGGCAGTGTGCAGGATCCCTGCAGGACATTCCTCCCACATGTGTCTCTCTCCTTTGCCTGTGTGGTGCACATGCTGTGCTGGCCCTGGACCTCGTGCTGCCCCATCCCCAGGGGCAAACCCACAAACCCGGGCACAGCTGACAGCAGGGCATGGCACCTCACGCCCAACGAAAAAGCCTTTTCCCCTGTGACTGCTGTACAATCCGAAAGGAGAATCATCCTATTTTTTAATCTTTTTCTGTGACTGTGGGAGCAGCGCAGCCGGCCGAGGCCCCCTCCCCCTCTGGTGAGGCAGTGAGGATTGGATCAGATGATACGGAGTGTGCATGCTGAGAATGAATCCATTTTCTCTCCTCCATCTCCCCAGAATAAATTAGAATTTGCCTGATTTAATAAAATGGCTTCATGTCTCTGCCATCTTTTCTATTTCCCATGTGCTTCATCCCCACCCCCCTGCAGAAGAGCAGCTCTGGCCTGTGTCGGGTGCAGTTTGGGGCTGCTGTGTGGGGTCAGTCGGCACCGCGTGCTCCGCCTGCCCCGGCTCTGCCCAGCACAGCGCAGGATTTGTGCCTGTGCCTCCCTTTCCTTATTGTCCAAGGCAGCGGCTGTAATTGCTGTTGAGGTCAGTGTAATTTGCTGTCCATGCATTGTAAACCTGCCCTCGCGGGGCTGTGGCTGCCGTGCAGTGTTTGGGGACAGGCAGGGGCTGGGCACAGGGACAGCCCGGGTCTGCCCCAGCGCCGTGCTCTGCTCTCGTGTGTGTGTGTGTGTGTGTGTGTGTGAGAGAGAGAGAGAGCACATGGAGCTGCCACGGACCCCCAGGAGGGGCCAAATTTGGGTGGCTTCACTACAGCCAAACCTTTTTCCCTTGCCTGGATCTGGTGCTTTAATTCCTGTTTCCTAGGCTGATTTTTTCCTTTCCGTTCTGACACTAATTGCACCAGGCGCGTTGGGAGTGGCGGCTGCTGAGCGGTACCAGCTAAATGTTAAGAAAGGTTTTAAAAACAGACTGAACTCTTCCTTAATGAGGCTCAATCGTGCTCTCCTCCGGGTGGTTTTGTTTTGCTGATCTGTCAGTTTTTCAAGGATTTAATTGCACTTTTCTCATATTAGTCTTTGAAATGGGGCTAAGCAGCTTTCTCTAAAATGCAACACAAAAAGGAGAGATGCTTCCCTGTTTTCTTGCTTTGCTTTCATCACTCCAGGATCATCATCTGCCACTGGCACCAGGGACCCCACAGTGATAAAGAGTAAAACCTGTGAGAGCACGAGTGAAGGGCAGGCTGCACTGCTGTGGTGGCCCCTCAACTGGAAACCCTTGCCAGTGGTTCTCTTTGCTTCCCAGCTCCTCTGGCTGTCTCCAGTTGGGTCTCTACTCATGCTAATTCTGGAAGACTTTCCTAATGTTGGGTTTGAAGGGAGAAGCAGGAGGCAAAGGCTGAACTGGCTTGTCCAATGTAGCTCATTTCCAGCAGAAATGACACAAAAATGAGTCAGAACCAAGCAGTGCTACAAACTCTGGGAATGGTCATAGCCTCCTGGAGCAGCGGAGCTTGGCAGAACCTCTGGAGGCCTCTGAGGCCAGGCCCTGCTCAGAGACAGGCGGGCCAGAGCTGTCTCTGCTGGGGTCTGAAGCATCTCCAAGGTGTGGAGACACCCCCAGCCTCTCTGGGTCCCAGGGTCCAGCTGCTCCAGCACTGGGAGCGCAGGGCAGGGGCTGCCAAACAGATGATGCTGGGATGGGAGGAGGCAGGAGAGAGCAGCCAGATGTATCTGTGAGGCTATTATCTTCATGGCGTAGAGAAGACATGCTGGAAGCAATCAGCAGGCAGTTGCTAATGGCTCCCCTCGCTGTGCTCTCTGCTCTCCTCACGGGACAGGTTGCACACAGCCAGGCTGCGCAGGCGCCGCCCCGCACGCGCTGCTCTAACCAGTGCTTTGTTGTGCACAGAGGCACAAAGCTGCTGCTGCGTTTCCTGAGGATGCTCGTGAGCAGCAGAGCAGTGACAGCTCCAGGCCACCTAGCAGTGACTCTCCCTTAGCCTGCACTTTATTTTTGCGTCTCCTTGCAGTTACATTTCTTATTTTTCCACTTTTTCTTCTTTTCCTCTAGGTTTGTTTCTTTTCCTCCTTCTTTTTTCATGTTTATCCCTTAAATATTTCAGTCTCTTATTTCTAATCTCAGCATAACAAAACCTGTTTTCTTTTCTTGTTCTGATGTGTGCCTGCCTCCCTATGAGCTCCCAGCACACCTCCCATGAGGATGTAAAATCTAAGAACCAGATCTTTAAGATTTCAAAATAAAATAAAAGTAAACTCTGCTTTAAAAACACTTTAGCAGGAAAGCCAGGCTAATTGTAAATCAATGAGTCTTAAAATGCAGCATTGATCTCCAGTTAGAAGTTTGAAGGGGAAAGCAGTAATTACTGTACTGAAGGTAGATTTTTTTTTTTTCTCTTAGCAAATTCTGGGCAGAAGGAAGGCTCATTAGGGCAGCACTTCAGAATCTGAGTAATTAGTTTAAAAAGTACTTTTGTGGTGTTATTCCCATGGCTAGAAATTATTGGAGTCTTCACAGATTCATAGTTCTGCTCTGATAAAGTTTGATTTATTATTGTGTTTGGTGGGGAAGATCCTTCCCACACAGTGACCTGGGTGAAGATCCGGAGTGGGGATCAGGCCAGGAGGAATTGCTGTGGGTACGTGGGGCCTCTTGCCAGCAGGGGAACCTCAGCCCAGTAGGATGGGATTGGAGCTCTTTGTGAGCAAACTCTGGCCAATTCCCCAAAAGAAAACAGAGCAGACATCTGGGAATCAGAACAGAGGCTCTTACTCCTTGTGAGCCTCAGTGGCCTCCTGTCCAGTTCCTGCAAGCCCCTTCTTGCTCATGGGGCAATGGCTCAGATCTCTGAGTCTTTGTCATACCGCGACCAGCTCTGTGCAGTTTCATCCCCTGTGCCACCCTGCTCAGGAAGGCAGCACTCGTCTGCCAAGGCTGCCAGGCTCACATAAGTCCGTGGCATTTCTCCATGGGTTTTCCAGCTAATTCCTCCCATGAGCAGTGTGATCCTGCTCTCCTTTTCCAGGCTGAGGCAGAGGAAGTGGCTGCAGGCACCGCCTGGGATGTGGGTGCAGCCTCATGGGACATGGTCTGCGTTTGCTCTGGGATAGGGAAGAAGTATCCAGGGCTTGTTGTTCCCTAACAAAATTATGCTAATTTGGGGAACTGACCCTGGAATTAACATCAGTCCATGTGCAGGAAGGCTTTGCAGTATGGCTGGTGAGCCCATCTGTCCTTGGGGAGCAGGTTTGTGCTTCTGCCAATCTCCCCAGTGTGTTAAATTGGGAAAGTTGCACAGTCTGACTTGTCAATCCCATACCTCTGGCTGTGGCTGTTCCTAGTCGCCAGACTGGATAAATATTTTCACAGAAATGATTCAGTTTGCAGGGACTGTCATAGATCTGATTCTGCAGGGGAGGAAAGGGGAAGGTCTCTGGAGGCAGAAAACCCTTGTGTGGCAGAAAGCCTGCTGGGAAGTCAGCTCAAGAAGAATTAGAAACCCTTTAAATAAATGCTTACTTGACATGACTCTGTCTCCCCCAGTCTAACAAGCAGGGAAGCGAATGGCAGCCGCTGGCCAGAAATTGATTGCATTAATTGATATGCCAATAAGAGAGCTTGTTACATCCGCCATTGGTTAGGAGGCCGGCTAACAAGTCCCGCTGATCAATGGAACCAATAAAGATTTCATCCATTAATGAGCAACATGGTAATTAATGTTATCCATAAACCAATTAGCCTGGGTAGCTAATGTGCTGGTTAGCACAGTGAGTGGTGGAGCCGTGGGTGGCACAGGCTGGCTGGTGCACAGGGGACATCACCTGCCCTGCACAAGGGGGACATCATCACCTCTCTGCTCTGGAGGGGACGTCCCTGCCCAGTGCCACCTTGGGGCTTGGAGCAACAGCTAGCTCACTCTGGGCCTCCCAGAGCAAGGGAGCTGGGAGGGTGGCTGGTGGGATAGGTCACAGGGCTGGGAAGGGGCATGCTTCTCTAGATTTTCAGGGCATTTCAATTATTACTTTCACTTTTTGTAACCTTTGGGTAACACATGGGCACCTTTAATTCTTCTTACATGTTTTTGGAGATGCACAGGTTTCTGTAACTTGTGTAAGGCAGCATTTGGGTTCTTGCTCTGTCCCTGGGAAGCTGCTGGAGCCCCTTGTCCCACCGCTGACGCAGATGCTGCTGGGCACAGCCCTGCACTGGGCTTCCCCACACCACCAGTACCTGTAACCGCGCTGACACAGGTAACACAGCTTGCAAGTTGAAGGCTGCTGCCTAAATCCACCTGCCGGGGGCTTGCCCCGAGTGCCAGCACCACTGTGGCATCAGGGCTGTCCACAGGTATCAGGACAGGAGGTGCAGGAGCAGCCCCAGGCCCTGGGCAGCATCAGTCCCACAGGCTCCACTGTGGAGTTACCTTGGATTGTTGGATATTGACCCTGGGAGACCCCTTGTGGATTCCCTAATTGAAAATTAATACCAGATCAATGCCGTGGGCAATTTGCATATTGATCATAAACAACTTTGAAGGCACCAAGTGTGTGTTGGATCGATGCTCTCTCAGCAGGCTGCAGGGAGTGTCCCTGTGCCTTCCTGCTGCCCGGGTTCATGGAGCTGCTGGGGCAGGGATGGTCTGTGCCAGGCTGGGGGCACAGCACGGAGGTCACAGCCTGCTCCTGTGGCTCCCTTTGGACGGGGAAGGAGGGGATGGGATGTTTGTTTGCTTATTTTAAACCAAATGGCCACAGCCCAGAGGCATCCCAGAGAGCAGGGACCATCACCCTGTCCTGGGCACACAGCCCTCCCTCTGCACCTGCCGCGTGCAGCCTGGCACTTTCAATAGAGGTTTCCAAAAGCAGAGGTGCTGTTTTTCTGAGGACACCCGAAGGGAACTCAGCAGTGATTTTTCCCTGGCATTTTCGTTTTACATTTGCTCTGTGAGGGTGGTTTTTAGACCCTTCTCTCTCTGCTCAGGGCATTCACCGGTTATTTCAGAACGGTTTTGAGCTGAAGGGAACAAATATTCTATATCAAACTCAAAAAAACCCCTAAAAACTTAATCTGAGAATCTGTAACTCATCCTTGGAAGCAAGGAGGAATTCCTGTGGGCATGGAGATAAAACATTTAGAGAGGCACTGCACTGCCTGCCCTCCACACACGTGTGCAGCACAAGGCAGCGCCTCAGACCCGGCAGGGGAACCACCTCTGGCCTGGCCATGGACAGAGCACAGGGAGCAGAGAGGGGCAGGACTGGATGGAAGCCCACATCCCAAAGCCGTCAGTGATTCTCGGAGCACCCGGCGGCTGCAGGAAGTCGCTGTGCATCTGATTAGTGCGTTAGGGCTTTCATTGACTGCCTCTGCTGCGCTGATGAACTGGGCTGGGGACAGGCGCCCGTAATTGAGGGAAATGAATTCCTATCACAGGCCTCTGCTGGAGTCACCACCTGTGCATGCGCCTTGCTCCAGGTTCCAGGAGTGGATCCAGTCCCCTGAGCACCTGACATGCCCTTGTTAGTGGGAAGGAGCCAGCTCAGGGACTGCAGAGCCCAGGCACCATCCCAGGGGCAGGGACTGCAGAGCCCAGGCACCATCCTAGGGCAGGCTCAGGGACTGCAGAGCCCAGGCACCATCCCAGGGTGGCTGAAAGGTTCTGTTCTCCCAGTCCCCTGGCATGGCCCACCTGGTGCTGCCTCCCTGCTCAGCCACAGGCTGGCAGCTTGAGGGCCATCAGCACCATCACGTGTCTCATTGGGAGCTGCTCTGTGCTCTTCCCTTTTTCTTGATGCTGTGTTTCACTTGGGAGCTGGAGCAGCCATTCTCCCTTGCTACCTGAGATCTGATGACAGGTGGAAGATCCTTCCCCAGTGTGTGTCAGGAGACATGGGCGTCACAGGGGAAGGGGTTTTGTGATGATGCAAAAGAAATAAGAATGAAGGTATGGTTTCCTTGAAAAGAAACCCATCTGCTGTTTTAAATTAAAAGGAATAAAAAAAGGAGTCCAGGGTCGGCAGGGCTGGGCTGTGCTGGGCTGGGCTGGGCTGGGCTGAGTTGAGCTGGGCTGGGCTGAGTTGAGCTGGGCTGGGCTGGGCTGTGCTGGGCTGGGCTGGGCTGTGCTGCGCTGGGCTCGGCTCGGCGCCGCG
>NW_005054373.1:3332356-3337044 GCF_000277835.1 Geospiza fortis
GGGTGGGGAGGGAGCGGAAAGGCTTCACTTGACATCCCCTGCCCTCCCGGTGCAGCTGAGTGCTGCAGAGCCAGCGCTGCAATTGCAGTCGCTTTCAATTACCCGAGGCCAGGAGAGGTGCAGAAAAAGGGGCTGTTGGCTCCAGGAGCTGAAGTCGCTGCTGCTGAAAGCTCATTAGTACAAGGGGAAAAGCAATTACTGACGTTGTGCCAGTGCCACTAACCCAGACCAGGGAGGAAGGAGCCGGGCCGGGCTGTGGCCATGCCTGCCCTGCAGGGTGGTATGGGACCCCTCAAGCACAGTTCCATGGCTGCACAGCTGCGGGCTCTCTGCCCTCCCTGTTCTCCTGGGCAGCTGTTTGTTGTGCACACAAGAGCTCACCTGTGTTACCTGCTCCCTTCTGTGCTCTAACCCAGGTGGTGTTTGGTTTGGGAGGGCTCTCAGGGTGCTGGCAGAGGGCTGGTGGCATGGGAGTGAAGGCTCCCTGTGTCTTCAGGGAACTGCCTTGCTGCCATGGCCTCTGTTCTTCTGCAGTGAAGTGAGTCCATGGCCATTCACCGCAAAAACTTTGGTTCTGCAGCTCTACCAGGCCTTTTTTCCTGCCTGGTGAACCTGCCCACGTATTGCCCTGTGGCACCAAAGTGTCTGTCCATCCTGCTGGGTGTATTTGCCCTGTCCTTCCCAGGGCTCCTGGCATGCTCAGCCCCTGGCTCTGAAGTCCCTTGCTCCCCTGCCCTGGATCAGCCCCGCCACTCTGCTCCACTGCCCCATGTCTGTGTTGGGAACTTGTGGTCCGATGGGCTGCTGGGATATTTCAGTGGTTGATAAACCTGGGCGCTGCAATTATGGCTTTCCCAAGTTTTTAGCTGAGCTTAAAAGAACTCCAGACATGCTCAGATTGGGAAACAGTTGGGGAGAGGGAGAAAGAGGGTCAGCAAGACATTAATTAACTTTTCCTTGGAGCAATACCACGGAGAGGGAGAACAGAGTAGGAGTTGTATATTTAAAAAAAAAAAAACTAAACAGAAAGAGGACATTTTAGTGTTTCATTTAAGTGTGGTTTGTGAGGATGATGGGTTAAGGTTGTTGGGAGTTCTCCTGTGCATATTCAGCCCCTAAGGCTAAGCATAAATTAATTATAGCTCATTTTTGTTATAGTTACACTGTTCTCAAGATGTACCTTGCTGCGAAGTTGCTAAAGTTGGCTATTAACTTCAGCTTGGCATCAGCACTGGTTTTGTTTGTGGATCTCCACAGCTTTTCTGAAGTGAGCCTGTGTTCCCAGTGAGCAGAAAGGATCTCTTGCTCTACTGGCACATACTGGGGAGGGCCTGCAGTGCTCTTCTCCCAAGGAACATGTGACAGGATAAGGGGAGATGGCCTCAAGTTGTGCCAGGGGAAGTTTTGGTCGTGTATTGGGAAAATTCCTTCTTGGAGAGGGCTGTCCAGCCCTGGCACAGTCTATCCAGGGCAGTGGTAGGGTTGCCATCTCTGGCAGGATTTAAAACCCATGCGGATGTGGTACTTGGGGATGTGGGTCAGTGGAAGCCTTGGCAGTGCTGGAGGAGCAGTGGGACTCAGTGATCTTAGAGGGCTTTTGCAACCCAAACGGTTCCATGGTTCTACAAAAGCTGCCCTTGTCTGCTCGAGTAGTTCCACCAGGTGTGTTTAGCAGAAGGCTGGGGTTGCCTTCCGTCACAAAGTGGGGCTGGGCACCCGTCCCCCGGGCACCTTTCCTGTGCTCCTGCCTTGTCACCGCTGCCATCCAGCTCCCCCATCTTCTTCCTCCCACAGGTCCTGTTGTCTCTGGAGCCTTGTCCTGCAGGCCTCTGTGTGGGGATTGCTCTGTCCTCTCCCTGCAGACCTGGAGCTGGAGATGGCCTCTTTTGTTTTGCTGTTTGATCTGTGTTTGTGTTTTTGCATGCATCTCCTTTCCAGCTGATTCCAGTTTGGAGCTAGGTTAAACTGTGCAAAATACTGTTTAAAAGAAAAAGAGAAAGGAACTTGTCAAGATGCATTTGTTAGATCACATTTAAAATGAAACAGAATTGAAGGTAGTTTTTGTCCAAGAAAAGGGAGGCTGAAAAGCCGTCAAGCCGCAGGAGAAAGCCCCTCCTTTGTTGTCCTCCTGACATTGAAGTGTAATTTTTCATGGTTATTTGGACTGGAAAATGGGGGGAAAGGGAGAGATGGGCTTGCGATTATTTCCCATAAATGACAACACAATCACATCACGCTCCACTACAAACATGCTCAAGGAATTTGCCTTTTTTTTATGTTTCATGTGTGAAAATAACAGCAACCTTTCTAGTCCTACTGAAATTAAAGGGAGTAAGTCCCTGTTGGGTTTCACTGGCTTAAAATATAGCCCAGTTTGCAAAAAAGGTGGACAGCCTTGTTGCCAGGGAGTGGGAGAATGGTGATGTTCTCCCAGGGCAGGGGTTCTTGGCTGTGCATGCTCCATCCCTGGGTGTGTTCAAGGCCAGGCTCGATGGGCTTGGAGCAACCTGGTCTAGTGGAAGGTGTCCCTGCTTATGTCAGGGGTTTGGAACAGGATGGTCTGGAAGGTCCCTCCCAAGCCAAAACAATTCAGTGACTCTCTGATGTCCGTGTCAGCTGAGCAGGCCACAGTCAGCAGTTTGTCAGAGATGCTCTGGCCATGCTCTGGAGTGGAGCTGTCTGGGAAATAAGTTCATTAAACCAAGGTACATGTAGTATTACATTATCTTCCTGCAGCCCTTTGTCAGGTGGGACTCATCCACCAGCTTTGCATCCAGGATGGAGCTCCGTGGCATTCCTCTTGTAAGCTTCCTTAGTGCTGCCTTTGCACTGCTGGGAGTCCTGCTTTTCCTTTCAGGAAACAGTAGGAATGAACAAGCTGATGTAGAGTAATCCCGTTAGGAGCTGGCACAGATGGAGTTGCAGCCCATGCATGCATCCTGAGTGGGAGCTGAGGTCAGCCCCCCATCTGGGCTCCATCTCTGCTCTGTGGGCACAGCAGAGTGTGCTGGGCCCAGGGCGTGGTGTGAGCTGGGACTGCCCTCCCTGTGCCTCCTGCTGACCCTTCCTGAGCCAGCTGCACCCGGCCCTGCATGGTGACCTGGCACAGCTCGGGGCAGCTGAGCTCGTCCTGGGCTTCCGGGGTGCAGGAGGGCATCGACCCACTGTGGAACTGCCTCCTCCTCCTCCTCCTCCTCCTCCTCCATATGGACCTGAACCTCTCTACACAGGGCCGAGGGGGGGGCTTGGGTTTACACCACTGACAGCAGTTGGGCTGTGGGTCAGGTGGTGTTGAGCCTGGCTCAACCAGCCCTCACCTCCCCGACAGCCATGGTGTGCAGCCAGCAGCCAGGGCTCAGGCCTGTCTTTCTGTTGGCTTTTTTGGCTACTTACCCTGAAAAGGAGGGCGTCACAGATTCTTTTTGTTCCAAAGGAGAGACCCTGTGTACAATTAAAACTTGTTTCTGGTAAACCTCATTCCAGGAAAGATGAGCTTTTAACAAAAGGCTTTTGACAGCTGCAGGGTATTTCATTTTTTTAATGCCGAATGAAAAATCAATACATTTTTCTAGGTTATACATATTCAGAACAGGCTTGATATTTCCATTATAATGGAAAATGGGTGTCTGCACATCTCGCCTGTCAGAGCTGCACCGCCACATTTTCCAAGCCACTGCTAAATATTTCAAACCTGATTTGATTGTGGTTCATGACAGCTAATGTTTCTCAGCTCTCAGCCTGCCGGAGGGTGGAGAGGCAGCGCACGCTCTTTCCCATGCCTGCATTTTCGCCACCCCAGAAATGCCCTTTATCCCCTCGGATAAGAGATCTGGGTTTGTTAAGGAAAACCTGGCTGGGAGAAGAGGAGGTGAGAGGTCGAGCTGTTCAAGCTGGTCTGGATCCCATCAGCATTTGCCGACTTCTCCAGCTCTCAAACTTCCTGGGTCTGGGAAGGGACAGACCTCAGTGCTGTGATCCTGTGCAGTTTGGGTACATTTTGGTGTGTGACTGAGTCAGAGGTTCCCTGACCTCTGCAGAAGTCAGATACTTGTGGTTTTCCAGACTCTTCTCCTGCTCTTCCCCCTCCTCCCCCCCACCCCCCCGCTTAGTGAATGGTTTAATTTTAAATTAAAAGGAGATACTGCTCTCTAAAATGATTTATTCATGAAGGAAGCAAAGACTCTGCCTAGGATTTTGTGTGGGGCAGGTGGATTGAGATGGAAGAGCAGCTCCTTTGGCTCCAGGGGCTGCACTTCTTGCTCTCAGTGTTGACTTGGGCCCTGGCAGTGGGAAAATTCCTTTTAAAAGTTATTAATATACCACCATGGACTCAGGGAGCTCTGGCATGGGAACCTGTGCACAGTGTGTGTTGTTTGGATTTCCCAGGGACACAATTCCCCAAACAAATCCCACAGTAGCAGCTCTTGCACCTCTGAAGTCCAAAGAGAACATGCAGCTTTGGGGAGGAGAGGTCAGGTGCTGGTGAAAAGGTCGTGGTGGTTTGGAATAAGTTCCCTACATCTTGCTGACCACTGCTTGGTCAGGAGCTGCTCTTGGGGTGGTCGGCACACTCTGTGCAGGTGGGTCCTGTGGGCCATGTCATGAGGATGGTGGTGGGCTCTGCTCAGTGCAGTTTGCAGTGGCAGTGGAAGCTCCTTGTGGCGTGCAGTGGGTTGAGGGGAGGAGCA
>NW_005054373.1:3337111-3358478 GCF_000277835.1 Geospiza fortis
TGGATGGATGGATGGATGGATGGATGGATGGATGGATGGATGGATGGATGGATGGATGGATGGATGGATGGATGGATGGATGGATGGATGGATGGATGGATGGATGGAGCCTTCACACAGGTGTTGGCTTTCCAGACCTGCTCACACCACGGAGCTGCCACTGTGGCTCAGCAGCAGGATCAGAGAGCGTGGGCACAGAGCTTTCAGGAGCAGGGCCTTGGCTGCTTTTCCTGTCAGTGCTGAGGTCTGCGGGGTGGAGGCTGGGTCAGGCACAGCTGTGGGTGCTGGAGGCAGGTTCTCAGCAGGTCAGAGCCCACTCAGCACACAGAGCCAGCTCGGCTGGGGGGGCTGTCCCCAGCGTCCCTGGGTGGCCGTGCCACTGCCCAGACTGAGCACAGTGAGCAGAGCAGCCCTAGCCTTCCGGAGAGCGCTGCTGGAAGGGGATCACGAGGAGATGGAGTCAGTGCTTCCCCCTCCCCAAGGATCTGTGCCAGAGGCCCTGGCAGCAAGGGGCTGAGCAGGGGTGGGACAGGACCTACTCAAGCTGGTTCAGAGTCTCCCTGGGTACATGTCTTAGACTCTGCTCCCTTCCCATCCTGCTTTGGAAAAATTGCTTTTCAGAAAAAAGCTCAGGGTGGAGCAGGAGGAGGGTGTGCAGCTGGCTCTGCCCCCTGCCCTCTGCCTGGCCGAGGGTGTTGGGGCGGGCGCAGTTTGTGTCCGCAGAGCTCCGCTCCTGGCGCAGGACTGTGCAGTGCTCACTGCCAGGGACGGGGGGCTCGGTCCGGGCTGGTGGTGGATGGACGTGAGGAGCTGCAGCCCCAGCCGTGCTGGGGACTTGCTGTTTGTAGCCTTGTTTTTTAATCATTTTCTGCCGTTATTGGTATTCATAGCTCACATTTTTCCGGTTACTGTCAGCCTGGGCTTTCATCCATTTTAAAGAGCTATTTTTTCCCTTGTTGATGATGATGATGGTATAAAGACAGATGGTGT
This sequence comes from Geospiza fortis, assembly GCF_000277835.1. Classification (NCBI taxonomy): domain Eukaryota; kingdom Metazoa; phylum Chordata; class Aves; order Passeriformes; family Thraupidae; genus Geospiza; species Geospiza fortis. The sequence continues at coordinate 3,338,102 of NW_005054373.1, forward strand.
AACTGCTTATGAATGTCCTATTTTATTCCCCTCGAACCAGACAGCGCACTGGAAGCCACGTATTATTTCCACATGCTCAGGTTAGAGCCCAGACAGCGGCTGAGCCTGGCTCGCCCTTCCTCTTCCTCCCATGCCGATGCTGACACCTCCGGGTCGCAGCTGGGAGTGCCGCTGCGCCGGGAGCCCTTTGTTGTGCAGCCGGGCCGGGATCTGGGATGGGGCTCTGGGCTGGGGGGCTCTCTCAGGGCACTGCTGATGGGCTGTGGCCTATGGGCACGCTGTCCAGGGGGCCTCGGAGCACCTGAGCCAGCCAAGAATGGTAAAAATGATGATTTAAATTAAATATAGAAACCCGTTACCAAAGGTTTTTAATAAAACCAGCTAAAATCTGCTCCCACAGCAGCTGCCCCAGCTGAAAGGACACCCTTTCCCTGTGTGAAGTGGTTTGAAGGCACCAGGGTGGTGGGGTTGGGGTGGGGATGGTTTGTTGTGTTTTTTCCCTAGAGTGGAAAAAAGATTGGAATTTTAATTTCTGGAATGTGAACCCAACTGTTGGTTTCACAGCCCTTCTCCCAGCAAACCTGAGCACTCAGCTCACATGGCAGACTGCCCATCTCACCCCTCCACCAGTGATATCTGTCTTTCTACATGTTGGATGCCTTTGTCAGCACTGCCACCCATCTCCCCTCTCACTCACAATTTAGGCTGTCATATCCTCAAACAGCACTGCTGAATATGTGCAAGCTGCTAATATATACTTTCAGTCTGAATTTCTAGCCCTGTCTTTGTTAGTAGGAGGAGGGGGGTTGGTGCTTGAACCCATTAGGTGGTGCAGGTCAGTCTCAGGATTGCGTGGGTTCATGGGGTTTACCGTGACCAGATAATGTAAGCTAAAGTTCAAAACTATCCTGCCTAAAAATGAGTATAATGGCCTAAAAGTGCCTCTTTTAGCCCAGTGGTGGGGTAACCCCTGTCAGTTACAGGGACTGTATGTTAGTACCCATGATGGCAGATGATAATGTGGCTGTTACACCCTGGTGTAAGGGAGGGCTCTGGCAAGCCACAGGGCTCTCTCCCAGAGCCCCACCTGACCAGGTGCCCCACACGCTCTGTGCCCATTATGGGCAGGACCATGGTGCTCCATGTTCTGTTCTGAGCTTTCAGTGCTTCACTGAGCGTTTCCTCCATGCTCCTGCACGTGCATGGTGCTGCCTGGGTTTGCAGGCTCTCCCTGTGCTGGGATGAAGGCAAGGCTGCCAGTGTGTTCCTCCTGTGCCTTGTGTCTGGCTGGGGCTGCAGCACACGGGCCTGCAGCACACCGGCCTGCTCCGGGCTTGCTCTGGCCAGGAGGGATGGCATTTGATGCAGTGGCTCTGGCATCTGAGCAGGGTCTGCACCCTGTCACTGGGGCTCAAGAGCTTGAGATGGGGATGAGGAGGAAGGATGAGGCTGAAGGTGCTAAAGGCTCTGGTCACTCGCTCATGCTTCTGTAGTCACTGATGTGGCTGGGTAGAACCTTATTGTGTAGAGAACTATGTCACAGTACATGACACCTCAGGGGCCCTCAGCAGCTCCTGGTGGTAGAAGTAGGCAAGGTTCTTGGTTTTGTCTTCATCTCAGTTCTTTACAGTTTCTGTCTTGACCAATGAGCAGCTGTGCTGGGAGATGTTGATGACCTGCCAGCCAACACGTGTGCACAGCCTTAGCTGTTGCTCCTACTCTTTGGCAGCTCCCTGTTCTGTCCTGCCTTCCATGTCTGTGTCACACTTTCTGCTTTTCTTATTTCAGAAGAACCCAGCGAAGATGTGGAAGGGCCCAATGAAACAGCTGGTGATGCTGAGGAACCTGCCAAGGAGCAAGACAGTGCAGGGGACAAGGACCAGAGTAAATGGACAGGTATGATTCTGTGATTTAGCAGAGGTTCTGTTTGGTCCCTCGTTTTCTTCAAATCCAGGAAGGGGAGGTGGAAAAAACAGTGGTCCACAAAACCATTTTTAGCTGACCACAATGTGGCAGTGTCAGTGTGACGCAAGTGTCACCCTCTGTGAAGGCTCTCAGTAGTTGGACTTGTGGTGGGTCAGGCTGGACCGTGGTGCTCTGGGGCTGGCCCTGGGCAATGGGGATCCACAGTGGGAGAGGAGGGGCACAAGGGCATGGCCCCTCCTGCCAGCAGCCAGCACCTGGCTGGATTGAGTGTGTCATTTGGTGATTTTGTGATTGCCCCACCCTGGAGAGGGCCATCCATCTCCCACCCTCATCTGGTCCTCGCTGCCCTCTCCAGCCTGGCTCCAGAACCCGAGGTGCTGAAGGTGGCGTTGATTTTCCTTGGCCCAGGACACAGCAGTTCTGACTGCAGGTCCCGTTTGGTTGGCAGGCTCGGTGTTGGTCAGTGCAATGCCTCAGAAACCCTCAGAAACGCTTCTTCCAGGCAGCCCTCTCCTGCTGCCTTCATGGCTGCCTCTGGGTGAGCCCCAGACAAAGATACTTTGTCTTAAATTGTCTTCCCAAATGGGATGTGGTATCTGACCTCCCCAGTTACAGTCCCGGCCCATCTCAGCCTCAGTCAGTGGAGATGTGTCCCCAGTGGTGCAGAGAGCAAGCTGGGCCCTGGGGGCTGGTGACGTTTGTGCTCTCAGAGTGGGCTGAGGTTGCTCTGTGTGTTCTTTCCCTTAACATACTGGTTCTTAACCTGGAAATGCAATTTGGCTTGGCTGTAGGTGGGTCTTAGTCTCAGTTCATTGTGTGGGATTGTGTGATGCTGAGCACAACCATTTTGTGAAGTGTCACAGACAGATGTGAGTTTTCTTTATTGATTAAATCTCTTTAGGGGTAAATAGGGTTCTTTGCCCAAACCTGAAGCACTTAAAAAGGGTGATCTGTGTACAAAGATTGTATCTCAAAATATGTAAGGAAAAATGAAGAGCCTACTTTTTAAATGCTTTTCTGTCCAGAAACTCTGGATCTGGATGGTTTAATTTCTTCACTCTGCCAGTGAAATTCCTAACCCAGTGTTGGTGAGCCAAGGAGCAGATCAGAAATGGGACAGCTCCATGGGGTCTGCGAAGGGAGCAGTGTGAGGAGGGCACAGAGCAGGCTGTGAGCCCGTGGGGCATGGGACCAGCCTTGTGTGAGCCAAGGTGTGTGTGATGGGCTGGTGCTGGGCTCAGGCTGCTTCCAAACATGCAGCACCAGCGCCTGAGCTTAAAGCCAGATTGTGTTACAATAGCTGCTGCCCAGCCAGTGTGCAGAGGAGGCACACACCTTGCTCTTGTTCCTGCTCTTGTCGCTCCAGGAACGTGAGTGTGTTGACAGTCCTGCTGGGCCTCAGACATGGGAAGGGACAGAGGCTGGGTCAGGTTATACCTGACAGCCCCAGGAGAGAAGGGTGCAGGGACACAGTACCTGGTGCCAGTGGAGCCATGAGCAGGGAGGGGAGCAGGCAGTTCCAGGGAGCTCTCCTTGGAGGAGGAGGAGGAGGCTGTGACCACAGTGTCATAAAGCTAAAATACATGAAGCCTTCTTTGCCTTTGCCTGACTGAGCAGAGCAGCACAGCCTGGGGAGGGCCTGTCCCCCAGGTACCAGGGGATGGATGGGCTGCAGAGCACTTGTGATGCTGAGCATTGTCCCTGACCTGCTGCACTGTACCTGGGTGCTGGGACACAGTGCCTGGAGCATCCCAAACCTGCCAGCTGCTCTCCCTGGTGCTGTGCAGAGAGGGGAGGCACAGTGAGGGACAGGCACGGGGCTTGTCCCTGACGAGGGAGTGCTGGGGAACTGTACACCTGCCATCTCTGCCCCAGATTTCCCCGGGAATTGACCAAACAACTGTTTGTAAGTGCTGATGGGAAGATAATGAGATGAGGAACAGTCAACACAGATTTGTCAAGAACAAATCATGTCAACACGACCCAATTTCCCTTCCTGTGAAGAAGGTCCTGTTTGGAGTCAGTGTCTCCTTGGGAAGGCTTTCAGTGCCACTTGTCAGGACAGGCTGAAGTGAAGCACAGACAGAGCAGTGTAGGTGACAATACTGTACCACTGGTGGGTTTCATTAGTCCTGGGAATCTCTCCATTCCTGAGCTGGGGTGCTGGGGAGGCTGGGCAGCAATTTCAGAAAGCCCAAACACCAGGAAAATCCCAGAACAGTGCAACATCAGTCAGGAGGAGAAAATGGAATGAACAGGCTTATTTGACTTGAAAGAAGACCAAAGAGGAGGACAAGATAAGTCTTGTGCATGAAATGCTTCTGAAATGAAGGAAATTATTTATTCTCTGTGTTGAGGATACAGACAACAAGACACAAAGGGCTTAAATTGAAGGGAGAAAGATTGATGTTAGATAACAAAGTTTTTAAAAGTCCTCCTGTACAGCCTGTGGCTTAAGCACTGGATTGGGTTTTCTGAGAAGGTTCCTCAGAGGTCTTTCAAGAAGATTATAGAGGAGCTGCCATCAGGAGTAGGGGAGGCTTAGCCTGTCCTGCTTTGGATGGACTGGCTGACCTTAGGAAAAGCCCCTGAGCCAGGTGTGAAGATGGAGAAGCCGGAGAGGTGTGGGCTGAAAGCCAGTGATGGGGCATGTGAAAGGGGAGGGGGGACAGACTTTTTTGCGGCTCACCACCTGCAATTTGATCATTATGTTCCTCAGCAATTTACTCCCCTTTGTGCTTTGGTTTCCTTACTGTGCACAGGGGATTTATTTCTTCCACTTTCTTAAAGGTTTGCAAGATGTGTAATGAGACACTGAGTTCCTTTGCCCATCGCCCTGCCCCAGCCCAGGGTGAGGTCTGCACCACAGTGGGCACAGTCCTGGTGCAGCCTGTGCTGGGGTTAGTGTCAGCACCAAGGGGAAAACCTGTTCTCACTGTAAACTTGTCAAAGTGTCTCAACTGCAAAATAAATGTATTGATTCATTCTTTGTATTTGTTTTAAAATGCAATAATGTGAATCAGAAACATTTTTTAGGTGATACTTTTCAATTTAATATACTTGGGGAAAACTCCATCCCATAGAAGGACTCATTGGATCTTGATTTTTACAGAAATCTCTGTGGTTTCTGGAAGGTTCTGGAAGATGGCAGCTCCTCCACACTGGAGCAGGGAGATGCTGTGTGCCTGATGACTCAGTGTTAGACATTATCTCGCCATGGCTAATGTGAGATTCACCACAAGCAAACCAGCAAGAGGGAAAGGAATTGTGGCTGATCCCAATTCCCTTTCTAAGGCAGGATGTAGATGATGGATACTCAGCTGAAGCCCTGCTCAGTGCGGTACAAGGCCTCTCAGATGTGAGGTGGTGCTGGTTCATGTCTCTGATGGAGAGCCCCATCACCAGCAGTGACCCAGCTACCAGAGGCTTCCTTAATGCACTGTCCGTTGGGTACACGGAGAATATCAGGGGTTTTGCCACAAAAACAAGAAACAAAGTCTACTTAAAATATAGATTGAGATGAAATCTTTCTGGAGGACTGGCCTGAAGGGCTTTTATTTTTGTTAATGATTTTTTTTTTCTTTTTTTTTTTTTTGTCCGTGATGCTCACCTAACAGAGCAATTAGTGCAATGGACTGTCCCTGATTCGAATCCGTGGTAGATTGCTATTAAAGGAAGTATTAATGGGCTGCTGAGAGCTGGGAAATTGTTGCAGAAAAGTGTGTTTATGGAGTATGGTGCTGGCAGGCATGATTTCAATTGGATTTGACATGTTTAACATAAATGTATACTGCACAGCTCCTGCAGTTTATGAATAATTCCTACAGGCCGACTGCCTTTCTAATTACTGAAATTGAAAAAAACAGGTCAGGCACATCCTGACGGAAATCTATTCCTGCTCCTCCCCCCGGCTGCTTTTTGTGCTTTTTTTTAATATCTGGCGTTTGTGGAGCACTTAATGGCCGGGATGTTCTGGGGCCTGGGAGGCTGCAGGAGGGGCCGAGGGCACGATGGAGCCGCTCAGCACCGGAGCCAGGGAGACCAGGGAGAGGGCAGGAGACAAGGACGGGGAGCTTGCCTGCAGCTGAGTCTTTCCAAGGATGTGTGAAACACAAAAGGCTCCTGGGTGGCAGCTCCAGCCCAGAAATACGGCTGGGCTGGGTGGCTCCGTGCAGCTGCTGGCCGAGCTCGGGCAGGCCGGGCTCTGCCAGCACTGGAGGTGCTGCAGGACAGGTCTGCCAGGCAAAGCCCCACCTCCAGGAGCCCCTGGTGCTGCTTGGCATCTCACAGAGGCATCTGCTGCGTGTTTCGTGTTCATATGGAGCAAGGCAGGGAAGCCTGGTGGCGGCTGGAGCTTCTGGATATGAATATTTAATAGTAATTCAGCTGTGGGTACTCACTGCAGGTGGGAAGGTATGACACAGCATTAAAAAACAAATTATTCAGCCATTTTTGGGGCTGTGAAGCAGGAGTGCACCAAGCATGGGGCATTTACCTGTCAGCTGAGTGACTGTGAAATACAGAGCTGAGAAATGCTGCAGGGCAGCAGGTAGTGCACAGGCCTGATTAGTGTGGCTACAGCAGCTGATGGAACGGAAGTTCCTTCAGGGAGTGGGGAATTAAACAGTGTTTGGGGAGGAAATGTTGGCTGTATTTACTGAGGAGGTGGCAGTGCTGCAGCAGCTCTGGGTGCCCCATGCCCTTCCCCAGCAGTTCATGTGGGCTCTGGCCATTCCTGCATCAAGGCAGTTTCTGGAGAATGGATGAAACAGATAAACTAGCCCTGGATTTCAGGGGACACAGGTGCTGTGAGGGCACAGGGGGCAGAGCCTTGGGCATTGATGGCACAGGGCTGTGTGGCACACTAGCACAGTAGCAGCTCCGAGGACTGATGGCTCCAAGAACACACTGAGGTGATTTGAGGAAGGAGGCACCACCAAATGCAGAATGCTATTTTCCATCAGGCAGTAAAAGCACAGTTCCCTGGTCTCACTGAGAACTTCCCCAGGCCAGCAGCTGGACTTCATGGCAAGGAGTTTTCTGGAGGCTGATGGTGTTTAAATCAATGGCAATAGCAGAAACCCCACTGTAAATTTCCAGGGCAAGTGGCAAGCTGGTTTACGGAATGCAGGGAGATGAGAACCTCTGGCTTACGGAAAGCAGCATGAATTAGTAATCATTTAATTGGCTTTTCCATTATGTTGCTTGGTTGGAAGATGGAAGTTTAGATGAAGGGACTGTCAGTGATACTTTAGCTAAAAGAATGTGATGGGTAGGAGATGGGTGGTGACTTCCTTCCCACCAGGATGGAGAGCAGCAGTTTAGGGGATCCGTGCTGGCTTTGCCTCTGGAACCAGCAAAGGAAAGGCCCCACTTGCAAGGAAGTGCCCACCTGACCTCTGGAATGTACCCAGGGAGGATCTCTCCTCCTCCTGAGAAAAGCAGAAGCTGCTGAGGAGAGTGAGAAGATCAGCAGATCTCCAGAAGTGCTGTGGCAGCCCCACCCCTTTGCACTTGGCTTTAGGGACATTTGTTCAGAAACACAGGTCTCAGTGAATCTGAACTAAATCCATTTAAAGAGTCAAAGTAATAACAATACTATCTGATATGCAGATGTACATCATGCTTTAAAGCAAATTCCTTTTTCTGCCCTGCGAGGCCTGAGCCTGGAAGCAAGATGCTGGCACAGGTGGTGTCCCCGTGTGCTCCAGTGTCACTGAGCCCCTCCAGGCCATGGCCTTCTGGAGGTTTTGGGCTCCCCCCATTCTGTCCTGTCCTCTCTGCACGGACAGAAGGTCCCAGGCTATGCTAAGAGTTCTGCAGGCAGACGCCAAGCCATGTCCTCATTTCTCCTGGTAGCAGAGAGTTCTTAATTCCTCTGATCATCTGTGATGTGGACTGAATGTGTCATTTTGTGCATTTGACTGTTTATCAACAACAAACTTCAGTCTCGGTGTTAGAATTCCCAGCTGAGCTGTCAACTCAGAAACTAATACTTAAAATATCCTATGTGCAACAAATCAGTTATTCTTGGGTCTGGACAATCATCAATAATTCTAGTTTTGAAGGATTATGGTTATGGGGTTGGACTAAGTGATTTAATGAAATTGGACACTTAGGAGATGGTACATTTTAATTACCTGTTAGTAATTCTAAGCAGGCTGCTTCACAGTAGAAAGGAGAAGAGAAAATACCCTGCTGTGACTCCCACAGCTGGAGCTGGTGTTCAGCAGCCTGGGGCAGCTGATGGTTGGGCTGAATTCAGTCACTGCATCCAGAAACACTCTACTGGTGAGCAGCTGGCAGTGCCCAGGGACACAGTGTGACCAACAGGAGCTACAGGCACCACCTAGAGAGTCTAAAGGGACCCTAAGCCGTGGCTGTCGCTGTCACCCTGCCCAGTGCAGGTCTAGAGCAGGGCTCCCATGGCTGTGCCAGACACCCTGGCAGACCTGGGGTCTCCAGCTGCTCTTCCCAGCACCCAGCAGCCTGGTGGGGGTGGCTTGTCAGTGTCCAGGGTCACACTGAGGGCTGGGCAGTGCCAGCAGTGATCGGGCCCCTGACAAAGGCCACTCACATCACACAGGGCTCAGGGAGGGCATTTTAAGGCAGGGTGGTCCTTCACCCACCACAGTGCTGGCTCTTGGTGGGTCTCTCCTCCCCACACCCTCCAGGAGGGACTGTGTTCCTCAGTGGAGGAGCAGCAGAGTGGTGCCGCGTTCCCAGTGCTCCAAGCACATTTATTACAGGGAGCAGGGAAGGTCAGCTCTGGCCCTGCACACATCTTGAAGCCATTTCCAGTTCTGAGTCTCAGTTCAAGCAGGGAGCTGAGCAGAGCAGCCCATCATTCTGTGAGGGCAGAGCAGGGTCTGTGATGGTGTCATCAGTCAGCACTGACACTGCAAGCTCATTCCACCCCTGCTTTGGATGTTTTTGTGGAGCTGGCAGCACAGCAGAGTCCTGGGTTTGTACCGCAGGTGCAGCCAGGACTGTCCATGCACACGTGGAGGCTGCATGAAGCACCAGGCAAGCAGCCAGCAGTGCTGTGGGGAACAAGATCACTTCCAAGCCCATTCAGTATGGACAAGCCTACCAGGAGAAGTTCAGCAGTCCCAGATCAAATCCTCTGATCCCTGCCTCCCTCTGGCAGTACCTCTACCTGTACTTGTTTTCCCTCTCCCAGAACTTATTTTGCCTCTATTCAGCTGAATGCAGAGATGGGGACTGGCAGGGAAGGTAGTTGGGAATGTTTGGACATACAGCTCATGGTAGTGCACAGAAGAGTCTTTGGGAAGGAAGCAGTTTGCTGGGATCTGACTCTTGGTGGTATCATCTGAAACAAGGAGCAGATACCAGCGGGTTCACAAGTTGAGTAGGAGAAAGGGGGAAGAGTGTGGGGGACTGGCCTGAGAACGCTACAGCGCCTTGTTAATCGGCAGCTGATCCATCATATTAAATATCCAGCTGTCAGATATTACCTTTCAAGTGAAAATGAATAACTCCCATTAAGGGCAAAATGGGTTTGAAGTCGATTCGAGACAGATTAAAGTACCGTTATGAATGTGTGTTCGGGGAGGAGGAGATGGGGGCTGTGTATAATATACTTGTCCTTACAGTTTTTAAATAATAGATGTCCCACAAATTTATGTACTGAAGGCAGCCAGGGTTCGGGGGAGGAGAAAGGTCAGGGATGTGCTTCTCCCAGTGCCACAACTCGTGGAGTGTTTTGCTGTTGACTCTAGGGCTCATTTGCATTTGTCTGTTTGGCTGAACAAAATAGCCTTTTCTGGGATTATCACAGTGGGAATGTTTGTGTCCCCTTGGCTGAGTCCTGCCAAAATTGGGATTTTGGCAGGACCATGTGCTAGGAAGCACCAGAGATGCTCATTCCTCTGGAGGCATGGGCTGAGCCAGCCAGAGCCATCCCAGCAGCACCACTGCTGCCAGCACGGGTGCCATGGATTGGGCTGACAGCCACAACCACCAGCCCTCTCCGGGGCAAATGCATTCCAGAGTGTCCCTGTGTAGAATGTCCTGGGTCAGCCAGGGTTGAGAGTTCCACCTTACAGAGTAAGTCCAGCTGTTCCTGGAGGTGACACGTGGGCCTTCACTGTCTGGCCAAGCATTTGTGTGTGCAGTGCAGCCTGCAGGTTGTAAGCATCCCCCAGAACCAGCTGAGATCTTTCTGCTTCTGGCCACCAGTGACATAGTTCCCATGCTCGGGGACATCAGCAAGAGGGAGCTGGTTTTGGCCTGCTGTGCACTGAGGACATAGGTCAGTCCTCAGAGTCATCCTCCTCCAAGTCCTTAGGGTGCGTGTAAAGCAGTGAATGGGAGCCCAGCCACCGTGCAGCCCAGGCTCTCTGGGGTGTGCTGATGTTCGTGGGGTGTGCTGATGTTCCTGGCTTTCTGTTGCAGCACCAGCCAGCCAGCCAGAGAAGGAACTGACAGAGCCTCCAGCACCCTCCAAGCGGATTTCGTTCCCCAGCAGCTCTGAGTCACCTCTCTCCTTTAAGTGGTCAAAAACTTCAGAGGAGACCAAATCAGAGCAGGTAAGGCGGAAGAACCCATCTCTCCGTGCAGGTAATGTGTTTCCAATGTGCCAAAAGCAAAGAATAAAATGGGAGGAAGAGGATGAAAAGCAGTGACTGGTGGTAGAAGGCATCAAGTTATTGAAGCCAGTCTGTAAGAGAGGAAAGTAGCACGTGGAAGAGCTGTGTGATTCCTTTGTCTGCTCTGCAGATGTACCAGTGTCCGTACTGCAAGTACAGCAACACAGACGTGAACCGGCTGCGGGTGCACGCCATGACCCAGCACTCGGTGCAGCCCATGCTCCGCTGCCCCCTCTGCCAGGACATGCTGAACAACAAGATCCATCTGCAGCTGCACCTCACCCACCTGCACAGCGTGTCACCCGACTGTGTCGAGAAACTCATCATGACGGTAAGTGGCTGTGTAGGCAAGCATGGCTGCTGCCACCTGGCACACCCACTGCCCCCTGGCACACCCACTGCCACCCGGCACATCCACTGCCATCCCGGCACACCCACTGCCATCCCGGCACATCCACTGCCACCTGGCACACCCTCTGCCATCCCGGCACACCCACTGCCACCTGGCACACCCTCTGCCATCCCGGCACACCCACTGCCACCTGGCACACCCTCTGCCATCCCGGCACACCCACTGCCACCTGGCACACCCTCTGCCATCCCGGCACACCCACTGCCACCTGGCACACCCTCTGCCATCCCGGCACACCCACTGCCACCTGGCACACCCTCTGCCATCCCGGCACACCCACTGCCACCTGGCACACCCTCTGCCATCCCGGCACACCCACTGCCACCTGGCACACCCTCTGCCATCCCGGCACACCCACTGCCACCTGGCACACCCTCTGCCATCCCGGCACACCCACTGCCACCTGGCACACCCTCTGCCATCCCGGCACACCCACTGCCACCTGGCACACCCTCTGCCATCCCGGCACACCCACTGCCACCTGGCACACCCTCTGCCATCCCGGCACACCCACTGCCACCTGGCACACCCTCTGCCATCCCGGCACACCCACTGCCACCTGGCACACCCTCTGCCATCCCGGCACACCCACTGCCACCTGGCACACCCTCTGCCATCCCGGCACACCCACTGCCACCTGGCACACCCTCTGCCATCCCGGCACACCCACTGCCACCTGGCACACCCTCTGCCATCCCGGCACACCCACTGCCACCTGGCACACCCTCTGCCATCCCGGCACACCCACTGCCACCTGGCACACCCTCTGCCATCCCGGCACACCCACTGCCACCTGGCACACCCTCTGCCATCCCGGCACACCCACTGCCACCTGGCACACCCTCTGCCATCCCGGCACACCCACTGCCACCTGGCACACCCTCTGCCATCCCGGCACACCCACTGCCACCTGGCACACCCTCTGCCATCCCGGCACACCCACTGCCACCTGGCACACCCTCTGCCATCCCGGCACACCCACTGCCACCTGGCACACCCTCTGCCATCCCGGCACACCCACTGCCACCTGGCACACCCTCTGCCATCCCGGCACACCCACTGCCACCTGGCACACCCTCTGCCATCCCGGCACACCCACTGCCACCTGGCACACCCTCTGCCATCCCGGCACACCCACTGCCACCCGGCACACCCACTGCCATTCCAGCACACCCACTGTTCCTGCTTGTTTTCTCCCTTCCTTGCCAGCTCTTGGCGCTGGGGGTGAATAACAGGGTGTTTGTTGTAACGCTGATGTTCTGCACCAGCTCCCTCCTGTGTCACCTTCTGAGCAAGCACACGCAACATGACCCAGCTGTTCTCTTACCGTTTTCTTGTCTTGTCTTTCTGTCACTCTTCCTCTCTACAACTCCCTGAAAGAAGGTTGGAGCCAGGTGGGGTAGGTCTCTTGTCCCATGAAACAAGTGACAGAACAAAAGGACTGGCTGCAAGCTGCACCAGGAGAGGTTTAGACTGGATACTAGGAAAAATTTTTTCATGGAAGGGGTTGGAAAGCCCTGGCACAGGCTGCCTCTGGAAGCAGTCATCACTATGGATGGAGTCACCATCCTTGGAGGTGTTCAAAAATCATGTGGATGTGGCATTTGAGGACACAGTTTAACCATGGTGGTCATGTTGGGTTGATGGCTGGACTTGGAAGACGAAGGGTCTTTTCCAGCTTTAATGATTCTGTGATTCCTTTTGTGACCCCTTGGAGACAGGAGTGACAGAGTCACAGAATCATGAGTGGTCTTGGCAGGGACCACTGGAGCTGCTCCAGTCCAACCTCCCTGCTTAGGCAGGGTGCCTTGAGCATGTCGTTCAGGATTGTGTCCAGACAGCATCTGAGTATCTCCAGGAAAGGAGATTCTCTCTGGGCAGCCTGTTCCAGTTCCCACTCCATAAGTGCCTTTATGTTCTTACCTTCCTGCTTGGCCTTGCTAGCTGCCTGTCTCCTCAGGGCTTCTCAGGATGAGCTCTGCCCTGCCTGTGCCACTGGCTCACCGAGCTGTCCCATCCACTGACCGTGGCCTCTGTGACCTGTGTGCATTTCACTGGTGCTGCTCAAGTGTGGAAATACCTTCTGAGGGTTTGAACAGCCCTTGTTCACCTCTTAGCTACATTGGTGGCAGGTGTTCTGGCTTTCTCAGAGCAGCAAGCAGAAGCCAAGCCCCTTCCCTAGGCCAGCAGGCATAACCAGTTTGCTCAGGGTAGCTGCCATGCTGGTGTGAGGGGTTTGTTTTGAGCCAGGCAGGGTGCCTGGGCAGGCTGTGTGGTGTGGAGCAGGAGTGTTGGGCTGGTCTGTCCTCAAGCACATCTGTGTCCTCCGGGACATGAGGGAATGGGAGGAGCTCAGGACACTGCAGAGCAGGTCGGGCACAGTCCCTCAGGTGAGCCCACCTGCTGTGCTGGAGTAGGGCCACAGGGCTCTGCAAGGCTGGCAGAGACTGGCCCAGCCACGATGCTCATCCTCATGTGTGTTCCTGGTTTTCCCACCTTTCCTCCCTTTGGCACCTAGAGACACCTGTGGGAGGGCTGCCTCTCCTCCTCCAGGTCTCACAGCACGAGGTGAAGAAGCTGGGTTTTTCTGTATTCTGTGACAATATTCGGAGGCGTCAGCGTGGTTTGTGCAGAGCATGGCAGCAGGGAGGGCCTGGCTGGGCTCGTTCTCCTGAGGATCTATCTGGGTCTGGCGGGTGTGAGCAGCCCCGTGACGGAGCCGGGTCCCTCCGAGGCAGCGTCTGCTCCGTGCTGGAGGAGGCTCCAGTTAATAACACCTTATCAGACGCCGTGCAGGAACCTGCAGTGTCTAATATGTCTGTTGCCATGGTAACGCTCCTGCTTGCGCTCAGCATCTCCAGGCTGCCTGCTCGTGCTCTCTCCTTTTCATATCAGCGAGCAGCCGGGCTGGCTGTCCCACGGGACCCCCTGTCCTCCACGGCAGGGACAGGGGCTGCCTGGGGAACAGAGCACACCCCGTGCCCCAGTGCCCCACAGGGACAGAGGCTCACACTGTCCTCCCATCTCCTGCAGCTTCCCTTTCGTGGGGCTGGTGGATAAATGTAGCCAAGTTCTCTCTGTGGCATCGTGGCCTCTTTGAGCAGGGCCGGGTGCCATCGTGCCCATCTCAGCCCCTGCCTGCTGCGGGACTCACAGGGCCTGTAAGGAGGGTGAAGTGCAGTTCGCCCCTGCAGGTGATTACAAGACTGATGGGCTGGAGCTGGGAGAGAGGATGGCTTCCCAAGAGCCTCTGGGAGTGGGAGCTCTCCCTCCTCCCACAGCCAGCCTTATCCTTCTACACATTTCTGTCTCGTCATCTCTGCTGTCAGCTTTCTCTTCCTCAGTTTAGGGCATCTTCCCAGTGTTCCAGTGTTCAGTCATCTTTCCATCTTTTTCTTTTCTCCCTTGCTCCAGGAATCATTCCTGCCCATCCCTACCATCTCACTTCCCCCTCCTGCTATCTTTACATTTTTACCCTCTTTCCCATTGTCTTTTCTTATTGCTCTCTCCCTTCTGCTGTCACTCAATTTTTCTCTCTCCCTCCTTTTCACCCCCTCCCTCTCCCCCCTTTCCCTCTCACTCTGTGTCTCATTCTCCATCTCGGATGAAGGTAATGAAAATAATCGGGCTTCATTAATTCTGAGCCCTGTGAGATGATAGCCATTTGGAGCCATGTTTGCCAATTAGATGGTCTAAATTAGAAGTGACCTTGGTATACTGCCATCACTTTGCCTCTCAGAGTCTAATGAAGCTTTTCACTCCAGCACCCTCTCCCTCTCTCTCTTTGTAATGGAAATTACCTCCTTTGTCTGGTGGGGAACCTTCCCTCCCATCTGTAATTCCCCTGGTTTCATAGACATGGGGACAGTGATGTATCTCCTCAGGCCTCTTCTAGAGGTTTTCTTTTCAGAGCCACATGATTTCAGCATTTTGGGGTATATTCAGGGGAGCCATCCCTTCGTTTGGTGTCCATGGACAGTCAGCACAGGCAATGTGGTGTGAGAGGAGCTGGCGGCTCACACCAGCCAGGAGGAATTGTTTGGACATGTCAGCAATATGCAGGTGTTACACTGATGGGTGTTGGGCTCTGAGCCTCCAGCCCTGCACACTAGCAGCTCTGCAGTTGGTTGTTAAAATCCAGTAGATCCAGTGGTGGCTGGAGCCGTGTGTGTCACTGCTGGAAGTTGTCACCAGTGAGGAGTGGGCCCTCTGGTTGTTCTGCAGTGGGTGACAGGTTTGTAGGTGTCAGGGTGTGTGCATGCTGGTGGGGCAGGGAGGCAGGAGACCTGACCCATCAGCCCTCAGGTGCTCTGTACAGCCAGGCCACTGTGTCCATAGAAATGGCCACCAAAGTGGGGTGCACCTGCCTCTCCATGGATCTCATCACCATAAAGACATTTTAACTGCTGAAGGGGTCTGAATTTCACCCAAAACGTGGGGTTCTTGGAAGTAGAGAGTCTTGTCCAGCAACTTTGCATCTTTTAAGGACTTTCTGTGTGGTAACAAGAGGAGAACTTAGTGGGACCTCAGCTGTCAGAGCTGCAGGGGATGGTGCTCAGGCTGGGCACAGGGGTGGATCTGGGGTGACTGAGACAGAGGTGCCATGCTGCAGTGAGCTTTGCTGGTGACTTGTGGGCCAGGAGATGGTAGCTGCAGCCACAGTGGGGTAGGGTTTGGTGTTGGACAGAAAAGAACAGGCATGAACAGGAGAAGGGAAGGGAGGAGACGAACCACGTTTGTTGAACTCACAGCTGAGGGTTGTGTTTTAGTAATGGCTCACACTGACTGACATGTTGCTGTTGTGAAACAGTGTTGGAGCCATTGAAACTGAGGAGGGGGAGGGATTGCCAAGCTGAGGAGGGATGCCAGGATGACACACCGGGTACCTGCAGGTGAGAGGGAGGAGGAGAGCGTTTGACAGCTGCATGCGCTGACATAGGCTGTGCTGCGGTGAACACACTCCTTGCCATCACAGAACACTTGCTGCCATGAGATACATGTGCAGTACAAGATGCTGTGTCGCTGAGCACTGCTTCTGTCACACCTGCCACGAGCCGTGGGCCACTGCACTTTCCTGCCCCATCATGCCCCATGCTGGGTTTATACAAAAAGCAGCCTCAGCATGAGAGGTGGATTCTGCAGGTCCAAAGAAATGAGATGTCTTCAGATGCTTTTGCAGTGTGAAAGGACAAACCCTTCAAAAAAGGCAGTCTGGAATTCCGTGTCAGTGCAGAGTGATTTGGGATGTGCAGCTCATGTGCACTCGTATCTTTGCCACCTGCTCAGGGCTGGTCCATGGGGTTGAAAGGACGGAGGCTCCTGCCCTGGATCGTGGTGTAGGAGAGGGACAGGAGTCTGTCCCTGTCTGTCCTCTGACCTGGATGGAGCCAGAGGACTAGAGTGAGTCCAGTTGCTGAGCAGTGCCTTTCCCGTGGTTTGATCCCCAAGGCCAGCCCACGGCTGCACCGCCGCAGTTCCAGCATCCATACCCAGAATTTCTAGTTCCCTGCACTTTTTTCCAAGCTTTTTTTCCATTTGCCTTTGGGAATTTTGTGCCTGTAGCAATTTAATGTACCACAGCCTTTTTTTTTTCCTTCCTTTTTTTTTTCCTTTTTTCCTTTTTTTGTCCTCCTCCTGGTGGAGGGGGGATGGAAAGAAAGGAAGGAATGGTGGCCGTGGAGATGCAGGTAGATAAAGGTAATTACTTAAACACATATAGGGCAGGACTTACAGGTTTGGAGCCCCAGATTAAGATGCAGAGGAGCATGTGAGGTTGATGATTATATTTCGGGGAGAGTTAATTGACGGAAGGTGAAGGCAGACAAAGAACCGCTGCTTACTGCCTTCTTGAATCCCAATCAGGAATTATGATTAAAGACGCGGCGAGACAACAGAGGCCTGATGAATTGGTGTCTTTTTTTTTTCTTTTTTGCCGTCATTCACACTTGATTGACTTCAACCTTTCAAGTGCAAAAGTCTCTCTTTTCCATTATTATTCATAGCCATCTGAGTTTTTCTAATTAAAGTGTATGAAAACAATTACTGATCCGTCGTACTGAGCGTGGTGGTGGGGACGGCTGCCGTACTGTAATGCCTATGAAAAGCCACAGCTCTATAATGATGTGCAGCTGAGGTGTTAGATAATTTTATTCTTTTTCTACTCTGTTGGGGTTTTTTTTAATTTCTCATGATTTATTTTTCATAATTCCTAAAGATCCTAGGAAAGCAGGCTCTTCCTGCTGCTAGAGCTGAGAGGGACGGTTTCTTCTTGCCTCCCTTTCTCAGCGTCCATGCTCGTCCCCCTCCTCCAAGCCCAGCTACTGGAAATTACTCTGTGACCTTTAACGTCTACCAACCAACCACCCACAGCCATCAGATGCTTCTGTGTAGAGTAGAAGGTGGAATGAGTTTGGTGCATTCAGCTCCCCTCCTGGGATATGTCAGCAGCCTTCTCTGCTGCTCCCTGGGACCTGGCACTCACTGCCATGCAGTGGCTGGCCCAGGAAAGGGAGGGAGCTCTGTGTCACAGCTCAGGTCACAGCTCTGCAGCCACTTCTGTGCCACCATTTCATCCTGAGATTTTCCATGAGCTCCAGCTTCACCACAGGTGCGCTCCTCTGTCCTGCAACTCACTCAGAGACTTGTGGTCCTTGGCTGGGCAGGGTACACGGCAGGCAGCAGCCACACACATTCTCTCCTGAAATCCAGGGTTCAGATGTCCTCTCCATATCCAGCAGAAGGATGGAGAGGCTTGTTTTGCCTTAGCCCTGAATGGGAGTGTTTAGTTGTGCCTCACCTTCCCAGCAGTGGGAGGCTGGGAGCAGGAGCACCTGGTGGAAGGGGAGCACTCCCTGGGTGTCAGCAAGGTGGGCAGCTGCTCAGGGCTGTGGAGGAGTCTTTGCTGGCCACAGGCACTGACCAGCACTGGAGGCCCTGTGGTGGAAAACACAGGGATGGTGACAGTGAGGCGGGTCTGTCTGTCTCTGTGCTGTGAGACAGCGTTCCAGCAGTGTGAGACATGGTCACCAGACATTCAAAGGGACATTCATTGTCCTGCATCTGATGCCAGCCACATGCAGGCTGCTGGTGAAATGGTTTGTGACCAGGTATATCCAAAGAAACAGTTTTTCAGAACAGGATGAGTGTGCACATTTGGCTTTTCCAAAGAGCCTCTCCAGCTGAGCCATGCAGATTCTCCAGCTCTGTAGAAGCAGTGGTGTCCCAGCACTGCACTGGTTTTGGTGGTGCAGGATCTAGCACCAAATACTTGAAGAGGAGCAAAGGGAATGCATCAGTCAGAGCAAGGAAAGGGTTACCAAAAGCTTTTTATTTCACAATTTGCTTTCTCTTTAGTCCTTTCTTATTCCTCCTTTCCTTTGTCACCTCTCTCCTTATTTGTACTTTTCTTTCTCATGCCCCTCCTTTCTCTGCATCGATACACTTTGAAAACAGTGCTGCAATGCTCCCTGGTTCAAGATTACAGTGTACTTTACTAGGTATGATTTAATTAGGGGCCTTATTATGTTTTCAGCAGCTTAAGGTGGGCCTTTCAACTTATCTACCTAATTGGTTGCACAAGAAGTTTCACAGCCCATGACAAAACATTGTCAGTGATCAAAGTCTGAATTCCACATAAAGGAAAAATATTAATAATAAGATTATTCTTCAAGTGTGCACTGCTAATTATGTCCAGAATGTAACTGTAGAAACACTTTTGACTGATTTGAGCTTTGTCTAATAAATACGAAGTCTTCGGTGAGCTGGGAAAAATGACGCCTCTGACTTCACAGTACTGATGTCTAGTTTTGCGACTGGAGATGTTTAAAATATTTTCTTGTGTTTTTCCTCTCCCTGTGTCCTTTCCCCTGTCTCTAGGTGACAACCCCTGAGGTGATGATGCCCAGCAGCATGTTCCTCCCAGCAGCTGCTCCAGAGAAGGATGGGAACTCGGGCGCAGAGGAGCGGGAGGGGAAGCAGTCCGGTGAGTGCAGGTCAATGAGATCCACTGTCCCACCATTCCCCCAGCTCCATCACCTGCTCAGGGACCAGTTCCATTCCTGTTAATCCTCTCTTTGATAGGACCTAGACTCAAATACTATGTTCAGTTTGATGAGCCTTCTTTTTGAAAATAGGCAGGACATCAAAAAGGAACAGTGAAGACAGAGGTGGCTGAATGGCTTTTGCTTGAAAGGGAGAATTGAAGGTGATAAATGCACTAAGGGATGTGTGTGTGAATAATTTCCAGATATTCAAAGTGAGCAAGGAAGTAAATTGTGTAGGTTTATGCAATGGGCCATGATGAGGTTAATGGGCTGGTATTGAAACGAATGAAGATAGAGGAGAAATGTTAGAAATACTTGTCGTGTTGGAGATCAAAAATCACAGAGTATTAAGGACTGAAAGGGGGTGTTGATCTACTGTGGTGTGCTCGTGTAATTTTTGGGTTTGCTCTAATTCTGTTTTCACAGAGATCTCTGAGGATGTGGGGAAGACCCTTTTGTCATCGGACAGCGCAGAGCACAGCGGAGACCCCAAGCCCGCTCCAGCTGATCCGAGCGCTGCCCGGGAGGACTCTGGCTTCCTGTGCTGGAAGAAGGGCTGCAGCCAGGTGTTCAAGAGCTCAGCAGCCTTGCAGACACACTTCAACGACATCCACGCCAAGCGGCCTCAGCTGCCGGTCTCTGACCGCCACGTCTACAAGTACCGCTGCAACCAGTGCAGCCTGGCCTTCAAAACCATTGAGAAGCTGCAGCTGCACTCCCAGTACCACGTCATCCGGGCAGCCACCATGTGCTGCCTCTGCCAGCGCAGCTTCCGCACCTTCCAGGCCCTGAAGAAGCACCTGGAAACCAGCCACCTGGAGCTGAGTGAGGCTGACATTCAGCAGCTGTACGGTGGTCTCTTGGTCAACGGGGACCTCCTCGCTATGGGTGACCCCTCACTCGCCGAGGACCACACAATAATAGTCGAGGAAGATAAGGAAGAAGAGAGCGACCTGGAAGATAAGCAGAGCCCAACAGGCAGCGATTCAGGGTCGGTGCAAGAGGACTCTGGCTCAGAACCAAAAAGGGCCTTACCCTTCAGGAAGGGCCCTAACTTCACTATGGAGAAATTTCTAGATCCGTCTCGCCCATACAAGTGCACAGTCTGCAAGGAGTCCTTCACGCAGAAGAACATTCTCCTGGTACATTACAATTCTGTTTCTCATCTGCATAAACTGAAACGAGCCCTCCAAGAGTCTGCTACTGGGCAACCTGAGCCTACCAGCAGCCCAGACAACAAACCTTTCAAGTGTAACACCTGCAATGTGGCCTACAGCCAGAGCTCGACTCTGGAGATCCACATGAGGTCTGTCCTGCACCAGACCAAGGCTCGCGCAGCCAAGCTGGAGGCGGCCAGCAGCAGCAGCAATGGAGCTGGCAACAGG
>NW_005054373.1:3358656-3364307 GCF_000277835.1 Geospiza fortis
AACACCGCCCGCCACAAGCAGCAGCAGCAGCAGCAACAAGCTCAAACCTTGGCACAGGCACAGGTCCAGGCCCACCTGCAGCAGGAGCTGCAGCAGCAAGCTGCTCTCCTGCAGTCCCAGCTTTTCAACCCAGCACTTTTGCCGCACTTTCCGATGACCACTGAGACCCTTCTGCAGCTGCAGCAGCAGCAGCATCTTCTGTTCCCATTCTACATCCCCAGTGCTGAGTTCCAGCTCAATCCAGAAGTCAGCTTGCCTGTCACCAGTGGTGCACTGACATTGACTGGGACGGGTCCAAGTTTGCTGGAGGACCTGAAGGCACAAGTTCAGCTCCCTCAGCAGAGCCATCCACAGCTCTTGCAGCAGCAGCAAGGTCAGCTGTCCTTGTCACAGCCCCACTCCGTCCTACTACAGCAGAGCCAGCACCCAGAGAAGAAGAATAAATCTATAGTGAAGGAGAAAGATAAAGAAACCCCACGGGAAAGGGAAAGCGCAGAGAGGGGAGACAATAACGTAACACTGAAGGAGTCTCTTCCTGATAACTTAAAGCCCAAAGAGAAAAAGGACTTTGTGCCAGGCAGCAGTTCAGAGCCCTCCATACTGCCTCCACGGATTGCTTCCGACGCGAGGGGCAACGCCACCAAAGCCTTGCTGGAAAACTTTGGCTTTGAGCTCGTCATTCAGTACAATGAGAACAAGCAAAAGGGGCAGAAGAAAAACGGGAGGACAGAGCAAGGTGAGAACTTGGAAAAGCTGGAGTGTGATACATGCGGCAAGTTCTTCTCAAACATCCTCATCCTGAAGAGCCACCAAGAGCACGTTCACCAACATTACTTTCCCTTTAAGCAGTTAGAGAGGTTTGCCAAACAATACAGAGAACACTAATCCCCACCTCTGCCCCACCCATCACCTCTCCCACCATCGCTCCGGCCCAGCCCTCCGTGCCGCTCACGCAGCTCTCCATGCCTATGGAGCTCCCCATCTTCTCACCGCTCATGATGCAAACCATGCCCCTGCAGACGCTGCCAGCACAGCTGCCGCCTCAGCTGGGCCCCGTCGACCCCCTGCCCGCCGACCTGGCCCAGCTGTACCAGCATCAGCTCAACCCCAGCCTTCTCCAGCAGCAGCAGAACAAGAGGCCACGCACACGGATCACCGATGACCAGCTCAGAGTCCTTCGGCAGTATTTTGACATTAACAATTCCCCAAGTGAGGAACAGATCAAAGAGATGGCAGACAAATCTGGATTGCCCCAGAAAGTGATCAAGCACTGGTTCAGAAACACCCTGTTCAAGGAGCGCCAACGCAACAAGGACTCCCCGTACAACTTCAGCAACCCTCCCATTACCAGTCTGGAAGAGCTGAAGATTGACTCGCGGCCTCCTTCTCCAGAGCCCCAAAAGCAGGAGTACTGGGGAAGCAAGCGGTCCTCTCGGACACGTTTTACTGACTACCAGCTCAGAGTCCTGCAAGACTTCTTTGATGCCAATGCTTACCCAAAGGATGATGAATTTGAGCAGCTTTCTAACTTGCTGAACCTCCCAACACGTGTTATAGTGGTGTGGTTTCAGAATGCCCGTCAGAAAGCTAGGAAAAACTATGAGAATCAGGGAGAAGGCAAAGACGGGGAGCGACGGGAGCTCACAAATGACAGGTACATCAGAACAAGCAACTTGAACTACCAGTGCAAAAAGTGCAGTCTGGTCTTTCAGCGCATTTTTGATCTCATTAAACACCAGAAAAAGCTTTGTTACAAAGATGAGGATGAGGATGGACAGGATGATAGCCAGAACGAAGACTCTATGGATGCAATAGAGCTCTTGACTCCAACCAGTTCCTCCTGCAGCACCCCGATGCCCTCACAAGCGTACAGCACACCTACATCTTCAGCCAATGCGACCTCCTCAGCTCTTCTGCAGCTCACGGCAGAGGCAGACGATTCCTCCACCTTTAGTTCTAAAGCAGAAGCTACAGATGAGAAACCAAAGCAGTCTGAACCTCCAAGTACACAGCAAAACCAAACCCAAGAGAAGCAAGTGCAACCAAAGCAAGAGCCTCAGCAGCAACAGGACCAAGGAGAACAAAAGACAAGTTCAGCACACCAAAAGATTTCACAGTTATCCTCCCCCTCTTCGCTGCAACAGCCACCTCCTCCTCAGCCCCCTCAGTGCTCCTTGTCACAGTCAAGTCCAAGTCCATCTCAGCTCTCACACCTCTCCCTCAAACCCATTCACACATCCACCCCTCAGCAGCTGGCAAACCTACCTCCTCAGCTAATCCCATACCAGTGTGACCAGTGTAAACTGGCATTTCCTTCCTTTGAGCATTGGCAAGAGCATCAGCAGCTCCATTTCCTGAGTGCACAGAACCAGTTTATCCACCCCCCCTTCCTGGACAGAACACTGGATATGCCATTCATGCTTTTTGATCCCAGCAATCCCCTACTGGCAAGCCAGCTGCTGTCTGGAACGTTACCACAGATTCCAGCAAGCTCAGCCACCTCACCATCAACTCCAACATCCACCATGAACACGCTGAAGAGAAAGCTAGAGGAAAAGGCCAGTGCAAGCCCTGGAGAGAATGACAGTGGGACTGGGGGAGAAGAGCCCCAAAGGGATAAGCGTCTAAGGACAACCATTACCCCTGAGCAGCTGGAAATTCTGTACCAGAAGTACTTGCTGGACTCCAACCCCACACGGAAGATGCTGGATCACATTGCACACGAAGTGGGCTTGAAGAAGCGCGTGGTACAGGTTTGGTTCCAGAACACCCGTGCACGGGAGAGGAAAGGGCAGTTCAGAGCTGTGGGGCCTGCCCAGGCCCACCGACGGTGTCCCTTCTGCCGAGCTCTCTTCAAAGCAAAGACAGCTCTGGAAGCTCACATCCGCTCCCGCCACTGGCACGAGGCCAAGCGAGCAGGGTACAACCTGACGCTGTCTGCAATGCTCCTAGACTGTGACGGGGGGCTCCAGATGAAAGGAGACATCTTTGATGGAGCCAGCTTCTCCCACATGCCACCAACCAGCAGCGACGGACAGAGCGTTCCCCTCTCCCCGGTGAACAAGAGTATGGAACTGTCACCCAGAACCCTGCTGAGTCCATCTTCCATTAAGGTGGAAGGGGTTGAAGACTTTGAGAGTCCCTCCATGTCCTCAGTCAATCTGAACTTTGACCAGACAAAGCTGGACAACGATGACTGCTCTTCCGTCAACACTGCAATCACAGACACGACCACAGGAGACGAAGGGAACGCAGACAACGACAGTGCAACAGGGATTGCAACCGAAACCAAATCCACATCAGGGCCTGGCGAAGGTCTGACTAAAGCAGCTATGATAGCAATGTCCGAATATGAAGATCGTCTGTCTTCTGGCCTGGTCAGCCCAGCTCCCAGCTTCTACAGCAAAGAGTACGACAACGAAGGTACCGTGGACTACAGTGAAACCTCCAGCCTTGCAGAGCCCTGCTCTCCCAGCCCCGGCGCCAGCTGTTCAGCCAGCAAATCTGGCGAAAGCGGGGACCGGCCCGGGCAGAAACGCTTTCGCACTCAGATGACCAATCTCCAGCTCAAGGTTCTTAAGTCATGCTTTAATGACTACAGGACACCGACCATGCTGGAGTGTGAGGTCCTGGGCAATGACATTGGACTGCCAAAGAGAGTTGTTCAGGTCTGGTTCCAGAATGCGAGGGCGAAAGAGAAGAAGTCAAAGCTCAGCATGGCCAAGCATTTTGGTATAAACCAAACAAGTTACGAGGGACCCAAAACAGAGTGCACTTTGTGTGGCATCAAGTACAGCGCTCGGCTGTCTGTACGTGACCATATCTTCTCTCAACAGCATATCTCCAAAGTTAAAGAAACCATTGGAAGTCAGTTGGATAAGGAAAAGGAGTATTTTGACCCAGCCACTGTACGTCAGTTGATGGCTCAGCAGGAGCTGGACCGAATCAAAAAAGCCAACGAGGTTCTTGGTCTGGCAGCTCAACAGCAAGGCATGTTTGACAGCACGCCCCTGCAAGCTCTGAACCTTCCCGCTGCGTACCCTGCGCTACAGGGCATCCCTCCAGTCCTGCTCCCAGGCCTCAACAGCCCGTCCTTACCTGGCTTCACTCCATCCAACACAGGTGGGTATGGGTGCTGCCCTGCTTAGGCACACCTGCACTTGGCCCATACCTAGCACAAGGAGTTGTTCCCTCAGGAATGACTGATAAGAGGATTCCTGGCCTGCTAGTTCAGCATGTTGACTTCACAGCCAAAAAGCAGTAGGTATTTTATCTAATTCCTGAGCTGAGGGATAGCACAGTCTGAACTAGAGCAACATCTAGACATCCTGCATATCCCTGTGTAGAAATCCTGAAGCTCCTTCAAGGAAGTGGAATACAGAAGATTTGTCTAGTGTAACTAACAGAATGATTAATGTGCTGAATACACTGTTCATTATTCCTTTTGACATTCAGTTTATGTGGTGCCATCCCAAGCATTCAAAAATCCAAACTGTTTCTAGGGAAAGGTGTGGTGTGTGTGGTAGCACTGGTGACAGATGCCCAGAGCATCTTTATGTGTCCCTGAGGTGAACTCTGGGACAAATCCCAGTGCAGCTAAGGATCATTTTGAGTAATGCTGGGTATGACCTAAAAGCACGTCCTCAACAAAAGATGGTGTAGTTGTGGGGCAAATCTAGTTTGTATTTTAAAAAGATTTTTCTTAACAATGCTACATAAAAATGAAATTTGTCATAATTATTTGGGTGGTCTAATCTCAGATACTGGACTTCATCTTTTGAGAATGTTCCTTTCCTTTGTACCGCATGGATAGGTGGAAAGTCTAAGCCATGTAGCAAACACTGGCAGTGGAAAGTGCAGCTCAATGACCAACAGTGACCTAAAAAATGTGATCCAAAGGCCTTGTTTCATTACGTGTCTGAAGGGCCCCTGCACATGCAAGGGGTTTTCCATGTCACCTTTCTCACTACAGATCTTGTTTCAGAGCACTCGGCCAGAAGCATCTCTTTGGCAAATCATATCATCACCATGTCACAGGTTGCTCTGCTGCACTGTTTGCTTAGTGCCCCAAGTTTGTAACAAAAACTAAAATTACTTTTTTGCATTTCAGTCCATATTGTTGCTTTTATTTTTCTCCAAAGCCCAGGATGTGTCCTGGGGAGACAGGGCTGCATCTGATGAATCTTAAATGCTGTCAGTGACTGCCTAGACAGGACTGAACTGTTTAGAAAGTCAAACAGTCTGTTTGTGGCCTTTAGATAAAGCTCCAAAGGTCAGGCCACGGCAGCTCCGGGCCTGTCAGAGCAGATAAGGCCATGCATCCAGGAACACTGAATTACCTCCTGCTCCTTCACTTGAACCTCTCAGGGATGTTCAGCTGGGAAACATCCATTTCAGTGGTGTCCACATATAGCATGCCCTTATCCGAGCTCTCCAGGGCCACTGCGTGGAGCCTCATTCCATACCTGTCCTGCCGTCACAATCATTCTTGTCGCAGCACGCCATCAGGAGCAGGCACAGGTTTCAGAAGGGTTTGGGTCAGCCATGGCTGCAGCCTCCCAGCTGCAGCCACCCTCCTTGCAGCCCTCCTGCTGCTCCTTGGCAGCACAACCTAAAATAAAAGGAGACATGCCTCTGCGGCTGGTCCCAGG
>NW_005054373.1:3364443-3365753 GCF_000277835.1 Geospiza fortis
CAGGCGCCGCCACTGCCCCTGCCCAGGCTGGTCTCTAAGCAGCCCCTGCTGCAGTGCTGGGACTCAGGTTTGTTACAGACTGCTCGGGTTTTGCTCCTGGGTTTTACAGCAGGATCTGCTCAGGAGGAATGTATAGGGCTGTGCCAGCAGGGTATTGGAGCTTTATTTTGGGGTTTTTTTCCCACATGGCATCACGGGAGTTGCCAAGCAAAACGTTCCTCTTCAGGAGCATATTTGCCAGCTGCAGCAGCCATGACTGATGGAGGTGACTCCAGGAGCCACACTCCTCTCACTCCCAGCCACTGTGAGAGCAGAAATTGGCACCAGGGACAGGGTTGTTAGTGGCCATTCCTCCTGTTGGGAAGAAGAACAAGCTCCACATTCCACCATTAATCTATCTCCTTAATGAGGAAGCATCACTACACTTTTAATTCCACCCAAAACACAATGCTTATGCCCACGGGAGATATCTGAACACCACACAAACTCTGGAATTGCTCAGAAGCTGAGCATCCAGAGCCCCTGGCATTAGAGGGAAGGATGGATGGACAGGAGGGAGGAAGGGAAGGAAAGGGAAGGAAGGGAGAAAAGAGTTGCTTCAAAGGTTTGTGCATTCATGAACATCAGCTTAATAAGGACAAAATAAATTAAGTTTAGCCTGTTCAGTCTCCAGTTGCCATGACTGGGGCTTCCCAATCTGTAAGATTTCTACAAGATGAGCAGTGTTGAGCGTTCTCACGCTTTGGTGTAGCATCATCCTGCTGCTGGAGTCCTTTGGCCCAAGGACCCGTTTAAGTCCCAGAGCAGATGCTGACACGAGTGTTAATCATTTGGGAATTTCAGAGGAGTCAGGAAAACAGCTGTGCTGGGCACCCTGGGTGCTGGTGGGTGTCCCCATCACACAGTCGGTGCCCCTGGGCAGTGCAGCCAAGGCAGTGGGGGCTGAGGGAGCATGTCCCCTCTATGCAGGGCCTGTGGGGTGGGACAGGGGCCGTTTTCCAGAGGGAGTGGCACCTGTGCTGCTGCAGCAACGCATCAGCTCAGGCTGGTGGCTGCCCTCATACAGAGGAGGTGGAGGTTCCAGGTTGTGGGGTGGACTGGGGTCACCCTCCTCATGGTTTTTGCCTGCCCAGCACAAAGTGACTTTTCACCTCTCTGTCTCTTCCTCTTGCAGCTTTAACTTCTCCCAAACCCAACCTGATGGGCCTGCCCAGCACAAGCGTCCCTTCACCCGGCCTCCCCACCTCTGGATTACCAAATAAGCAGCCCCCGGCCGCGCTGAGCTCACCCACCCCAGCCCAGGCCACGGC
>NW_005054373.1:3365777-3366135 GCF_000277835.1 Geospiza fortis
GGGGGGAGGCACCGGCAGGCACCCTGGCGGCCCCGCTGCCCACCATGGAGTACGCGGTGGAGCCCGCCCAGCTCCAGGCGCTGCAGGCCGCCCTCAATTCCGGATCCACCACCTTGCTGACCAGCCAGTTCCTTCCTTACTTCGTCCCCGGCTTTTCCCCGTACTACGCCCCACAGATCCCTGGCGCCCTGCAGAGCGGGTACCTGCAGCCCATGTATGGGATGGAGGGGCTGTTCCCCTACAGCCCTGCACTGTCACAGGCGCTGCTGGGGCTGTCTCCTGGCTCAGTGCTGCAGCAGTACCAGCAATACCAGCAGAGTCTGCAGGAGGCATTGCAGCAGCAGCAGCGACAGCAACA
>NW_005054373.1:3366874-3375523 GCF_000277835.1 Geospiza fortis
GCGCCCCGCCAGGGCCGCCAACAACGCCGCCCTTCCCTCCTCTCTCCTCATCTTCAACGGTTACCTCAAGTTCATGCAGCACCTCAGGGGTTCAGCCCTCGATGCCAACAGACGACTATTCGGAGGAGTCTGACACGGATCTTAGCCAAAAGTCAGATGGACCGGCGAGCCCGGCGGAGGGGCCCCAGGACCCCGGCTGCCCTAAGGACAGTGGTCTAGCTAGCATAGGAATGGACACCTTCAGATTGTAAGCTTTGAAGATGAACAATAAAAATGAATCTAAATAAAAAAAGTTAATAACAAACCAATTTCAAAAATAGACTAACTGCAATTCCAAAGCTTCTAACCAAAAAAAAAAAAAAAGAAAAAAGAAAAAAAGAAAAAGCGTGGGTTGTTTTCCCATATAACGATGCCGGTGGGTTTTACATTTCTTTTTTCCTTTCCTTTTAATAAAATAAAACTTAAAAAAAAGAAAAAAAAATCTGTTACATTTGTCCTCTGGAAGGTACTGTTGGTCTGGGAGACGAAGGCCGTGCTGCCTCCTGGCGCCTGCGGAGCTCGCACCCCTGTACATTGCCCCGTCTGATCCCCCGTTGATAGCACAGCAGAGCCCGGCAGCGCTGTATGGGAAAGCAGCCCACCTGGAGACAGTTTTAAATTTCTTGCTATCTTAGCATTCAGATACCAATGGCTTGCTAAAAGAAAAAAGAAATGTAATGTCTTTTTATTCTCAGGTCAATCGCTCACACTTTGTTCTGTTTTCAGAATCATTATTTTATATATATATATATATATATACATATATATATAATTTCTTTCGTTTGTTTTGGGGGTTTTGTTTTGGTTTGGTTTTGTTCCAGAAAAGGATTTTTTTTTTTGTTGTTGGTTTTTGGTTTTTGCGGGGGGGTTTTGTTAATTTAAAATGGGCAGAAAGTATTCAAGAGAAAAACAATGTGAACTGCTTTAGCTTTTCGGGGATTCTAAGGGTAGCTTTTTCTGCTGAAGCCAATTCCAAGGGGAAAAGTTAAGCACTCCCACTTTTCAGAAAAAAAAAAAAACACACAAAGAGTGTTGAGGACTTGGAGCTTAAAAAAATAAGTTTTAAAACAACTGACTTTCTGTATTTATGATAGATATGACCATTTTTGGTGTTGAGTAGATTGTTGCATTGGAAATGAACTGAAGCAGTATGGTAGATTTAAAAGAAAAAACCCTTTTGTGTACATTTAGCTTTTGTATGGTCCAGCTGACGGCTTCTCATTTGATGTTGTCTTGTTCATTCCTAGACAGATAGATTGCGATCCATCGACTCGCCTGAGCTTTTCTCCCCTTTGTACCTTTATCCCCGTCCCCATCCTGTAATCTTCCACTTATGGTCGCTACCTTCATTTCTTAGAGGGTGGTTGCATAATTATTTTATAAAAACTAAAGAAAGAAGTTCAAAGGGTTTTGGGGGTCAGTAGGATCCCTTGCAGAATATTTTTTGTTGGGGGTTTGAAACTTTTTAAGGCATATACATGTGATTTACCTATGTCTGTTACCCTTGTGCACTTATTTTATTCTTATTTTCTGTTTCTCTTTTTTTCTTCTCTTTTTCTTCCCCTATTCCTTTACTCATTTTGTAAATGCTTCAAAGACTCTGTTCCTGACCTCTGAGCATCGGTTCTGTTTGTGTAATTAGGCTGCACTCTGTTCCTTCTTTTAAAAAAAAAAAAAGAGGTTTTGTTACATTTTTTTCTCTAAAGAAAATTCATGCTTTAAATAAAATCCAAAGACATACCCTTCACCACTGGTGCAGAATGAGCAAAAAGGATTCTTTTTACTTGAGAATTTGTTTCTGATTTAAACAAGCAAGTCTAAGTTTAAATAAAGAATAAAAAAACGTACCGAGGTTGTTATCTGTGCTTCTTCTGCAAGCAGAGAGACAACTCTTAGTGAGCACCCAGTGCACCCCAGGCAGGTTTCTCTTTCCAAGATCTCTCAGTGGCAGCACCGGGTGCCAGGCTCAGGGAGGCCCGGAGCCCCCGGCCCCCCCAGCCCACACGCACCTCAAGTGGCCCAGACTTTGAAAGGAAAACGTTATGCTGCTAAAATGTAGATTTTTGGAGACGTAGATACTTTGCTGTTCCCTTCCATAACCAAATGCCAACAGAAACAACCTCTTTCCGCCATGTTTCCTCTGCCCGAAAGCACGAGAGCCTTCTGCCCACCATCATCATCCTCCTCCTGCTTCAAAAGGGAACTTGGAAGACTGTGAACGCAGGTTCCTCCCGCCGCCTCGGCTGCTCCTCCCCGGGCCGAAGCCGCTCGCCGCCCCCCTGAGAGACTGGAGCGTCTGAGCGCGGCTTTGGTTTCTAGCGGGACACTTATATTTTTATGGAGTTTTGGTTTTAGTTTGACAAAAGACTAGATCCTGAACTGTTGTACATATTTCTGACTAGGCTAATGCACAGTGCAAATTCCTTTTTTAATTGTTTTTTAAGTAGTTGATACTAAAGCGCGAACCACCGGATGTTCCTCCCGGGACCCAGCTGTAGCATAAGGTGTCAAAAACAGAACCACGTACCCATGGAGCGTTTGCTGTTTTAACAAACTGTTTTCTTTAACAGAAGTTCTTGTATTTCTCCCTGTGTTTGAGATGAACATTTTTTAAATTCTAAAGTTGTACAGTTTTTTTTCCATTATTTTATCTTGTTTGTAATTCTATGAAATATATATATATATATTTTTTGCCATTTAACTGTTGTATGTTACTCTGTCTGTATCATATAGAAATTTTTTTGTTTTGTTTTGTTTTGGATTCTCTCTGTGATGCCAGTTCCCAGTTTAACACAAGCTTTATCTGTCCAATTCTGCAAGGTCTCTTTTGGAAATCCTTTTCTTATGTCTTGTTTTGTTTCAGTTTTTTTAATTATATTGCTTGGTCATAGTGCAATTTCTCTCTCCTCCTTCCCCCTCCTCCTTCCCACCCACTAAAAGGTTTTATAAATTCATTTCCTTGTATTTTTTCTAAATGTTTCTAGAGACTCTTTCCGTGCGAGGTTGCCTCCTCCTCCTCCTCCTGCAGCGCGGCCGCGCGGGGACCCCGCGCCAGCCTCGCGCCACCCCCAGCCCACGCGTGGCCTTTGCAGCAAGCGGCAGGGCAGGGCCAGGCTGGGCACGAGGAAAACACTTCAAACTTAGCATTAAGCGGGTTTCTGTTTTATTTTTAATAAAAAGCTTTTTTAAGTGGTGAAGATGGCCAAAGTTTCATACAATTGAGAATAAAGAGAAGCATCAGGGGTGTGTGGGGCCACCTGGGGCTGGTGGGGGACAAGGTGGGTGGACACAGCCAGCACGCTCACCAAAATATATTTTGCTTTAAAAAAAAAATAAAAGCTTTTAAATAGAAGCAGAAGTTGGGTTGGTTGGTTGGTTGGTTGGTTGGTTGGTCGGTCAGTCGGTCGGTCGCTTGATTGTTGGTTGGTCGGTTGGTTGGCGCTGATACTGCCCACTGTGAAACAAAACTTTGACTATTTTTTTGTTTTTATTTGGGGGGGGGTGAGTTTCGGTAGAACAGAAAGCATAAATGAGGTGAAGAGGGTTATGAACAGCCTTTGCAATGTACAAAAACTAGAGCAAGTGAAACCAAAAATGATGTTCTTGGTGTTTTTCTATACTGTAGTCTTGTTAGCTTTTTTGTTACTGTAACAATGCTGATCTCGAACTGTACCAAAATACATGAGACTGACAGAAACAAACCACATGGAACTTTCAAAACTTTAAAAAACTTGTCACAAAAGACTTTGTTGTCATAGTTGAGTTGACTGTAGATGGTAATTGAATATACTCCTTTGGAACTATTTCATCACGTATGTTTCCTGCTCATTGTGATACATTAAAAAAAAAATGAGCAAAAGCTCTAGTGTCACTGTCCCGCGTGTGCGGTGCTGGGTCCGTGTTGGGTGGGTGTGTGCCACGTGGCACGGTGTGGCGTGGCTCAGCAGGGCACACCTGTCGCAGGTGGGCACTGCCACAGAGCCCGTGCCCGCACACGTGTCCTCGTGCCCCGCTGGCCCTGTCCCTCCCACCAGGGCCGCAGTGCCTGGGCTGCTGCTGTGAGTTCCCCTGCCAGTGGAAGCAATGAGCCAAGCAGCGCCGTCCGTACTGCAGCTTTGGGATGCTCTGTGTGTGAAAAGGACGTTAAAAGTGCATTTAATTTTATTAAATGACTGCAGAAGGATTCTGGGCATGGTTCTGTAGTGAACGGTTCAAGGGAAGGTGCAATGCCTTGATGGTCCATCCTGAAACCTGTGAACTAAAAAAATCACATCTGTTTCTGCTGATAAATCGAAAGAAGATGCAGGTAAGTAGGTAAGTGGCAACTCATTGCACTCCCTGTGCAGGAGGGAGGGAACCCAGAGGAATTGCTGAGTGTTCAGTACACAATTCTCTTGCCAAAAATTGCCCCTTGCAGCAGAAAAGGCTTGAAATCCACTAACAGGGACAACATCCAAAAGGAGTCACAGGGGCCACAGCTCATCTCTAATTTATAACTACAGTGATAAATAATTTACACCCACCACTGCAGGTGGGGCAAGCATCCGCCAGTATGGGTGTCCTTGGTGCCGTTGCCAGGACAGTGAGGGGCTTCCTCCCCCTCCCCGGGAGAGGGGCTGAGCTCCGTGGTCTCCAGCAGAGCAGATGGCACAGGGTGGAAATCTGACAGCTCCCAGGGGTGTGGAGCATTCCTTGGCTAACATTCATACTGACTGACCTGGGCTCCACAGGCCCTGAATTACAAAGTAAAGTGTGTCAAAATCACCGAGGTCCCCATGATGCTGTGGTGTAGCTGCCCCAGCCCTGCCCAGGAGCAGCCCCCAAAGGCGACCCCTGCCCCATGGGCACCCAGGAGGGCGAGGCCGAGTGCACCTGGACTTGCTGCAGCTCAGGACTCTGCAAACTCTCTTCTGGCCAGGCTGCCCAGTCCTGTCCCTGGCTTGGGCGCTGTTCCTCTGGCATGAGCCTAAGCAGATGAGGATCTGGATTGTCTCTCAGCTGGCTAGGGTTTTCTTAATAGGAAAACTCCATCCTGCCTTTTTAACAGGCAGACAGGACTGCGGCAGTGACAGGGTCGCCAATGTGACCCTCCTGCTACTGGTGTTTGCACTGCGCTGCATTAACATCTCTCCTGTTCCTAGACCAGCTGCTTTGTAAGTTTATTATATAACATTGCTATTTATTCTTGGGTTGAATTCCACTGTAAAACAGCCACGCTTGAGGAAGTGCCTCGTTATGTCCAGGAAGGTGTAAATGGCCTCGAGTAGCTGCACAAGCTGCAAACTAAAAACCTCTGCGCAGCATCCTGCACAGAGCAGCCCATCCATGGGAATTGTGCAAACCTCTGACAGGAATAAAAAGGTTTTTCCATGCTGTGATTCTGGTAAGAGAAGGCTGGGAGTGATTTTTAATGACCTTTCATTGCCATCATCTCAAAGAGATTCAGCTCTCACTAGTGCACTCTTACAGGCCAAAAAATGCATATTTATACAACCATGGCAGGACGTGCCTGGCCGTTGGCTTGGAGCTGCATTTCCAGCTGGAGGGACCCAGCAGAGCCCCAGGAGCTCATCCCAGGCACAGCGCAGAGGCTGCAGTGACAGCACCCGGCAGAGGCCCGGGCAGGGTCCCATGCCCACCCTGGGCTGAAGGACACTGCAAGGCTGCTGAGACATCCCCAGCATGGCTGGATGTGCTGGGAACTGCCACCAGGCCAGGCTGTGCCAGCAGCGGGGAAGGGTTAACTCATGAGTGCTTCAACTCCAGTGTGGAGCTGGTTCTCTGTTCCAAGCTCGTTAACAAGGTACACCTGATGATCTAAAGCACTAGAGAGTCATTTTAATTAACACTCTGCCAGAGGGGATGTGGTGAAGACACTGTTTTCACTCCAATGACTTTCTATTTTGGTGTTTTGCAGAATCAGTGTGTTGGTCCCCGGGCTGATGTGAGCTAATCCAGCCGCTGCTGCATGGGCACAGCCACTGCTGGGCTCCCCGGGCAGGTCAGTGCTCAGCTGCTCAGCACCTTCCACAAGTCCAAGTCATGACCCCTTGGCCAGGCTGTGTGGGGCTGGCCCTGGTGGCTTGTCCCCAGCCGGACCCAGCTGTCACCCCAAGCCACCAGCAGGGCACAGGTGGCAGCACCACAGGAACAAGAGACAGCCATGCAGTCATGGGGACCCTTCCACAGAGGGCCACAGGGCAGGGGGCACCTGGCCGTGCCCACTGTCCTGTCCTGAGGGACGGTGTCTGCCTGAGCTGGGAAGGAGCCACAGCCAAGGGATCTCCAGGTCTCCCCCAGGCTCTGCAGTGATAGAGGAGAGACTTCACGCTGCCCCAGAGAGCAAACAGCAGTACCTGTAAACGGTATTGTGCTCTTGGTTAGATGGGAGCATGATGTTACTTAATTAATGTTTTAATACCCTAGGCATCTTCTGTGCCGTATAATTCATATCGATTCGGCTGTGAGCATGTTCTGTTAAAAAGACTCTCTTTCCTAAGCAAACTTTCAATTATATTGAATTGTCACAGCAAAAAAGGGTCTTTTCTCAGCATGGGGGAGGGGGTTCTCAGCCAAAGCACTGCTGGCCAGGCTGGGTACACAGCTGCACACACGGAGGCGTGCACATGCACACACCTGCACACGCATGCACACACGTGCATGTGCACAGTGCCCACACCCTCCTGTCCCAGTGCTCCCACCCTCCCGAGCCACCGGTGCCACCCCAGCAGCTTGTGGCTGCAGCAGTGGTCACTGGGGTTGGCCCCTACCACAGCCAAGGCACAGAGCTGGGCACACTGAGAGAGTGAGGAAAGTCAGTGCCAAATCAGAATTGTCAGAAGATTATCATCGGGGCAGAGAGAAGGCAGAGCCTCTTTTCACCCGCCAGTCAGGCTGACGTATGTGGGGAATGCTCAGTGTTTTGGCAGAGCAGTGACAGTTCCTTCTGAAGCAGCAATTCGGTGTTCCTTGTGTGACCGTGTCCCTCCTGCTCCAGCAGCACCATGATCAGCGCACTCCGCGGGGAGGGGGACGCGGGCATGACCAGCCCTGCCATGTGTCCCTGGGCCCTGCCACACCCCAGTGAGCTGGAGGGGGCTCCCCCGTGTGCCCAGGGTCAGGGAGCGCCCGGGGGACAAACACAGGATTGAGACTATGGATTGATTGCCTTGTGCCATTCGTGCTGGGTTCTGGGAGGCTGGGACTGGGCTCTGGGCCGGCAGACAGCTTCGGGGAGGACACCTGCAAAGGTGCTTTACGCCAGGGCAGGTTCACGGCAGCACAGAAAGGTCGCTGGCACACACCAGCGGGTTCCCCCGACCATTTCAGGGCCTTCCTGCTGGGACAGCACAAGGCAAAGCAGCTCTCCATGCTCTGCTCGCAGGGAGTTGCTCCCAGCAGCTCCCATCTCAGAGAGGTGGGGGCAAGATAGAAACCCGTGCGCACACTCCACAGCCAGGCTCTGGCTCTGCCCCTGGCAGTCACCCTCCCGCGCCATGGGGCTCTGGGGAGGCTGTGGAGGCTGTGGAGGGAAGTGGAGCTCTGGCACCTCTCCTCAGCGCTGCCTCAGCCCCTCCAGGCCGGGCTCAGCGCTGCCCCAGTGCCAGGGACCGGTGCCCAGCAGCCCCAGGGAGCAGCGCAGGGAGGCGATGGCAAAGTGTGTAAAGATAATTTTTTGCCCTCAGCAACAGAAGAGCACATGGGCATTCTGGAAGGATGAAAGGAGCAGGGCCACGGTGTGTCAGCTCGGCCCTGTGTGTTATGGCAGCGTGGAGCTGCCAGCTCTATCACCAGCCCCTGCCACCAGGCTGAGGACCATCCCTCAACCCCAGCCCCGCTGAGCCTGTCATCCCCTCAATGTGGGGAAAAGAAGGCTGCTCCCCTACTGTCCTCTACCAGGGAGGCCTTATCAAGGATTTCTGTCCTTTATTTTTTTAAATAATGAGGCAAAGATAAAAATTCTGTATTTTCATTACTACCCATTTTCACAGCCCGCTGAACAAAAACACAAAGCGCTTCTCCTGCTGCCCCTTGCTCCCCAGCCCTGCCTCTTTCTCCCATGGAGTTCAATTAAAGAAAGGCGAAAATTGAAGCTGTTTTACGCAAGGCGATTGCAACATGCATATTTGATTTTTATGATGGATCTAAATTGCTGAATAAGGCCGTGGAACAAAGGGAGACTGCGGCTTCCTGCCCATCACAGCCAGGCAGCCACTGCAGAACAAAAGCGCCAGCCATTAGGAGCTCAGCGGGGAGATACATTATATAAATGACTTTGTTTCTCTGCCCCTTCCCCCCCATGGGGGCTCGGACGGGGCTGGGGGCTGCCGATTCCACATCCCGGGGAGAGCAGGCTGCGGGCGTGGGGCCTCGCTGGAGGCACAGGACGGACGCGGAGAGCTGAGCACACCCCGGGGCTGGGACACAGCCTGACCCTGGCTCCTGCCCTGGAGTGCCCCTCAGGCATTTGGTGACACCCTTTAGCAGCACCTTTGCAGCCCGGGCTGCAGGGCCAGTGGCAGGTGGCACTCAGGAGCTAGGGCAGCCGGGCAGGGCC
Organism: Geospiza fortis; assembly: GCF_000277835.1. NCBI lineage: Eukaryota > Metazoa > Chordata > Aves > Passeriformes > Thraupidae > Geospiza > Geospiza fortis. The sequence continues at coordinate 3,375,471 of NW_005054373.1, forward strand.
GGTCTGGAGTGCCCCGATGGCCCCGCTGATGCCCCTGCAGCACGGAGCAGCCC
>NW_005054373.1:3375632-3375949 GCF_000277835.1 Geospiza fortis
ATGCTTCAGGCACATCTGAAATTCCTCAGTCTAAAGCAGGTGTTTGACAAGGGCAGGATCTGGTTAGGATCAGACTGTGCTGGAAGAGGGCTTCCCCTGGCGCTGTGAAGCTGCTGCAGGGCAGAGCTGCGCTGTGCTGCACAGTGTTTGTGGACAGACAGGTGGACGCTGTGGCCCAGCCTGGCACACTCCGGCGGGCAGGAACAGCCCCCGGCGTGGCTGAGTGATGAGTATTGCCAAGATGTGCCTGGCACAGCTGCCCACAGTGCAGTGCCATGGCAGCACGGCCGGCTCCCGGCCGCTCCTCCCGCCGCTCC
>NW_005054373.1:3375965-3379693 GCF_000277835.1 Geospiza fortis
CCGGCTCCTGGCCGCTCCTCTGCCTGTCCCTCCCAGTGACCCGGGGTGCCAGCCTGGATCACAGCCAGGAATGAGCACCCAGCCATGGACACGAGGGACAGGAACGCACATCCAGCCTGGATCACAGCCAGGAATGAGCACCCAGCCATGGACACGAGGGACAGGAACGCACATCCAGCCTGGATCACAGCCAGGAATGAGCACCCAGCCACGGACAAGAGGGACAGGAATGCACACCCAGCCACGGACACGAGGGACATGGCAGACGGCCCCCTGGGTGCTGTGAGCACCGTGAGCCACAGCTGGTGTCCAGGAGGGCTCTGGGACAGCACTGTCCCCCTGCAGGGCACAGGCTTGGGCTGTGCCCTGGCCCTCACCCAGCTGTGAGAGCTGCTCTCGCCGTGCTGGGGAGTGCCGCGGCTGCTTGAGCTCAACCTCTGCTGCTGCAGATGTGACAAACGGCTGGAGAAAAACAACCAGGCAGGCTGAACACTGCTTTCCTTCCCTAATGCATCCCCCAGGTCCTCTGCCCAGCATCTCCCCCTCTGCGCTGCACCGTGGAATTGCATCCTTCAGAAGCAGCATCCTAATGGATCTCCCCCGCATCTTCCCCGTGCTTTGGAGAGCAGGAAGGAATGTGACATGTGCCACCATGGCCCTGGCGATGGCCGAGCCAGACAGCCCGTGCTCTGGGGGGCAGGAGGCATTGAGAGACCAGCACAGCCCCGTACCTGCCCACACAGCCCCCAGAGCCCACCACAGACCCATGTCCACACGCCACAGTACCTCATCAACAGCTGCTACCAGTGAAACAGTTGGAGAGGACTGTGCCAGGATTTTGCTCGAGAGCCTTGGCAAGACCCACAACAAGGGAACAGGAGAAGGAAACCTGGGGAAGATGTCCCAGGTGGAATCCTGGGCTGGCTTGGGAGGAGCTGGAAACTAGACAGGTGCAGCTGCAGGAAAAGACTGGGGAAAGGTGGGAGCGGCCCAAGAGCGGCCCAAGAGCTGACAAGGATGTATTCAGCTCTTTAAAGTTTGATTTCCATGACCTTTTTGCTGCTGGTTACCGCTCCCCTGGTGCCACTCCCAGCACTGACTGGGGCAGGTTGTGTTTTCCCTGCTAGGGAGCTAAACTGAGATGCTGTGTGTAAGAAATGGGAAGTGACAAGATATGACCGAAGCATTGGAAATCAATCCAAACTAAATGTGCTTCTTAACTATAAGTGAACAGTTGAAAACAATCCTCTATTATAGCCATGGAGATAAATACTCTGTTTTTATTAGGAAAAAATTGCTTTGGACTGAATAAAGTCGTTTGATTAACAAGTCAAAGCAGATGGTTTATTGATGTTTCAAAAAGGAGTTTACAAGGTCTAGTGAAAAAAGAGCCCCAGCTCTGAATTAACAAATTACCCGGGTATGTGGGACATTGACAGTTCACTGCTAATAGATTTATGGGCTGCTGCTGGGTGTTTTGTCCCCATTTGGTTTATTATGATAAAATATTGGGGCAGGGGTAACCTTATAGCTTCCCTGCAATATACTGTATCGACCCCTGACCCTGGGAGCCTGACAGCAAACCTATATATTAGATTCTTAATTTGTCTTAATCTAACAGGATCGGTCTCTGTGCAGTAATTATTTTCCAAAGGCAATGGTGTGGGTGTGTGCGAGTACTGCAGGTGAAGGTGGATCACTCTGTCAATTGCACTGGACATACAGTTCAACTGCTGAGGACTGGAGACATCATGAGGTAGGAGCATTGGTACCCCATGACCAGGACATGACCTTGAGAAATAACAAAATTCCCAGGTGCTGTAAAATTACCCTCATAAACCAATTAACAGGGAGGCCCTGGCAGCACCTGGAAATATGCAATGATCATGGCTGGCAATGTGGGGACTTGAAGAAATGGGACCACAGAGCTGAGCCTTTTTATATAAACTTATGGAACTTAGAGCAATGGCCCAAAGCCCTGCCCATGGACACAGCTTCCCACCAGACTGCCATGTCCTGCAGGTGGAGAGAGGGACCGTGGCTAATGCAGGCAGCTGTGGATCCACAGCAGCTGAGACTTTGTGTCTGATGTTTCAGGATTCAAATGCAGTAACTGCCCGCTCCTGTGTCAGAGCAGCAGCATTAGCCAGCAGCCAGGGCATGGGCACTGTCCCTGTCCCTGTCCCACTCGGGGCAGGCTGAGGAGCTGGCACGGTTCCTGCTCCCAGGGAACAGCCTGGCTTCTCTCAGGCCATCCCTAAGGGCACGTGCAGGGTCCCAGCAGCCGTGCCCGAGTGACACAACGCTGCTGGCATGCCAGGTCCCTCACAGTGCCAGCGCCGCGCTGTCACACTGTCACGCTGTCACACCGCCAGGGCCAGGCAGCGGCTGCTCAGCCCCGCCAGGCACTGCAGTGATGAATGGGGACAAATGTGCCTTCTATTGCTTGCAAGCACACAGGCGTTTTCTCTCTCTTTTATAGGGCCTGTTGGACCACTGGAAATGGGAACTCTATGATTTGTTCTGCAGCCATTTCCCTTTCTCTTCTGTAACAGGATCTGCAGGAATCATTTAAACAGCTGAAGGCAATTTAGTGTCTTCTTTACCTTTCTCCCCACACTTCCTATGAGTTCACCAGGAACCCTCCTGATGAACTAATCCTACTGTAAAATATTATTTACAGGCATTATTCCTCTAATTAATTGTCTGCAGCCTTATTTACCAGGTTCTGGATTAACTCTGAGACCAGTGACTATCCAGAGCTGCTGTTTGCTCCAGCACTTTCTTTTGCTCTGTTTATCTTTTCTTTGTAGAAGAGTGGCTCCATTATATACAAACTGTCCTGAGGCTTAGCAGATATTCCAGGGAATCATAGGACTGTATCTCATCTTTTCCAGTAATTAGTTACTCTCTCACATCTCAGAGGAATCACAGCAAACCTTCTTCCACATGCCATTGCTCCCCGTGAAGCAGAAGGAAATTGAAAGGATCACATTAATATTTTAATAGTTGACATTACAATTTTAATCTCACCCCAAATGCAGGAGCACTGGAGGGGGACCCATCTCACTCTCTACAACTACCTGATAGGAGGTTGGAGCCAGGTGAGGTCAGTCTCTTCTCCCAGGTAACAAGTGATAGGATGAGAGAAAATGGCCTCAAGTTTAGCCAGGGGAGGTTCGGTTGGATATTAGGGGAAATTTTTCATGGAAAGTGCTGGCACGGGTGCTGCCCAGGGAAGCTGTAAAATCACCTTACTTGGAAGTTTTCAAAAAATGTGGATATGGCACCTGGGGACATGATTTAGGGGTGAACACAGTGGTGGTGCTTTGCTGAAGGTTGGACTTTGTGACCTTACAGGTCTTTTCCAACCTTAACAATTGTTGTTGTTCCAACGTTAACAACTGTGACTCTAAGCTGTCACGGATTCACACTGTCAGCTGTGAGCACAGGTGCTACAAGCAGCCTCCAGCTGTAAGCTCTTAAGGGGCTGCTCAGCCCCAGCACATGCGGGCTCCCTGGAGTGCCCACGAGGGAGAAGCCTGGCTCCAGTGTTTAGCCTCTCCAGTGCTGCCAGGGGCTGGTGTCCCCTGTGCCTGCTGTGCCGGGCTGCTGCGCTCAGCCGTGCTGCAGGGAAAGGCTCTGCCAGCTCAGGAGCAGGGGCGGCTCTGCTGCTCGAGCTGCTCCAGGAGGGATCGGGCGCACAAAGGGCTCCCAGGCCGGGGGCG
>NW_005054373.1:3379958-3381817 GCF_000277835.1 Geospiza fortis
TCTCTCCAGGAAAGACAGTTTTTATGCATTGTTCTGGCATCCTGCCACCTCTCCCTGGTCGGGGTATATTTTATAACACTGCCAAGACAGAGGGTCCAGGAGGACGGACGGGAATGCTTCCCTCAGTTCACTAACTGGAGCAAATCACTTATGAGGAAGCAATTTCAGTTTCACGCCCTGGCTCGATTCCAAACTAGGATGGGTCTTTTAGTCTATTAGTTACAATAAACTAAACCCAGAGCTGGCCTCTAACAGACCCCTGACAGCCCTGGAGGACACCAGGTTCGACACCAGCCCAGTGGAACAGGGCACGCCCGTGTGCCTTCCTGCAGACCAGAGGAATTCACGCGCCCTAAAAGAGACAGAAAAGGATCCTCCCCAACGGAGGCATCAGCTACACCTACCAGCAGCCAACTGTAAGATCAGTAAAAAATCCCCATTTCATATACCCATGAGCGGCAAATCAAAGCCAAATTACATAAAAGCACAAATTGGTGTGGATTGCCGCTGCTCCTAATTTCAATTTTTTGACCTCTATGCATTTCAGCTGAAGGAATACTAAGAGAAAAGCATTTTAAATGTATTTTAAAATAGGAAAATTTCTGGTTTGAAAATTATTACAAAGTTATGAATGATGGAGAAAGAGTTGTAGTGAAAATTTGGAGGAAATATGGTTGTAATGTGCCTAGCAGTGACATTCACCAGGGTCTGACACCCACAAAACTCTTGCTTTCTTTATTGTTTCCCTGGATTTCACAAATTTAAATGGTATCTTGTTTTGGAAAAAGAATCCAGACCTTGACTTCCATTCCCAACACCATCCCACAGTTACCCCATTCATGCCATCTGGTATTTGATCAATATACATGGCTGCAGGAGTATTTTACATTTGAGCTCTGTTACATTTTTCATGTGATGGTCCATTGCACCTGGGACTTGGCCTTATGCTGAGCTAGACAAAAACAAATTAGAAGTTTCTTCTGTAGAATGCACTGCCTTGTTATTTCTGTAGCATCTCATATGCCTGAGGCGAGCAGGATTAGTGGAGGATTACTGTGCATGCGCGCATAGCTTAGAAAGCTGCTTTGATTACAAAGCCAAAAAAAAGGATATTAAATTTTTATTACAAAAATATTTGGTTTACTTCATTCCTCTTCTAACAGCAGCCAAAATTCCAAGCATTCTCTCGCTCTGCAGTCACACTCCAGTTCCAAGCAGGGGAGGAAGTGAATTTCTGGCGTTGTTTTCCTCCTAGAGATGACAGCCTGAAGCTTTGCCTCACGCTGGTTCCCAGGTCAGCCGCTGAGAGCAGGGCCTGGACAATCCGAGCTCAGCCATCCTGCCAACAAGGAAACGTAGCTCCCTTGTAGTTATTTACATCTCCAGGGTTTCACTGAGCTCCATTCCCTTCCTGCTTTTCCACCAAGCATTGGAACAGCCAGGCAGTTCCTTGCTCCTATGATTTATCATTTGTCTGTGCATTTTTTTCTTTTGTTGCCTACAGCAATTTGGTTTCTATATGGTCTCAAGAACAAATGTCTGAGTCATGTAAAGCTTGGCTTATACACCACCTGTGCTAATGGCAGCTTTTTTAGCAACACATCCATTTCCCAAACTGGCTGCTTCCCTCACAGGGCACAGCAAACAAGCTCGAGCATCTCTTGGGTTTGGAGACTTCCCCTATCTCGAAAAAGATCTGTGTGTGCCTCACAGGCAGCAGCAACTCCTTCGTCAGCTTATAACACACAGAAATCAGGGTCTAGTCCCGGAGGCCGGCCGGGGCAGCGCTGCCAGAGCGCAGCTGGCCACGCCTGCTGCTCCCTGGGAGCCTTTGAGGCCCTGGGAGTGCGCTGGGCAGG
>NW_005054373.1:3382182-3409027 GCF_000277835.1 Geospiza fortis
CGGGACAGGCCGCGCTGCTCCTCCGCCGCCGCTCCGGGACAGACAATGGGCGAGCAGGGTCCTGGGGAAACGTGGCCTCGCCACACTGCGGAGCAGGTTAGTGCCTGGGAGGGTCCTACCGGCCGGGCAGGGGCCTGAGCGCTCTGAAGGGGAGCGGGCCGGCTGAGGGACAGAGCCTCGCTGGGGACGGGCACGGCGGTCACTCCTTTAGCTCCTGGGTGCGAAACTTTCCACTGGCAGGTTCCCAAAGGTGGCGGCAGAGTCATCAGGGAACATCGTCGCGTCTGATTCTTTGCTGAAAATCGGGCTCAAATGCATCTCTGTAGTTTCTGACAAACTACACCAAACCTATTGTTAAAAGCCTTCAGAGGTGGAGATTTACAGGGAAACACTGAGCTGGCAGGAGCTGAAGTGCTCAGTGAGATGGGGTCCTGCTTGTGTTGGTCCTGTTTGACCTCCTTAATTTAAAACCTTAGTTGATCTCCACATCACTGATGAGATAAAGAAACAGAAAGTTGCTTTTATTGAATCAAGATGTATGGGGGAGAAAAAAGAGAGGAACAGCTCTTCTATGCTGCCACAATGTTTACTGCACAGAATGTAGTGTAGGTCAACAAGAAATTAGTTGCTGTTGCAAAATGCAGGGGGCTTAGTTGATATAGTTTGGATAACCTAAAAAATCACCTGTTCGTTTAAAAAACCCCAAACATATGCTTGAATGTTTATTTGCTCTCTTGACTGCAATAACCAAGAAGGAACAACTCTGAGCTCTCCTTGTATGTGATAATGAGAAACCATTCCCTGATAAGTATGAAGTTCTGACTCTGACCAGGTTTTGGTCTGGGTTATTAGCTGGATCATGTGGCACAGTCCTGTTTTTTGGAGGGTGACCTCTCTGTGTCTGACCATAGGTTTAACAGTGAAAGCTGGGGAGATGTAAGCACCATTGGCTTTGTCGTGTTCTGACTGAGACAATGACATCTTCTGGAGCATAAATTGTCCTGTTTGAGTTGAATTTGTGTATGCTTATAATAATTGTCTTAAAGAAAAAAATTAACTTTGATTTTTAAATTTTAGATGAGACTGAGAAAACTTACAGCAACATCTCATAACTGGAAGTCAGAGGCACAGAGCTGCTTCTGAGCATGTAAGAGACGAGCAGCCCCTCAAACTTTTCTTATCTGAAGTTAATTTCACTCCAGATTTTGATTTTAGAACCTCAGGTTCTTTTCTGTCTGCTTTTTCTAGTCAGTTTTCCTGTCTTTGATTTATAGTTTTACCTTGTGTTTTATTGGGAGTTGTTTTTTTCATTTTTTTGTACTGATGGCTTCACACTTCCAGAAGCAGCTGAGATCTTGCTACTATCCAGAAGTATTTTGAAGAGTGAAATGCAGCTCTTTTGCTGCTGCCATTGCTCAGTTAACAGTGATGATTAAATCCCATAAATATTCTCTTGCCCTTGACAGGAAAAGCCTTGAATGTGGGTTGATGGAAATCATTCCCTTTCCTGTTGATATTTGTACCTAAAATCAGGCTGTAAAGTGCTGAATGCATACAGAAAGCCCATGCTGGTCTTCCATTCAAGCAGAGCAAATGCAATCACCAGTACTCTCACCCTTTGAAGGGTTGCAGTATTAAAAAGAGCTAGATGATTTGTAGATGGATTCTGCCCCAGACTCCAGTGTTAGGAAAGGGCAGGTGGCACTTCATCCCATTTCAGAAAATCAAACCCATTGTGTTCAATATAACCCCCTCCAGTTCCTCCGTCAGCACTGTCTTAGGGTAAGTGTGATCGCTGGTGAAGAAAAGAAAGAGCCAGAATATTTGTTGTGTTTATGAGAGGCATTTTTTGGAGAAAATATGGAGGGAAAAAGCTCTGGTGAAAGTGGTGAGAAGTTTGACTTAATTTTTTGAGGTCACTTGACTTGTGGGTATTTGGGTGCAGCAGAGAATGGAAGAACCTCTGCCTTAGGAAAGGCATAAAACCCAGCGGCTATCTTTTGGCCAGTGGTGCTGATTTTCCAGTAAGCTCTGTGCTGCACGGAGGTGTAGAACCCTAATGGTTTGTTGTATGCCATTAAAAGGTATTGTACACTCATAAAAGAATGACATTTTGATCAATGCTGTTAAAAGAATTACTGTCTTGACACAGAAAAGCTTTCCTGCTGCAAGTTTAAAAATATGCCTTTAAAAGCTTTTTATTGAATACCTTTGCATCCCTCAGAAATGTGCTATTTTGGCACAGGGCTGCTCTGAAGTAACTCCACATTGTAACCTGAATGCAAGACCTCGTGTTTACCATCAGCAGGGTGCGAGGTGAGGCAGGTGTGTTCACTTACCTACTGTCATGGGGACAAAGGAAAAGCACCTGGAGCTTCTTGTATGCAGCTAAAAATACATCCCCTCCTTTTTAGAGTCCCAAATCACTTGAAAGCTGTTTGTTTGTTTTGACATTGATTCCTCTCTGTCCCCCAGCTTTCTTTTGCATGTCCCTTTGGAGTTTGAAGCTATGCATTGATGTTGGAAGGTGGCAGGTAGGGGAACCACAAATCTATCCACTGCAGCGGGGCCCTGGCTCATGGGCAGGGGGGCTCTGCTGGGAGAAACTGGGCTTGGAGATGTCTGAGGTGGTCCTGTGGTGTAACACTTCTTGTGGCAGAAATCTCCCCTTAGTGTGCTTAAAAGATCTTGTGTCAGAGCTCTTGACTGATCCCAGCTGCTGGAGGAGTGTTGTACCTGACTTGATGGTGGCCAGAATCACAGCTGCACTGTTCAGCGCGGGTGACAGCTGCTGCCAGGTGGGAACCTGGGAACCCCAGGCAGGGAACTGGGAGCTAGGGCTGTAGTTCCTCACCTCTGACACGCTCCTGTGTGCTCCTGCACTTTGTATTATGTTTCTTGAGCTTTTGTGTTTCAGGCTTTCAGTTGTTCAGCTGCATGTGATGTTCCAAATACAATTTTATATGAAGGTGGAGGGATAAATTGAAAGAGCCAAGAATGGTGACGTGAGTTTTGATGTAAAGACATCCAGGATAAATTTTTCTTCCTCCTTTCTATATATTCATGACCAGACCAAAGCAGCAGATGTTCTGGGTGCAGTTGGTACGGCCATGCCCTGCCATGGGACTGTCACCTGCTGGGGCATTGCAGAATGCTTGCTAAGAGGTTTTGTAACAGGTGAGTGAGGTCACAGCATTACCTGGCACTTCCATACCTCGGCTGAAGAAAGCTGTGACATGCAGCAGTGGGATTTAATTGCTGAAGAAAGCAAGAGGTTTCATTTCACTGTGTGTGAGTAGCTCCCTTTAAGGTCATAAATATTAATGCTCTGCATATTCTGCAAAGACAAGGTATGAAGGGAGGAAGCAGGAGAGCTTGAATGCTTCTATTTGGCACATGAGGATGTTGCTCAGAGAACTGTGAGTAGAATTGGCATCTGTCTCACTTGCTTCCTGTCTCTCAGATACCTGAGTTTTGTCCATTTTGACCTTCAAGGAAGGCATGAGATGCCCAAATACTTCCTTACTTCTGTTTCAATCAAACTTTTGGCAGCTTTCTAGGGGAGTGGTTGGTTTGGGTTTTTTCAATTGTGAGTTTCTGTCACCAGCTGCTATCAACTGTTATCTGAAGCCTCACTTGTGTAGTTTTGGCTTTGGAGGAAATATGAAAGCAAAATTATCTCCATGGTCCTATTTACCTTCAGCATCGCCCTTGAAGCTCCCTACAAATGTTTTTCTACAGTGACCTTTCAGAGTACCTGCTTTCAAGAGAGGCTGCCAGCCTGGAAGTGGGGCTTAGGCATGTTTTCTTACATTTAGCTATATTAAAAATGGGGATCTTTGTTCCAGTCTTTGTCTGGCAAACTAAATTGCTTTCTACCACTGATCCTTGTTTTCATTGCTCTAATCTGTAAATTTGTTCAGTAATATCTTGTGCCTTTTTTTCCAGAGCATAGACAAAACTGCTGCATAACATAGGGTCAAGCTCTTGAGGGTGGGATAAAAGAAACTGTTCTCTTTTGTGTTGATATTTAATTGCTGTAAGCTGGAAACATTTATTTAGTATTTGGCCTTATCTGCAATTACATTCTGAGGCCTATCAGTCTCTAGCCCACTTGATGTGTCATGTTGATTTTGATTTTCTTAATCAAATGTCATTTTGCATCAAGTCAACTGTCACACAAAACCTGCTATATCTGTGCTATTAATTAGCAATAAGCATTTAATTAAAAACCACACTAGTGTAAGAATATTATTTTCTGAAAATTCATGTCACTAATCCTATATTACCCTCTCACTTTTTTTCTAGCCAGAGTCTTGTATTGGCCATTCTGTTGCTTTGCCATCAGTGTCACACAGACAAGACTGTAGCTACTCATGTCACCAAATCTGAAAAAAACCAAACAAACCAACACAGCACTGCCCCAGCAAAACCACCCCCCCGGTTATTGTTTCTCTCTGTCATCTCAAATAGCCTGTTTTCCAAAGAATACCAAAAATTAGCATTAATGGTTCAAACACCTTCTCAGGCAAGCTCTTTCTTCTAATCACTATGGAAATTCAAACCTAGATCTTAACTCTTCCCCATGTGACTTACTTCAAGCCACTCACTCAAGATGTAACTGTCCCAGCAGAGTCAGCTGTCTTCCTGTGGGACTTGCAGGAATCCTTTCTAGAGGTTCTGGAGGTCCCCTGCTTTAGCAGCCACAACAGCAGCACTAGAGGTGATGTGACTTGTCACTGGTTTGGGCAGTGGGGTCACATGGATGTCAGACAGAAGCTGATGGTCTAAATCTCTTTCTGTTATTATTTCAGGTGAATTACACGGCTTTGGTTTGGAATTGATTAAAATTTGATGTTAATCTTTGCAGCTGTGAAGTAGAGAAATTCAACAATCTTTTACAACTAACCGCAAATCTCTAGAAATTGATTCTACTGGTGCAGTATTGTCACCATAGAAGCCATCCAGCCCCGGTGCCAGGTGTGTGATTGATCACAGAGCTCCTGCATGTTGGATGGATTGAGCTGCTGTAAGAACCTGTGGGTGCAGATCTTTGGGCAGCAGAGACAGAGAGTCCACTTTTTCGTATAATGACTTTCAAAATCAAACCTCTGTGTTGTCTCATGTTTTTGGCTGACTTCCTGTGGGCATGTGGATAAATCAGGTCAGTTTGCTCACTTGATGTGCATAGACAAGTATGAGGATTATGAAATGAGAGCAATAACAGAAGGGTGTATATTACAGTGAGAGGAATAAAGGATAGCGTAGCGTAAAGTGGTGCCCTTTTGTGGAAATATTTATGAAAAAAATTGATAACTGGAAAATAAGATGGGTGATACCTGTGGAATGTCTTGGGAATAAACAGATCAATAAAATCAGTAAGATGAGATGAGGAAGGTGTGTTTTGTTACTTACTGGAGTCATGAGAAACACTTTCGTACTTGTGAAAAGGGCATGTTCTAAATTCTGGAAAGTATATTGTACTGAAGTTTTGGGGAGTAAATCAGCTGGTAGCTCAAAGTGAGGTTTGTGTTTAAGTCTGGAACTTGGGTTGTAGTATATTTTCTTGTTCTGGCCTTGCTCAAGGAACAGCGTGCGCGGAGCTGAGGGAGTAACTCACGTACTGAAAAGAGCTGTGGCTTGTTCTGCTCTCCTCGTGTTTTTAGCAGGGCAGTTTGCAGGATATTTTCTTTGTTTTCTTTGTAGCTCTAGTGTTTGGGCTACAGGGATTTAAAATATTTCAGAGAAAAAATAGCTTCAAATTCAGCTCTGAGTCTGATATTTGTTTTATTAGTGGAAATCTTTGTCTCATGTGTTTTCCCAGTTCTAGATAACCTTTTCTTGTCATCTAAGAAATTAATTTCTTTGTTGGACTCATTGCAAGTAAACTTGATAGCAGGATTGCTGTTATTGAGGCAGCTTACACAGTGATTTGCTAAGTACAGCCTCTTCATATAATGTGAAGCAGAAGTCGATTTATTGACCACCACTGGGATTTCAGGAACTGTTGAACTACCTGGTTTTTATCCTTCTCTCATAAAATTTGCTATTAAATGTCTTTTTTTCTGTTACCCTCTTGAAAAGGGTTCTCTTTGAAATGCAGTGGTACAAGAGCAGCAATCCTACTCGTTTCTGTGCTGTAGAGTTTGGCTTTTTAATGAAGCATCTACAGGGTCACGTAAAGTATCTTGACATCGGATTCTTGAAGGTTTTTGTAAAATACTTTCCTATGCCAGGAGGACACTGGTGCTTCTCAGCTGTGACAACTGGCTCTGTGGCTGTGGTGCCAGCCCTTGGCATAGAGCACATCCCAGGGAGAGCAGGATACTGCAGAAAGGCCCACTTTGCTCTTAGCACTGCGCTTGCTGCAGTACATGTCCTCTGTCAAATACCATCTGCTGCTTCTCTGGAAGGCTAAGGAACTAATAAATATATCATTTGATTCGTTTGTGCTATTTGCTGTATATTCATAGTAGCTTTTTACTACTTTCTGCAAGCTCTTCTCCAAGGTATATGTTAGGAAGGAAAACTGTTGTCTCTGGTAATCTGTAAAAACAGTTTTAAAAATAGAATCCAAGTGAACTGTACCAAGTGGATATTGATTCTTGGGGATGTGGAGAGAATGCTTTCTGTGAACTCTTCTTCATTGCTCCAGAGTCCATAGCAGTGTCTGGAGGCTTTGGGGGTGATGTTTTTTGATTAACAGACAGAGCAATCATCTCTAGCAAGTCTGGATTTCTGACAACCCTTCCCAGGCACTACTGCAGATGGGATGTCAGAGCTGGGGTACTTGGGGGTGCAGAACTTGGACATTTACAGGCTGTGGTACGTGCTGGGGAAGGTCTCAGATCTTGGTGTGTTTCTGCTCCATGGGATGGTGCCATGCCATGTTATGTGTGACCTGAGCACGACACTGCTTGGGGCTGTCAGAGTCCCACAGACTGCTACAGGCACTAAAAGGGAGCAGGGAAATGGAGGCAGAAGAGAGCAGCTTAGAGTGCCTTAGACTATTGCAGTCAGCTAAAGGGGGTGACACCTGATGCTGTACACACAGCTGCAACATCTGCCAGCCCAATGTGTGGGGGAGGCGAGCCCACCCAGTTATGTACTGTGGTTAAGGGACTTTATTTGTGTTTTTATTTGCGCAGAAGTTAAATGAAAGGAGCAAAACTACTATTTTCCAAATTCCCTTTGTGCTTACCTTGTTTTTACTATGGAGCAGCATCTTAGTAGTTCTGATTGACCTGACCACTGGATAGTGAGAGATCCTTTTTATTTGATTGGTTTTATTTTGCTGTTACCTGCAGATTAACAAGCTTCAAGGGGAAATAGCTTCTGCCAGGTGCATAGTTATCATGCGTGTGCCAGCTTGGTTTTATTGGCAAGACCGAGTGTCCATTTGTAATCCAGAGGAAGCCCTGATCTCTGGGGGTGGAAGCAGGAGTATAAATCACCTCCAGGCTCTCAAAGGTCCCCCATGAACAGGTTTTTTTGGCTTCCTGTTCATCAGGTGCTACAGGTGCCTGTGTTGGTGCTCGGTATGTGTACAAATGGGAGAGGTGGTACTGTCTGATACTTCTGTGGCACTCATGGCTGCATCTTCCAAAGCTTGGGATCTGCAACTGGTAACACTGCTACTGTACTTTTTCTTCTATCTTTTATTTAATTTTTTGGATATCTACTTTCCATTTTGTTCCAATTTACACAACTCACTTTATTCCCTTTGCCTCGTCTCCTGCCTTAGGGATATCAGCTAGCCTGAACTAACCTTCTACATTGGAACTGAAGTTGTGAGAGTGCAAGATCAAACACAGAAATTTTCCTCTCCATCCAGCGAGTGACAAGGCTGTGGACAGACATATTTAAAGAGAATGAAGAGGCACATTGCTAAGAGACTTCTAGGTACTTGGAGAGGAACATCAGATGTGAAATGCTAACAAAATTAACTCCTTAGAAATTATAAGTCTCACTTCTACTGCAGAAAATCTTTATCTTACTCCCTTGATCCTCCTATTTGGTTTTGACATGTCCATTATTAAACAAATGACGAGGCACCCCTGCTCTGGTTCAGTGATGTAATGAAACCCCAGAGACTGGCTCGGTGTTTGGGGCTGACCGAGTGAGAAGGCAGACTGCAAGGTCACCACACTGTCAGTTTGGAGGAAGAATTCTCACCTAGCTGATGGCTCCTGGCAGGTATCACGTGCAGAACAAGTCTGCATTCATTTTTATACCATTTCTAACACTGAAAAATAAAAGTTAGTTTCCTGATTTGGCAACAGAAGTGCCCAAGGGCTGCTGGGGGCTATCACCTGTGAGAAGCCCTCCTTGTGAGGGGTCCCAGTGCTGCTGTGAGGGATTCTTTGGGAGCTGTGAGCAGGCACAGGCTTAGCACATGCAGGTGTTTTTCAGCCTCAGCATCAAAGCTGCAGGGCCAATGTGGCTGTGAGTGGCCTCTGCTGCACGTTTGTGTTAGGGCTGTTTGTGCCACACTGTTACTGTTTTCTGGGTAACATTTGTGATGTATGTTACTCTCAGCTATCTAGTCTCACATTTTGCATCTCATATCTGAGAAAATATGTTTGTTTTTTGTCCTCCCTCTCCTTCCTTTTCAATCATATTTTGCCTGACCAGCAGTTGCCCAGAGAGGAACCTGAGCCCAAAATTGGTGAGCAAGCAAGGGCCTGCTGTACATCCGTGGTTCAGACACCACCATGCAGCTTTTCCACTCTGTCTTTAATTAAACTTGGGTTTTCTGTTGTTGTAGCTGGAAGCAGCGTGCTGACACAACTCATTCTTGTCTCAGATTAAAATGTCAATGTTTTAATGTTCTCATCTGTGGGCAAAAGAAAATAGTTGGGTGTTTTATTTATAACTTAAAAAGACACTGTGGGAAAGGTTTACTTGTGCAAGATGGAAAATGACAACTAAAGGTACAGAGTTCCATTTAATATTAAGAGTCTTTAAAAGGCTGAAAATAGTGAAAGGATTAAATCTCTTCAGGAAATAGGCTATGCTGGGGCATGGCAGTTTTAAACAATTATAAATTTACTGTATTTTTAATTATTCGCTCTGGTTTTTCTTGCATTCGTGGCATGGTGTGCACACATCCTGATGAGCTCATCTACCAAACCAGTGCTCTGTGTGAGAAGGAAAAGAATTAACGTATCTGAAAAAGTGTGTTCAGAAGTCAGTGTTGTCCTCCATGCTAAGTGGCTTCCTTCTGGGAGAAGGGAGCAGGATTTTCTAGGAAGAAATGTAATATTATTTTTTTGACCAATTCCATTCATGTTTTCTTCAGGTTTGCTCCCTGGGCAATTTGAGGAGCGGCAATGGCACTGATTGGGAGCTGTTGGTTACAAGTGCCCTGTGCAGGCACCTTGTGAGGCAGGTTCTGGGCTAGCAGGGTGGCCAGGTGAATGCAGGAGGCTGCTGGGCAGGGCTCCAGCCAACAGCTGGAATTACCTACTTGGGGTTAATGCAGCTCTTCTTCAGAAAGTGTCTCCCACACCTTAGTTAGAGATTTGCTTGATTTAGGCTGTCCTCTGGGTTACCATCTGTGGAATCTCTGTTTCTGGGCAGCCGTGTCTCCCCTGCATGTACATTACATACGCTTACCAATGCCCTTTTGGGTTATGCTTTTCCTGGACTGGGGGAAGAAATAATCCATTTTAAAGAAGGGAAAAGGAAAGAGGTCCCACTGAACACTGATGCTGGAAGAAGAGTGCTGAGTGTCTTTTCATTTTACTTTCTTGCTCTCTCACACTTACTTATGTCACCCCATCTCGTATAGCCTGGCTGCTGGGGGATCAATTTGTTGGCAGGGGTTATTCAAACATCAGCAGAATGCATGTTCTTACTGTTCTGCTTGGAACTGGGTGCTGGAGCCAACACAAACAGCTCTGGTGTGGGAACCAACACTGGGTGTTTGAGTCAGGCTGTTCTTGGTGGTCTGTCCTTCCTGCAGTAAAAATGTCAGCAGTTTCTTTTCCCATAGTGTTCATTTATGTTCCTGTTGTTTAGTGTTTATACAATCACTGTGCCTGTGGACAGTTCAAATAAAATTTTTGAATAAATTCTGTGGTTTTCTTCACTTTCAGCTCCTGTTTTCTCTAGGTTTTGGGGATTTTCCACTCTATGGCTTCTTTTTTTTTTTTTTTGGTCGTCTTTCCCATTGTGCAGAGTGCAGATGGTGCTGCACTCACTCAGCTTTTTACTCCCTTCAAGGACATCAGGCACCACTGAAGCTTTGGTGGTGTGCTTTGTAACACCCTTCCAAGTACTCAAGAACCACCAGTGTTCCTTACTGGCTGTGCAATTGTTGCTCTAGTGGAAGTCCAGGATGCAGGATGCTTGTGGAAGCTGGATGGTTTGAAGCTTTCTGTAATTTTTCCTGTTACCCTTAGGGCATGCTGAAAAATTACCACTTTGTAGAGTCTTTGGGAGATGATGCAGTCCCAGATCAGACACTTCTCTATTAAATAAAAAGTATGATAAGCCTAAAAGCATTGAATTCACTATTTTGAATCTCTAAAGGCCAATCCCAGTGTGTATGTATTTGGACTAATTTACTGAACTATTTAGTTTCTCCTCCTGCATAACAACCATTCCATCCCCAGCCATTACCAAGTCAGCTCTGCCTCTGTGGCTGCCAGGAATAACTTTACTTTGCATGGATAATTAACTGGATTGAGTAACAGCGAAAAAACATTATTTCCACATAGTGGTAATAATAAATCTGTTACTACTTTTGGCTCTCCATGTTATTGCCATATTTGGGTATGTCTTAATGAGGAAGTGGCTTCCTTTGGCTGAGTTCAAATACCAGCACAGAGCCTGCCTCCAGCACTGGTCTGGGCTGCTGAGAGGAGAGGAGAGGAAGGCAGAGGGGCTGTTCAACCAGGCAGGCACTCCTGGCACAAATAATTCTTTTTTTTTTTCTTCTTCTTTTTTTTTTTTTTTTTTTTTTTTTTTTTTTTTTTGGTTGGGTTTTTTATTTTTTTTTTTTTTTTTTTTTTTTTTTTTTTTTTTTTTTCCTTATTTTTTGGTTTGGGGCTTTTTTGGTTTTTGTTTTTTTTTTCAAACCAAAATCAACCTTTCCCATGAGGATATTTGGAGCATCCCATTCTGTTTTTCAAAATGCATAAAATATGGGGATGGGACCTACTGAGCTCACCACAGGAATTCTCTTGAGGGACAGATATAAAGTTAAAAGAAGCTCCAGAGGACAATAACTTTCACGTCTCATAACAGCTTATCTGATACTCTCGCAACCTTTTCTAGAATCATCCTCCTCCTTTTCCTGTTCATTTTCACCACCTGTTTTGTGTCATTATCTGGAGCCTTGTGCAGCAGCCCAGGGAGGAATGAACCTGCTTCCTGCAGAGATGCTCTCAGCTGCTGGGACAGTCTGAGTGTTGTGCCAAATATCTGCCAGCTCAAGTCAATGACTGCAGCTCCTGTGTGCCTTGTGCTGTCGTGTGGTCACAACACACCCGACTACAATTCCTCCTCCACATCGCCATCATGGGAACTGCAGGCCTTGAGAAGGGTCAGTGACCCAAAGATCAGTTTAAGGATGTCACAACAGGCAGCACAATGGAAAGCTGAAGGCTTCTGCGAAGAAGAGGGCAAGCTTAATTCGTGGTAGAGAAAATAAAGAGAGGTGTTTGTTGGCTTGTGCCCATTTACATTTCCTTCTGTCGGTCTCGCCTGTGTCCCACTACTTAAATCACTCTATATCTAATTCATATCTGCTGTTCCTTCTCCATCATCCTCTCACCATGTCAACCTCCTGCCTCTAACCACTGCCCTGTGCAGGCAGCTCCTGCAAAAAATAAAATGCAAAAATTAATTTAGTTATTGATAATAACTAAGTGGAGTTTGTTAAAGAGGGGAGGAATATATAACCTTAGAGTTAAAGCTGCAGAAGCTTGATGGTTGTAAAACTAATCACTGAATTTAGAAAAGACAAAAGGAAACAACTCAAGAAAAGCATTTAAGCAGTTCTTGGTGAAAAGTACTCTCTGCCAAAAATAACTTCACTTTATTAAATTGCTCATGTGGTGGGAGGAAAAAAAAGTCAAAAAATAAGAACTTAGAGGATTTTTTTCCTGTGTTTTCAGCATTGATCTGGATATATGACTTCAAAACCTATAAAACTGCAAAAATGCTGAACCTAAACAAAACCCAGCAGTAGAGAGTCCTTTTCCTTTCTGAGCCTATTTATCCATTTTCTTGATTTCCAGGTGGACCCAGCATGGTGTCACTGATGTTCAATACCCTAAATATGGGAACTGATGTACCAGATTTCAGTCTTTACCTACCCATGTTCGGAGTTCAGATCTGGGGGTCCTTAGGAGTAGGCAGAGCCACTACACCCCCAGGGATGTGGTGGAGTCTCTGTCACTGGAAGGTTTCAAGATGCTTCTGCACAGTCAGAGCAATAGCCAGCATGTTCAGAGGCTGGTAGGAAAGCTCTGGAGCCATGCTCGTGGGAAGTGGGAGAGGTAAAGGACAGCATTTTCTCATGACTGGAATCTGTTTGTTCTCTCTTCTCCATGGCAAAGGAAGTCAGGGCTCTGGGCTCTTGAAGCCAAAGGAGTGATGGTTTTGACCAGTGCTGCTGATGGCCTGGGGCTGAGCACAGCTGCTGGCACTCAGGCTCCCATTGCCACTGCACTACTGATGGGCTTCTGAGGCATTTTTTCTTATTAAATGTGTTGACTATTTTCAAATACTTTTCCAGCTGTAGTCTTGAATTAATGAATTTGGGAGCATGGATACTGCATGTTAAGGTGTGTGAGCTTATGTTCCTTATTGCTTGGTGCAGCTGAGGATGCATCACGCCATTAAAAACATTCATTTAGATGACTTTTCTATATTAATTCTGAGGCCTGCAATAGACCTGGTGTAAATGTAAGTGGCCATGTGGCTTTCTCATCCTGTCTACTTTGCCAAGGTATAAGCATGAACTGAGCACTGATCTGTTCTCTGGTACCAAATTTAGGATAAAGTAAAACTGGGAGATCAGTAATTTGGTTTTGCCTTCATTGAATCAAGATGTACCTCTAAGTTTGCTGGCCCCAAAAGTGCCCTGAGTGGCAGTGAGTTCATGCTAATGCTGCTGCTCTGCAGACTGGGCTCCACACAACTTTAGGGCTGGTGTTACTTCTCTAAATCTTTTTCTTAATTGCTTTTCTCTGCAGAGGAATTCCAGCTGAGCACATGCTGTCATGTCACTGGCAAAGAATTTAGTGGGGGCCTGACTACTGCCCTACAAATAAATGATATGCTCAAGCCCAGCAGTGAGATGCCTGCGAGACACCTCTGTGGTCAGCACCCTCCAGACGTCTGCTCTCCAAAAATCAGCTAACTCAAAAGAAATCACTTGACTGATTTGTATAGACACTTCTGAAACAAAGACCAGCTTTTTGGAAGAATGGTTGGTTAGGCTGCTTGGATAAATACTGAGCATCTTCAATATCCGTGGAATATAGTGTACCTTGTTCTCAGCAGGGAGAGTCACAAACTGAAGTTGTTTGCAGAAATACCAGTTTTCTTTGAGTCTAGGAGACAGATGTGCAGATGGGAGAGAAGCCACGGTGCTGTGAGCAGGTGTGGACTTCAGCTCAGCTCAGCTCAGCTGGCATTGGCGTGCCAGGTCTCAGGAAGCAGAGAGAGCCAGGCAGCTCAGGCTGTGGGGACCTGCCCTGACTTCAGGAACACCACACGTGCCTCAGGACACCATCCATGTGTTAGCTGCACTAAATCCCAGCACTGGAAACTTCCAGTGCTCAGCAGAGGAGGGAGGATACTGGCAATATCAAAGGCCAACAATTCCCAGTAACTTTTTTGTCCTGATGAGATGCAGGCTGTGGAGCCCAGTGATGCTGGCTGTGTGTCTGTCCAGGGCTGCATGGCCCTGCTGGCATCAGTGTGGCACTGTGACTCCTGCTGGCATCAGTGTGGCACTGTGACCTCCTGCACTCACTGGGACAGCGGTGGGCTCGGTCCCTGACCCTGGCACCTGGCCAGCTACCCGGGATTCCCTTCTGTCCTCTCGCCAGGTTTTAGTATGCAGGTGTAGCACAAATTTGTTTGTGTAGGTGTTGGGCTATTCTCCCTGGCTGTAACAGAGCTAAAGAAAGAAGATAAAATGTTGATCACAGTTCTCTCCCTGGCTACAATCCTCTCAAATGGCTACAGTGGTGCATCGTTGCTGACTTTAATTATGTAGTTTGAATGAAAATGAGAAGGAAGCAGTTTGCCTTGGGCCCATGCATACCTGGCATGCTTCATCGCAGCCTGACAAATATCCCTTAGCCCAGGCACTAGCTTGTATTTCATGGCTTATTTTTAAAAATCCAGCCCAGGGAATTGTGGTGTTTTTAAGGGGAGGGGTGTGACCTGCAAATATTTGATTGATTCTGTTCCTGTCCCACAGTTCTATGTAAAATTTATTTACTGGTTTTCCTTTTAAACCATTAGCTGACCTTCCATACGGATCCCAGCTGTGCATTAGTATTGCTTGGGGATGTGTTTGTATCTTTTGTCTAAAAATACCCAGCCGGTAGGATCCATGATCCATGAAAGCTAATTGAAACAATTTCTCTTCAAGTTTTGGCAAGTGAACCATGCATTATAAGCATTAATATCTATAAATTGAATTGTTAATGAATCTAGACACTAATAATGAATGCAATTTTGTAGGCTTAACTAGAAACACTAAAATTATCAGGATCTGGAACAGAATTTTCAATCATTTTTGCTTATTAAATAGCAAAACTATGCTTTTAATAAGCTAATCATTTTTATTTGACCCCATAGGAGTAGCTCAGCTGATTAGAAACAGGTTTCAAAGTACAAAACAATGTTGTTTTTCTCTCTGTGTTTTAACTACCACAGTGCTGATCGGATCAGATACTGATCTCCATTGCTTATCCTGCAATTCCTCTAAAAGAATTTGCAGCAGAACCTCTCTATGTCCCATTGAACAGGAGAATTCTCTGCACAGATAAATCATGCTGTAAGCTGCCAAAACAACTCGAGCTTGCTTGAAAGATTGTCAGTGCACAAAAATACAAATATGAGAGATTCCTATTTGGTCTTTGTTATATCCAGAAGTAGAAAAGCATTTGATACAACTCAAAACTCAAGACCAAAGCTAGTAAACAGGAGTCTTTTTCTCCCCCAGTTTAAAATTAGCCTTTAGGATTTTATGCAGCTGAAGAATATGGTAAGATTCAGAGTTATAATAAAAAGTAAATCTTAGGTTCTGATGGTTTCCTTTAAAACAATTTTGTGAAGTTTGCCATTCTTCCTCATACCAGTGGCCAGAGACTAGGAGGGCACAAGGAGATTATTCTGCAAGTCCCTCAGGCAAAGCTTCTTCTCCCCACGCTGTTTCTGGCAACCCTGGCAGAGGAGCTGTCAGCTTTTATGGAGCACTGCTGTCCCTTAGACAAGCAATTCCTTTTACCGAAAGACTTAGTAACTCTGCAGCATTTGTTAAAGGAAAAAATCAGACTTGGTTATCTTGCAAGATAATAGTAAAGAACAATCTCTGAAAGGTAAGGGAAAGGGATGTCCAGGATTTGTCTGTGGATTTACATCTGAGAAGGACCATAAAAGATTCCTCCATTTCTGGAGGCGATTGATATGCTTAGAGAAATGTATTCCAGTGCTTAATTACATTTTCTATTTGAGAGAGGGGGGTTTCCTTTATTTAATCTAAATCTCCCTTCACTATGTATGGACTACAGTTCATACTTCCATTTCTTGTGTTCTGTGAACATGGAGAAAGGTTTTCACTCTTTATATCAACTTTCTCTTTATTTGAAGTCTCTTTCCATGTTGCCCAGCTGCCCCAGTGCTTCCCCCCACCCCTCATTTCTTCCCTTCTTTATCATGGACAGATGTCAGGTAGCACTGATAACTGACTGATTAACATGGGATGGCAAGGAAGGAATACTGGCTAGCTTGGGGGGATGAAGGGATAAGGAAAAAACATCAACAGGTAGAACTAAATATGCACCAGGGGATTCAAAATACTTCACCAGAGTACTAATGGGAAAGAATTGGTGTTTCCTAGTTCAGTTTAAAACTCAATGGGAAATTAATATTAAGTTAATATAGAAATACACATTAAAGTGCAGAGTTCCCTATGCAGGAACTCTAACTTAGTAGATAACACTGTAAATGTTACACTGAAATATTTAGCTGAAGTAGTTCAGAATATCTTTACTATTGGACATTTGTTTTTGTGGCCATGCACACTGGGATCCTGTTCTGCCTCCCCTAGAGGCAACTCAGCCCCTCTCAAAGCTAAACACTTTTATTTTGGTAAGATGTTTGGTGATATTTTCATCATGATACATCTGCAAAATGAAATGACAGATAATTTGAGGGGAGAAATGCTTGAGGGTCTTCCCCCTCTTCCCCAGCACTGCCTTTTCCTGACGGACAATACACTGGCAGAAAAAAGGTCTCAGTGGAGACTTGCTCAGCCTGAGGAGTGTGCCCCATCCCACTGCCTGCACTGCACAAGGGAGAGGGTGCTGGATCTGAGATGTATATTCCTGTTCTGTTTCCTCCGTGAAAAGTCCATCTTCTGCAATAATTCTATTAGAATTATCTTTAATAATTGATATTAGAATTCATCCATTGATAACTGGTGTGTTTGATTATATTCTTTGCTGTTTTCTGCTTTCAAAGATTCCTTTTCCCAAACCAAGAGTAAAAAACAAGGAAAAAAAAAGAAGTTTTCTCCGTGCTGCTGTCTATTGACATTCAACAGAAAAACTGCACTGGAGTTAATTCCTCCTCTTAAGTAAACTACTTCAGTCAGTACTGTTAGCATGGAGATCCTTGCTTTTTTACTGAATTTAGTGTATGTACATTTTCAATAAATGTAACAAATAATCCAGGCAAACCTGGGAGCCTACTAGTGAGTCATATGCAAACTGAACCAAAAATATTTAATTCTGGAGTAAACATTTATGGAGTGTCTGTGCCACCCTTTGCAAAGGGATAAAGTGGTCAGTCAGTGTGCTACAATGTGCACCCAGGAAAGAGCTGAAATAATACTTTTTTGTACTTTAAATGTAAAATAGTGTAAATAATAATGTAAATCAGGTAATGGGTTAAAGCCTTGCAATCTCTTTCTTTCACTTGAATGCCAGTTGTGTCAGGTGTCCACCCTCCTTCTCCTCCAGAAAATAAGTTTCTGTCCCTCAAGATCTGCTCCTGCTGCAGCCACTGCACTGAGACAGATGAGAGCTGGAGAACTCTCTGCTTCACAGCTTGAGATGCAATTTTTTCAGCTGCAAGAACCCAACCACACAGTGTATCTCAAACAAGTACTAGAGAAGGAGGACTTTACCTGAGTTGGTTTTGCCTGCCCTCTATAAACAGAAAAATCAATGGTCTTTGTTCTTTTATTAAGGAAAAAAAAAAAAGGTACCTTTTTCCCACCTGGGAGGGCTAATGGGATACTCTGGTATGCAGCACCATTTCAGCAGTGAGGGAGATGTCCCTACTTGATCTCTGCTAATGAAAGTCTTCAACCAGCTGTTCATGCTGCTTCTGGGGCATAAAATTTCAGGTTCTGGCTCTCCTGATCCATCACTTTGCTAAGTCCTGTGCAGCACTTTCTGAGTGTTGTCCCAAGGAGGGCGTGACTTGAAACTCATGGCCTTTTTACTGGCCAAAGGGTGAAAAGTGGTGCTGTGAAGCACCTCTATAGCCTTGGCTGCAAAGGTTGGATGTTCTGATGGGCACTGGCTGGCGTCCGAGCCTCCCAGGCTGTGTCTGAGTCCCCGGCAGAGTCAAACCAAACAACACCCGTGTGCAAAGCTAAGAGCTATCTTTTTTTTTTTTTTCCCTAGATTTCAGATCAGCAAGATCTAATAACCTTTACTTTGGTCTCCTGCACATCTTTCTGAAAAACGAAGCATGTCAGATCCTCAGAAATGAAAGGACATGGGATAACCTTACACCTGAACTGACATGGGCATGTCTTCTGTCAGTCCTCAGTATTTTGCTATCCCATGTTTTATGTGGCTCACCTTTCACATTGACAAAAGAGACAACAGATGTATCTTTTTTATTTCTAGAATACATGATTCCTTTAGAGCAGCTCTGTCATTTATCTTGCCAAATATTTAGTGGTGCTCAGTATGTGAGGCTTTTAAGGAAAATTACAAGATTTCTCATTCTTGCTGCCTAGAATTTAAACAAATACCAAAAAAAAGTGATATATTAAACAGGAAGAGGAAATAATTGACAAACTATGGTGCTGGGAGACAAGCTTTGAACTTTCCTTTTTTGGCAGTTCCTTGATAGTACATCAGCCTTGTTTTTCCTGTTATCTTTGTCTGCCCCTCACTCCAAGCAAAGATGCCTTGTTGTTAGCAGAGATTTTTTGATGTAGCCAGGATTAAAACTGACTATTTTGCAGCCTGTTCTTTATTCTCAATTCAGGACTTACAGTCTGCTCTCTGCAATGTTGTAATGAGATCTGAGATAATAATATCAAGCTGTATCTAAACAATTGTATTAAAGGAAGCCCTTGGAATAGGACAGAGGTTGGGGTAACTTGCTGGATCCCATGTCCGATTGCTGGCTACTTCCCTAGGGACAAAGTTTTTCCTCCTGGCAGAGCTCAGCAGCGAGCTTTCAGTTTCTTTCATGATCAGCATTTTGTGCTGAATGTTTTAAAATGTTTGGAAAATGCAGCATAAGGGAGATTGAAGGTGCTATCTTTAATTGGACTAACTTAAAAAATTAATATTGAAAAGTTTTCTCCTTGTTGTGTTGCTATTGACCTGACATTAAGAATAGCTTGTGCTGGTCTGCAGGAGTAGAGGAATATATTTTGCTTTCGGTTTTCTTGTGTTTCGAATTTTGGTGGGACAGGAGAGGTTGCTATTATGTTTAGAAAAAAAAGGTCTGAGCATGAATAGGAAATATTTTCAAAGGTCTTTTTAGGTGTTGGGCTGCCCGTGATGATCTGTTCATGGATGCTGCTGGGAAAGGCTCCAGCCAGTGTGAAGGTGTTAGTAATACCTGTTTGTCAGTTTACAACCAGGAAGGTCTGAAAGGTAAACGGACTTTTTTTTTTTTAACCTGGTGAGGCTCCTTTGGCAATCACTGCTCAGAAAGTAATGGCATTATGGAATGGAATTGAAATTGCCTGCTTTGACCTCAAAATATTACTTTGTCATCCTTGCCTGTCTCTCTCCCTTTCTCCCTGGAAAATTAGCATTAGATATGAGTGAGGTAGATTCTTTTCTAGCTTATTCATTTGCAGCAGCAGCAGTGTTGCTAATTATGTTTAGATTGTAGAGGCTGTATTGTGAGTGGCCAGAGAACACAAAATTAGTTTCAGATTTTTATAGCTAGAAGGTGGGGAAATCCTCCTCTGGGTTGCAGACTAAGCAGATTTCCTCTGGATATCACTGAAGCAATAAACAATAAGCTGCAAATTTTTTATCATAGCATTGCTCTCCATGCAGAGATTTTACTGTGAGAAATAACACAGCCCACTTCTTGGAGTGTCTTGTTCTCTTTATTTACATGTGTCATCTTCTCAGCTTTAGCTGGTAGAGTTTTCTTCTTTTTTTTTTTAATTCTTACAAGAGCAGTCAGAATGTTCTTGAGGACCCTATAACTGGTTTTTTTGATCCTCCTATATGAGTTAGGAGCCTGCCAAAGCCTACAGCCATCCTCCCTGAGCAACATTCAGCAGCAAGCAGGATGGGAGCTGGTTACTTGACATAATAAATAACTACAACCTTTCTGTTTATTTTTAATTTTGTAATTTATTTAAATTTTCAAAATGTTTTCAAAATTTATTTTAAAGTTTAAATTTATTAATTAATTTTTTATTTATTTTTAAATTAAATCTATTAATTTTAAAAGTTTAAATTTATTTTAAACTTTTAAAATTTATTTAAATTTTCAAGATGTTTTCAAAATTTATTTAAATTTTCAAAATGTTAGCAGAGATTTTTTGATGTAGCCAGGATTAGAACTGATTTTAATCAGTTTATAAACAACTTGTCTGTCTGTGACTCAAAATATCTGAATCATTTGTTAATAAAACCCTACCCTGAGCACAAGTAGAAGGGAGTGTGGCACTGCAAATACATTCTTACAAAACCCTTCTCTCTCCCGCTCTTGCCATGCCGACGTGCTGTGGTACTGTGTTGGTGACAAACTGAACTGAAGGTCTCCAATGCCCCTGACAGTGCTTTCTGACTTGCTCAGTCTTCTGGAAGAGACCTCTTCAGAACCTGCACTATATTGCCTTTATGCTCTTTTGTCCCTTTCAAAGTGCATGGGGGATTTTGCTGGTCACTGGGATGTGTTCAGCATTACAAAAGTGTTTCTAATAACCAAATTTTACTCCTGGTGTCTTTATAAACTCCCTCGGGTCCTCCTCATGATTTCTTCTTCTGAAGTCAGTTTGCACATGTTCCTTTGGGCTTTTTGCATCAACACTTGATAAGTCCTGTGTGTTGATAAGACATGATAGCACATTGCTGAGGACTCCCTGGAAGCACAGGACACACATTTCACTGCATGGAGACAGACAAACCATGTTTAAGTTGATCCGAAGCAGGGCAGACCCTTCTCAGCCCTGAGTTCCTCAGAATTTAGTGGAAACTTCAATGTTGGATGAGGAATTTGAGCTGGAACATGAAACAGTCCCTTTCATCCTCAGCTGAAGTGCTGGTACTCATTTTGTCCCTGGTAATTAAAGGGTATTTCTTGTTTTTCTCACTCCTTCAAGTCTGTATCAGTAAGATCTTTGGAGTAATTGCTCAGAACAATAACAGAACTAATGGAAGTAGAACATCACTGATCTCCTTGGCTGGGAAATTTGTGAAAGGGAATGAAAAAAGGGAGAATTTCCCTGTCAGAGCTGCAGTTTGGAGCTCAGTGGGGTCTGAGTAAGAACCTAAACAGCAGCTCTGTGTCAGCTTTGAAGAGGTAAATCCTTGAATTCACAGTGAGGAAGTTGCACATAACAGCAAATATAAGACTGTTAAAAATTCTGATAAATTTCAAGGAAATAAGCAACTAGTGTCAGAGAAATGGGCACAAGAAATATTTAAAAACAAAACTAATGCAAGTAGAGAGAAAAACAGACGAGGATTTAAATATATCATAAGCACATCACAACTAATTCATCTGATAAAGGAAGATACAAGACAGAAGAGGTGATTGATGTAGCTCAAAGATTTGATGGTACAAAGCCACCTTTACTTGAAATGATGAAAGGAAATAGGGTAAAAATCAGAATATTGAGGATTATTTGTGGTGTAAAGAGGGGGAGAGTAATCAAAAAGGTTGAGTAAATTCTAAAACAAAATAAGAAATGGCTTATGGTGGATGTGGGGCGGGGAGAATAAAGAAATCATTACTAAATGGAGAGTCACTCAGGAATCTAAAATGGATGAGCCCTGAACTGATTTCATAAATGGGCCTTGACAAAGGGGAAAACACAGCAGCACAAGGCTATCTGTGAGTAATGGAAACATTTCACAATGTGGGATGTTAATAGGACACTTGGAAAGGAGGACTATAAACAGAAGACCACTTCCATGTATGTGTCCTTTATGTAAAAGAAATTCCTTAGTATTCTTTTTGCAAAATGTTGAGAATTTGGAAGATAATAAACTGCTGAGCGAGGGACTGCAGAATCCATGTGAGGAACACCTTTTCCTTTTTCTCCTTTCAAAAAAGGGATTCAAGTCAGTATTGCTCAGTACATGGTTAAATATTGTCCGAATTTTCCTGGCTCATGATCTGTGAAGCATAATCACTGAAAAGCTCCTACACTTGAAAGCGCGTCTGTCATGAGGCACCTCCTGCTCCAAGACAGCAGCCTGGATGGCTGTTCTGGTCTTTTTAGTAAGCGTGGATGACTCTGGGTACCTAAAGAAGTAAAATAATTTTTTGTTTAAGGTGTGTTATTCCTGTAAATTTGAATCAGCCAGACTGGATTTATTCTAATGGTGAATCTTTGACAGAGCTAATGTCTACTTAGCCACAGAAATGTGAATGCCCTGGGAAGCATCAGGGTACCAGTACTGCATAGAGAATGCGAGGTTTGCACTTACAGGGAGAGGTATGTGCCTAAAATAAATAGAAGATTTTTATCAGTGACTTCTGATCAAGGATTATATTGTATTTGAGAAGAGTGACAGTGACAGCGTTGCATCATCAAATTGAATGTAAATTTCTCAATAATTTTTGTATTAATTTCTGCATGCAAGATAGCAAAAGTGAATTCAGAAGGAACTGACTGATGTGAAAATATGTAAGGCTTACACTACAAGCCTAAAATTTTCTCCATACTGCTCAGTAGAGAACCCAGACCAAAAAAATAAGGTTGAATTAGTGCCAAGCACAGGCAGTTAGAAAAATGATGGAAGAGTAGCTGAGAGATTAGTAAATGTGGATCCCAGGCAGCACCATTTCTAAAATAACTTTTCTTTGTAAAACTGTGTTTAAGGGTTGGAAGTCATGATATATGAAGAAATATGAAAAGAATTAGATCTGTTTAACTTGGCAAAATAAATGAAGAGTGTTGTACTTGTCCACAAGTACATATGAAGAGCATAAACAGAAACCACGGAGAAGAATTGCCTTGGACAGGGCCTAAGGAATGCAAATTAAATGTATTGTGATCATAATGCAAGAAGGAAAATGTATCTCAGATATCAGGTAATATCCTCCATTAGCAAGATTTATGAGACCCATCATGATGGGAATATGAAGGAAATGATGAAAAGTCCATTGACTGAGTCAACTGAAATTGGATTAGAAGGTGTAGAACACTTCAGCCCTGAAACAGGAATTGTCACATGCCCAGCAAATATCGCAGACTTGTGAAACTGTGGCATAGCACAGATGTATTTCAAGGTTCTCTCTCGATGTCAGAGATGCAGGTTCTGTCCTTGTGTGTGAATGCAGCTGGGCAATCACTGAGCAAGTGTGCCTTGGTCGTGCTTTGGCTTCTCTCAGCTGAAGTTCCATGTGAATCTTGTGGCAAAGAGTCTTCATAAACAATAGCACATTAACATGCTCCTTCACCCCATGAGTGTCCCTAGAGCCAGAGAGTTCCACAGGCAGCTGGGGACACAACATTTTAATCGTATTTTACAGTCTGTCTCCCAGGTACCTGCCCAGAGGGCTCCCAGACTCCAGGGCTCACTTCAGAAACTCAGGAGTATTGGTTCTGGTTGCCTGACACTGTGTCAGAGAACTCCAGCTCTTGTCTGGTGATAAGCCTAGGCCATAGACTTGGAAGGGGTCCCACTGGTTTTCACCTTCAGCAGCTTGCTCTCAGGACCGCTGCCAGAGCTGAGGCAGGGCTGCTTTGGCATCCAGCACCAAGGGTACCCCTGGCACTGCTCCATGCCTTGTGTCATGCTCAGCACTAAGGAACTCCAGAGTTTATTGAGCCTCTCTCCACAACTGGATTCACCACAGCTTTTGGGGCCAGTGCTCCTGTTGTGACAGCAGGTTTTGCTTAGATTCTTACCTGAGATCATGGCTGCACTGTTCAGCTCCTGGAAACCTTTTGCATGGTAATGGCTGGTCAGCTTTTGCCCCGTTTGAAATCCTTACAAATGCCAAAGTTGGCGGTTCCCTTGTATCATGTCACCAAGGCTCAACCTTCAGTAATTTGCCACTTTCCCTTCAGGGAATCTGAGGCACCTGCACAGAATTGTTTAGAAGAATTTAGAAGGTTGGTCATCTTTCAAAGGTGCCTTGTGGATCTAGATCAGTGGTCTCCATAGTGGGACGTACAAGACTATCTATTAGGGCACATGAGGATTTTTTTTTTTGCAGTAATAAATTTTAATTATTACTGCAATGAGTGTTTATTTCATCCTTATCCTTTGTAAATGCCTAATTTTGTGTACGCTTTATAAAGTATATAATACAGTAGTATGTGGAGATAATTTATAGATAAATACACATACATTGGTGTGCACACTCAAAATTTTTTTACTAATCAGGTGCACAATCAAAAGTTTGGAGCCCGCTGATCTACAGGTTTAGAGAAGGATGAGAATGATGGCTGTGGCACAAAGATCTTCCACAAAGCGAATCCTAAAGACTGATGATAACCTTTGAGGAGGAAATATGACACAAAGTAATGAAAAGTAATGAAAAAACCCTTGGCAATGCTGCTGGGACAGTCTGTGTTTCCTTGTGTTGTCGAGTAGATGCTTGAACTCTTTCTCATGTACCCCGGGGTGTATTTCAGCCTTATGTAAATCCACAACTGCTATGTAGTCAAATAACATCATCTATCCTGCTTCTCTGCCTGGTTGCTGTGTCTCTTTGTTGGGTCCAGCCTGGTTCTCTGTATCCATCTGCTCTCATGGAGCATCCAGGCCTAGTTTGGACAGTCAGGCAACCACAGTCCTGGAACATCTGTCCCTAGAAAAGGGCAGAAACGGGGCTGCTTCCACTAATGGGCTGTTGTTCCATTTTCAGCTGTAGCTGGTAGCTGCAGCCACAGTCTGATAATTCAGAGCATTATTTTGTAGTCTTTATTATGGCTTCATATACGTGGCCCAGGGCTTCAGCAGACTCATTCATAGTGCCACAGCCATGGCACTGCCCAGGGGAGGCCTTTGCAGGACGTGGAAGTGCTGACTATGGAAAATGGTGTATTTTTACACTACTAGATCTCTGATTGGCACCTGCCATCTGATCTTTCTCCGAGGCAGAGAACACAGTCAGGTCTCAGCAGTTTCTGTCACACAGTGCAGGCAGCATACCTGTTTGCCAAACTTTGAGCTGTCATTCCAAATTAAGATGTTAGAGCTTTCCTTGCCTATGATAAGTTATTAAATATTGCTCAATTACCCTTGCATTGAGCCTTTTTTTAAACTCAAGCTTACTTTACTGAAAGGCATCCTGTCTTGATTTGGAGATATTAAAAGATGAAAAATCCTCCTTCCTTTGATAGGGCAGGGTTTTTAATGTCTAATCATTCTCACTATAAAACTGTGCCTGATTTCCAATTTAAGCTGGTCTGGCTTCAGCTTCCAGCAATTGGTTCTTGTTATGCCTTTCTTGGCTGGATTAAAGAGCCCTCTAGGACCTGGTATTTTCTCCCTTTGAAGGTACTTATACATCATAATCAAACCATCTCTTGATCTTTTTAATAAACTAAACAGATCGAGTTCCTTAAGTGTCTTATTCTCAGGCAGCCATTCCAGTTCTCAAATAATTTTTATGACTCTGCACTGTCTCCAATTTTCCTGTGTCCTTTTAAAAATACAGCCACCAGGAACAAAGGCACTCAGATATTTATAGTCAACTGCTTTTCCCAAAATCCTTTAGATTCTCTGATATCCATGCTATGGGTTCCCCAGTCTGTAGAAGACTTTCTTGCTCCTAGAAACTATGACTGCTGATGTCATTTGCTCCCAGTGCTGCCAGGCACGTAACCTAGCACCAAAAAATTTGTGGACCTTTGTTCTGATCAGTGTAACTATACTTGAGCTTTTTTTTGCCCATTTGTAGGAGCTATTTTAAATCATTAATGCTCAGGAACTAGGACCTTTGTGTATTTTACATTCTGAAAGGACAAGAACTTGAGCTTCTTTGGGGCTGTCCAAAATCACCATTGATTGTAACTGAGCCTGTTTGTTCTTGTAGAGGAAACTGAGGCTTCTACCACCCTCCAAAAGTGATCTCAGTAACCAAAATGATGTTTCAGTTCAGGCAATGGTCATAAGAGATAACACAGGGGGATTGGCCAGGGAGGACAGAGTTCAGGAACCGCTTAGACTTCTCTAATGAGCCCAGGAAGCTGCCCGGGTTTGTACAGGGAATTATGCTGTCCGTGAGGATTTTCTAAACCTGTCTAGTGCTGCTTCTCAGATTTGGCTGTTGCTTTGTTGGTTTTGTTTTTCCTGCAATGTATCTGTGTTTATTAAGAGGATAGTGGATGATCACTCCCCACCCCAATAAAAAGGAAATTTTCCAGGTATTACCTTGGTGAACTTATTTCTGTTGCAATCCCTTATCCCCTTTTGGTGCCCTTTCCAATTCTGTTCCTGTTATTAGTCATAGTTATCTTCTGCTGACTATGAGCAAACTGGAGGCCAGATCTGGGGTACCTTGTGTTGCCAATATTAAGCATTTTTCTGTTGCACCAACCAGCCTCCGAGATATTTATCCTTGCAATTATCCGCCAGGTAGGCAACAGCTATTACCTGGTTTTAAGATAGGGAGGAGAAGCCGAGGTATGGAAAGCTTCAGTAGGTCAGGGCTTGAACTAAGATCTTCTAAATCTGAGGTAATTGTGCCTCCTCTCTGTTCCATCTTTAAAAAATAAAGCACACATGTTAGTTCTGAGGCTTGCTTTCATCTTCTCCATTCTGCCTCCAGAAATCTTCACTCCTCCTCGCCGCACTGCGGTCGCCCTCGAAGAGTTGCACAAAGGCTGTCAGTCGCTTTGGTTCACTGTCATCAAATATTAAGGAAAAATAGGAACAATTACAAGTTTAATATTAAAAGAAGCGATTTCATTTCCTTTCTGGAGTCTATGTAGTTTTTTAATGCTACTGAAGAAGCAGAATACCTTGTGCCTGGTGAACAGGGCTCATTTACCTTAACTCGGACCTCAGCCCCAGAGTGCAGGAGACAGGCAGGGGGACACCTGGGACCGGCCTGGGCTGTGGCTCAGTTATGCACGGTTGTATTTTTAATTCCCAGCTGGGCCCTGCTGCCAAAACTGGGCGGTTGTTTTTTTTTATTAGACTGTAGGGGGGCAAGAAGAGCCACTAAAGGCCGCCGGACTGTG
>NW_005054373.1:3409949-3422530 GCF_000277835.1 Geospiza fortis
CTGCTGCAGGGGAGAAAAGGCTGAAGCTGCCAGAAAAAAACTGTCAGGTATAAAAGCTTGCAAATTGGGGAGAGCATTCTCCTTTGACAGAGTAAAAATAAAACACGGAATGGGAAAGGAAAGGCGTGAAAAAGTTAGTGACAAAATATCATGTACAGCTGGGGAGATGATGGTTTTATTGGTATTGCAGGGGGGGAGGGAGAAGCTGAGAGGCAGTGAAAACACAATTTGGCCTAAAATTGAATTTCTCTGATAAGGAATTTCAGAAGCGGCTGCCTCATTCACTGTGCGGCCAAATAATCATATGCGCTTTAATAATCTTTATTTTACAGGAGTATGTTGCCAGGGCAACAGAGTGTAAGCAGGAGCACAGCACCTTGCAGATCACAAAGGCAAAGCTGCAGAAAGACATTTCAGCGAGTTTCTCTCTCCCTTTTGCAATGTAATGACGACTTATTTTTCATGCACTGATTTAATAATCTTATTGAAAGATCCTTTCCCGGTTTCTCTTATTCTTGTCTGTCTGAGCACGGACAAAGGCAAAAATCTGGAATTGTCAAGCCCACTGGGCTCAGCAAACTAACAGATGTAATATGTTTAGCATTTTTATGTAATTACTTTTTATTGCTATTTTACCCTACTTCTATTCCTCCCCAGTTAGATGCTGCTTCCCTTCCATTCCAACCCAATCAGGGGACAGAGAGGGGCTGGGGGAGAGTTGGTAATTGACGGCATTAATCGGGAATTATTAGTGGGACGTGTTTTCAGAGGTGGGGGTTGGGTGCAGCAAGAGACCTTTTAGGAAGGGTGAATTGAATTATGGGCAATGCAATAATGAAGCCTGTGGGCTGTGAGCTGTAGAGGACACTCATCCTCGCAGAGCTCTGAGTGTTATTTATCACGGGCTCTGCTCTCTGGGTGAAAACCAGCACGTTGCCCTGCTGACATCCTCTGGGTGAGGGGGTCTCAACTAGATGGGCTGAAAAACAAGCTGATTTGGGATGATTAAAAATGGAAATGTCTAGAGATTGTCGATGTTGGTTAGACTGGGAGCAGAAATGCTGCAGCCGACCCTCAGCAAGGCACAGTGTGCCCAGTCTGTCCCTTGTAAACGTTTTGCTTCTTTCCCAAGGGCCAGGCTGAGGAGGGAAGATGTGGAAAGCAATCGTTGCAGGCTGCAGAATGGGAGGTAGGGCAAGGCTCTGTGAAATGGAGTACAGAAGCCCTGGGTCGCCTCACTTTGGCTGAGGAATTCCGGGAAATCAGGAACAAAGGCTGCCACCGGAGCTCAGCTGTGCTCTGGCACTGCATGTGGCAGGTCCGGCTGGCACCAGGAGGCAGCAGAATGTGTGGGTTTGGTGGGCTCAGAGTGATGGGGGTTCGCAGCCTCAGCTGAGAACGACACAGTTTTGTGGTGTGGATACAGGCTCACAGATGTTATTGACATGGAACTTTGCTTTAGGAGGCCAGTTCTTTAAAGAACAGCACACAGATTCATGTGTTCCGCATTTTCAGAAAAAATTACATGAAGTGATATTTAGCAATATATGTAAAATAATACATTTAATGTATATGCAAATAGTATTTAGGCCAAGCAGTATTCTCCATGCAGGATTTCACTGTGGCAACACTACTGGTTTTCTCTGAGTCAGCATCCCCCAGTCACTGTGCATGTGAGGTGTTCCTTGAACCAGGGTTTTACAGAGCAGTAAAAAGTGCCCTGAAGCACATTGCAGAAAGGTCTAGAAGCCAGCTTCAGGAGTGGGAGGTGGTTCTGCAGAGAGCAGACATGGGGACAGCTGCGTGCAGAGAGGGGAAAAGTCAGTCTGGAGCTTGGGCAGGAGGCGTGTGACCCACGGTGTCCCCGGGTCACCTGGCCCGGATCACTGGGAGCTGTAATTAACAGCATTAACAGCAACACAGAGCTTGGAGGCTCACCACCACTAGTGTCCAAGCATACCACAGGCAAAAACTGGAGTTCTGAAGCCCTGTTAAAATTTTGTTGTTTTCTCAAAAAACAGATGAGCATTTGGACCTGAGACATCCAAATGCAGGGAGTGAACTGTTCCTGGCTGCAGGAACAAGAGTGGGTGATTCTGGGCACAGTGAGGTGAGCAATTAATGCTGCATTGGTGTGTTTATTAACATTTGTTTATAAACCAAGTGTAAGGACACTGTACTCTCACTGACAGCTTCAGCTTGGCTTTTAGAATATTTGCAGTGCTAATCCTAAACAGCAGAGGATCAGATAATGCTGTGGTATAAAAATTACTCAATATAAGTTTCTGCAATAGAATAATGTACATTAAATATATACAATATAGAAAGCAATAAGATGCCTTCTATATAATATTATTTATGCAAGTATATAGAATTACCCATTTGTAGTTTTGAATGTGTAGGTAGATTGAGGAGTTTAGGAACAAAGACAATTTAATGTTGTCATAAAAAGGAAAAATAAAACCTCTTTTTTCTGAGCAAACATATCCCAGGTTTCACCTTCCTGCTACTAAATGAATGAATTGCAATGATGTAACTGCATAAGGTTTTATCTGATTAGAAAATTCAGCAGTGCCTGACACTGAATTGTCCTATTGTTCCTACTCTGGAGATATGCAGGATTTTCTACAGCCATTGTAATACTTGTCCCCTTTTTTTTTTCATGGACAGGTCCGATTACTATTACCTAGGCTATATTTTCTTTATGAAGAAAAAGGCTTTTCATAAAGCAGAAAAGGCTTAATTATGTACAAAACTATTATTACTGACTATAAAAGCACATGAGCATCCTTCAAGTTGTGCTCCTAAAGCTTTTCTGTGGCATGTGGGGTCAGGAGAGGGAATGAGCAGAAAAGCTTGAATGCAAGTTTCCAATGCAGTGTGTCTTTTTTTTCCCACAAAACTGTAATCTTCATCTTAGAATTTTTATTATTTCTTTGGGTTCCCATAATACAACAAATGTTTGGAAACTGATTTATTCAGAAAAGGGTTGTCTTATTTCTCTGGGTGTATCTAGAGAACCTATGGAGTAAATCAGTTCTCTGCTGCTACCTTTATGTTGGCAGAAAAGCCTGGAATGAGTGAGCAGCCCTTTGCTTTGGCAGGGTCTGAGGAAAGATCTCCCCTTCCTCATGTCCTCAGAGAGCTGGTGACAAGGTCACACTGACCTGAGGAAAGCCAAGTAACTTCTGGAAATTCCAGATCAGGCCAACAATGCAAGATCTGTCACCATTCAGATTTAAGTGAAGTCACCTTCCACACTGCTTTCACTGATGTTTAAGATTTTTTTTTAATTATTATTTGGTATTGGCTGGTTTCTGTGAAATCCAACAGCTCTGCTCCTCTAGGCTCTAGCCAAGGAAATCTAGACAGTTTTTGTCATCTCTGCTGCATTCTCTTCACAGAAGTGCTGCACATTGATTCAGTTAAAATATGTAGATAGAAGATCTCCTAAGAGCAATATTCCATGGAGCCTGCAGGAGGGCAGCTGACTGCAGCCAGACTGGCCACAGAAAGAGCCATGGAACAAGGGGAACTGCAGACTTCCAGACACTGGACAATATTTCTGTATTTTTGGGAGACTGCATTTTTAGCTCCTTAAAGCCAGTGCTGGGTAAGAGACTGTTTGCTGGAGATTCCTCTACAATTTTTAAATCTCCTTTTTTCTGTTGTAATAATAATAAAATTTAAAATTGAGAAAGTTAAAAGGATTTTTATTGGTTCTTTGTAAGACTCGATGGGGAAGGCCAAAGTTGAAGCAAGGTGAAAGAACCTGTACTTGCTGCAGGTGGAAGCAGGGTTATTGTCATCACAATATTGAAAAGATTTGTCTTTGTACTGATTTTCCTATTTTCCTTAGGAGAGATGGGATAAAATTTTGGTGAAAAATTGAAGCCCAGCAGCAGCAGCTTAAATACCCACGTATTGCTAGCACAAAATCTGGGCAATTTGCTTTCCTCTTCCTGCTAGCTTGTATCCTGCTGCCTTTTGAAATGGAAGCTCTTGTGACCCTCTAACCCTCTTGTTACTCAGAATAAAACTCTTTTAATTGTGTTTTGGAGGAGCATGCGAGGAGCTCCCACACTACTAATCAGCTTTGCTGGTTTGGGTCTGTATCTCCAGGACTCATGTTGGCAGAATAACTTGATATTATTGCTGCTCTGCATCACTGATTTAATGCTGAAGAACTTTAAAGGTGCAGGTCCCCATTTCTATCTGTGTGTTCCTACAGAGTGAGAGCAGCTCCTGGCAGTAGCTGGCACCTTGCAGGAGGACTCGGGTGCTCTGCTGCTCTCTGGGTGCTGAAAGGGTGACTGCCTGCTGGGCAGGGCTTGTTGTGGGCACAGCATTAGCCCTGAGACAGTTTTTGGAAGAGACCCTAGCTGTTCGTTTGCAATGTATCATGTGGAAATGCAGGTCAGCTTTAGTGCCTGGCACCTCTTCACACAATTAAAAACAAAAAATCCCAGAACTCTTCTAGCTAGAGTCTGTGTTTTGCCCTGGCCAGAAGCAGGTCTGGATGGACTTAAATCAGACCTGTCTTAAGCTGAGATCATCTGCAGCTTTGGTTTGAAGGATGGAACTGCTGCCTTCCAGTGCTAGGACTTCAGCACTGGATAGTACTGAAAAATACTCCTTTATATTAGGAAGGTGGAAGTTTGTCAATATAAAATCCTGCCCTGGGCAGACCCTCACCCAGTTTTGCACTGTTCCTAACATCATTTGCCTTCTACCCTCCTCAGAAAACACAAACACTGCTTTAGCTTTTCCCATGTCAGTGTAACTGTGTTAGCCTGAGGTTTGCCCCAGCTGCAGCCCGTTGTACACAGAGCTCTGCTAATGTGCCTCTGTCTGGCCTTCAGCATTCCAGAAGTAGGAAGGCCACTTAACCCGAGTCCTAGCTCTGTGATCCTGTTTGATCAGGAACAGTGATGCAGGAACTACCCTTGGACAATGACCCTGCTGAGAACACTCCCAATTGCCCTGTAATAAACCTGCTGTCCTCCCTGAAAGCCACGATGAGGATAGAGAGAGTAACAGTGATTGAAAGGTCAACAAGTGTGAGCACTGACAGAATGAAAGAAACAAATTCTAATGCTGAGGCCATGATACTGACAGTGCCCTGTGTTAAATCCTGGCATGGTTGGAGCCCAGGTGTGCCAGCATGAGTGCCACCCTGTCCTGGTCCCACAGCAGAGGATGCAGGATCTCAGCATCCCTTTATCCCCTCTGTGCCTGAGTGCTCACAGGCTTAACTTCAGTGCTGGAGATCCTGGACAGAGGTCAGAATTCACCAAGTGTCACAGTGCTAGGCTCCGTGTGTGAGAAGGAGCGCTGGGCTGATGACTCTTCAGCCTCCACATCTGGGCCAAACACACCTGGGGCAGATCCTGTCAGTACCGGTGGGATGTGAACACCCGGCTATGCTGGGCTTCAGTCACAATTTGTCTCTTAATAAGATGCAAGGAGAAACTTTTCAGTGTGTTCTCAATAAGGTAGGAAAATGGAAACATAAAATAACTGGTATGTTCTGTCATCTTGTCCATTTGTTCCAAAAGGGACGGTCCTGGCTGGCCCTGGGCCTCACCCCACTGACACAAAGCTGGGAGAAGCTAGGCAAGAAGCCAGTTGTGCAACTCCTGTTTGATTTGTTTTAATGAAACCTTTTATTTGCTGGGGTGAAAATAAACTTTATGGAGCTTTTGTCATCCTACAATTCTGCCGACCCTATGCTCTTTTGTGCGTTTGCCTTTTGGATTTGAGACCGTTCAAATTCTGATACTTTGAGTTCTGGGGCTATTTTTTTTTTCTGATGTAAACCAATAAAGCCATGTGTTCATGCAATAGTCACATGTTTTCTGTAGTTTTAATACCTGAAATCTGAACAAAAACTGCTGGTACTGAGCTGCTGGTTCAGTGTCCCAAGGAAACAGCCTACATGGACTATGAAGGATTTAATTAATGCCATAACCTTTGGGTGTTTTTATTATTATAGTCTTTTACACAGACAGATCACTTAAAAGCTTGATCTGTTTTATCACTGCAAAGCATGCACGAGATACTGTTGTACACATCATCATCTCTAAATGTGAAGTGTTTGCACAAAGAGTTTCAGACAACCTGCTGTGCAGACTGCAGTTTGGGAAGTTTCATGGGGAAAGAATTCCTGCAGAGAAAAGGTCACAGTGATCAGAGATCCCTCCCAGCAGGAGCTGGGGAAACCTGTGCAAGGCTGGGTCAGGTAGAGCTTGGACCTGGGGCAGCAGCAGCCCCTTTCAGCTAGAAGGGAGCACATCCACACTTTCGTTTTCACATGCAGAGATTGATTTTCTCTTGTACATGAATATCCACATCTGGGTGATTATAACAGAGAAATGAGATCCCGTGTCCTTACGACAAAATGATAACCCAGGATGGGATTTCCTGACCATGGCTGAAGCCATGTTTGGGTGGCATTGTTCTTAAGACGTCTTTTCTGATTCATTTTCTTTCCAGGGTGTCCTGCAGACCTTGCTGACACCTGCTGAAACATGGCATCCACAGATAACTCACTGTTCTTTCTCAGACACTCACCCCCCACAAGTAGATCTCTTTGGGGCAGGATAGAAGAAACTATGTTCTGAAGTCACAGAATCACAGACTGGGTTAAGTTGGAAGGGGCATTTAAAGAGGACCTGGGCAGGGACACCTTCCACTACCCCAGGCTGCTCCAAGCCCTGCTCAGCCTGGCCTCGGCCACTGCCAGAGATCCAGGGGCAGCCACAGCTGCTCTGGGCACCTGTGCCAAGGCCTGACCACATTCATCACCACCTCACTTGGTCTGCTCAAGAACTGCAGAATTACTCTGGTAATACTGGATATTTTTCTGTCAGATGCAACTGAAGGAGGAGCGGCTCTCAGGGAATTGTGACCACATGGTGAGAAAACCCTTCAGGTCAGTTGGAATGTGATGTGTCACACACTTTCCACTCTGATGCATGAGTAAGGAAGAATGCAAAGATTGGTGGCAAAGTGTGGTTAGGTGGATCAATAAACCACAGGATGTTTTGGATTCTGGAGCTGTAAGGAACAGTGGGAGGCATTGGAAAGTGTGTATTCACCAGCACCTGGGGACTGCTCCCATGCCCGAATGCAGGTATGAAACTAAGTAGGAAATGGTAGCAGGAAGCCTCAAATTGAATTGGCAATGACACAGAAAAAAGTAGGGAAAAACAGGAAATGGGACCCCAGCACATCCTTAAACTTGCTGTGCAGCAAATGTTTGTCTGTGGAGGCTTTGTCCTTTACTGTGTGGGATGCCCTAAAGCATGACATTCTTTCCCACTTGCTGTGTTCCTAGATTGTTGATGTTCTAATTTTGAACAGATGTCTCTAGTAAGTAAATGGTGATTCAGTTTTTCATTGGCCAAGTTCATGTTCCAGCTGTAGACAGGAGGACACACATTGGTTCCTGTGAAGGCATCACAGAGCTCAGTCTGTGACTCATGGCAGACGGTGGCCAATGCTCAGGGTCAATAACTGTAGCAATTGTATTCCCTGAAAGTTACCAGCCATTCCAAGGAGGGAAAACCATGCTGGGGTGGTGCTGGGGTGGTCTTTGGCTTTGTGAGACGTCACTGATTCCAAAGAGCATTCACACCTGCCAGCCTTTGCTACTGCTGTCAATGCTCAGGGGATCAGGTAAGAGTCCAAAAGAGAGGATCTGGAATGTTGTGACTTTTTCTGTAAGTTTAAGAGAAGATAATTAGAGTTGCTGCTCCTGCATTCAGCTGGATTCAGAACCATGTTGATGCAGCTGCAAAAGGCCCAGAGCTGTTGGAGTGTGGCCTGTGATGTGGTTGACTCAGCAGCTGAACTGAGGAATTTTATCTCTAAGAGCTCTTTACTGAAACCAAAAAACACCAGAACAAAAATCTCCCTGCACTTTTAAGTAGAGTCCTGGTTAAACTGCTCAGTAGTTTGTGAATTGAGGTGCTTGTACTAACTGGGCGTTGGACAGAGGCTGATTGAGTTCATATCTCGTGGCTGGAAATCATGAACACTGAAAGCTTAATTCACCATGCCTTTATCACATCACCCCCTGTTTCAGGAATCATGGTCTTTGTTCAGGCCAGAATCAAATTCATGTCTGAATGGAGAGTGTTTCCATGGCCTGGGATGGGGATGCTTCTCTCCAGGCCAAGGTGTGAAGGACCTGGGCCCTGGCACCATGAGCTGAGAGGCTCTGCCTGGGGCAAGAGCAGGGACAGTCACTGACACGGTGTCTGACACTGGGCTGGGCTGGGGAGAGCTCCTGGTCACTTGTCCTCTGATGCAGCCCTCTGGTCGCCCGGGTCACAGGATTCTTGTTCTCTGCCTCAGCAAAGCACCTCTGGTGTTAAGTTTTCACCTCCTTTGCTAAATTAATTTTCTATGAACTAAAAAGAGACAGAAAGGTTTTATTTGTGTATGTTTTGGTGGGGTTTTAAAATTTTTTTGATCCATTTTTCCTTGCTACTCGGTCTTTCAAATTAGGAAATTCACAGTCATTTTCCCTAGTGCTTTTCATACCCACTTACTTTGTTGACTATTTTGTTTATTGGATTTGTTATTTCAAATGTGTTTCCTTATGGCTCTCTCCTTAATTTTATCTTCTTTATCAGGGCTGCATGAAGGTAAGCTGAGTCCCAAAGCTATTCTATCCTAAATTTTGGTATTTTATATATATAAAACTTCAGGGTTGATGGCACCTATACCTGGGATTATTTATGGGTTTTCATAAAAAAGAAAGAGGAAAATACAGAATTGCATGGCTCCTCTTTTCCTTCCCCACTTCCCAACCCCCTCCCCACAGAGGAGTTTAATGTTAAATGATAAATGTGGAAATTAGAGACCGTCGAGAAAATCCAATTTGGTGAGGAGTTTTAAAAATCCCATAATAAACGCCAAGTGAAATGTATGATTTAATGCGGGGCGCCAATGGCTGCTATTATGTGCTATTAGCAAATCGGGGCTGAGAGTGAATCTTTATCACGGCCGGGCGGGGCCGCCCCTGCCGCCGCTATTGATTTGTAGCCGCTTGTCATAATGACACGGGGAAGCAATGAATGGAAGATGTGCTTTTGATAGGATTGAAGGGCTGCAAAGGGGGGAGAAAAAATTCAGCAAGTTTTCTATCTCTCCTGCCTGATTAGATTTTTTTCTTCTTTTAAGAGCTTTCACATTCCAATAAAAATGCTAAATCAGCTCTGAAGCAGAATTGTTAGGGAGTAAATAGCCAGTCACATTTAAAGGAGGAAAAGATCTGACTTTACAGCTCTGGCTTCACAGCAGCCGATGAGTCTAAAGAATATTTCTGGCTCCACAGAAATTGCAGTAGTGGGCGGTGTGAGGGTGGCTGGGGCCTGGTCAGAGGACTGCAGGCAGTAGGCATCAATATCTGTGGGATGCAGTTTGTCAGGATGCCAGGAATTAAATCCCCAGTTCTGTGTGTTTAAGGAGAGGAGGGTGTGTTTCGTGACCTCTGAAAGAAAAGTGACTGCAATGAAAAAAAGCTATAAGCCTTTGCCTTATAGGAACAAATAATAAAGGTCTCCTCTGCATCTGGAAAGAAGATTTTTGTCACTGTAATCACAGGTGTTCCTTGTCAGAAACCCGACGCAACCCCTGTGCTGTTTGGGGAAAGCAGTGTGACTGTGCTGGGGCTTTCCTGCCAGTCACTCTGGGGAGCCAAGAGCAGGCTGCTGCCCAGCCACGGCTCTGCTGCACACAGGCAATGAGACAAAAGCCAGGCGTGCTCAGCAGTGGATCTGAGGGTGGGTCAGTGTGTGCCTTTGCCTTCCTGATTAGTATATCCACGTGCTTTTAACTTCCTGTCTTCCAAACATTTTGCCTGCCCCGGAAGGTGGAATTTGCCTACACCCCAAGGAGCAGAGCTCCACTCTGAGCTCTTTGCATCAAAGTCTGCACATCTTCTCTCATTACTACTATGATTATTATTGTTCTTGTTATTATTATTATTACTCTGGTTGGCCAGGCTGAAGAGCTGTGGGCTGAGCAAAGTTTGGAACTCTGATATTTGGGTTCTCCCTTTTGGCCTGACCAGCCTCAGCTGCTCTTACTCACAGAAACCCTCAAAGAGCAGCTGAGAGAATGTGGTTTCCAGGGCTCACTCTCAGAGTATGAAATAGCAGATTAGAAATCAATGCAAAGAGTCCAAGTGCTCACTTCATCACTCAGGAGAAAGAAAT
The DNA here is from genome assembly GCF_000277835.1 of Geospiza fortis. Classification (NCBI taxonomy): domain Eukaryota; kingdom Metazoa; phylum Chordata; class Aves; order Passeriformes; family Thraupidae; genus Geospiza; species Geospiza fortis. The sequence goes on from NW_005054373.1 coordinate 3,420,179, forward strand.
ACAGTTCTCCTGGTCTGAGCTGTGTGCTCATTAAAATCACATCCTTTAGAACACCCTTTGAATTAAACAGTGCTCAGTGGAGATGGGTGGATCTCATGCCAGAGGCAGGCTGGTGGCATGTCTGACATGGAGAGCACCTCAGCACCCACTGCCCTGGCTGGGCTCTCCAGGTGTGCAGCTCGTGCCCTGCTGCAGGTGGCTGCACATCTGCTGCAGAAATTCGGTGCAAACCCTTGAGGTGTCAGATGCTGCTTTTTGTGGCACATAAAACAGAGAAGATTAGCACCTGACCTGTTCCTTCTCAAGAGCACTGACTATGAATCACACAGGGTTGGGCACTTTAGAAACCCATCTCACCCCTCAAGCCATTCCAGCACTCATACAAACAGAATGGATTATTCCTACAGGAATGAATGAACAGTGAACCAGTGGGAACCTTTTGCTAGGGGAAAGTGCTATTTTGGGCCAGTCTTGTGTGGTGTTTGATCAGAAGCTAACAACTTGATTCTCTACATTTATTTATGAAGGTAAATGTAGGGTGGGAATCAGCTTTGGGAGGCTTTTGGTGCTAATGTGATATTGCTTCTAGAATGGCTGCTCATACTTCTGAACAGATGAGTCAGCAAAAGTACAGCTCTAGTCTGTCCTGTCTTTTGGGCCCTAGGTACAAATTTTATGATAACAGCAGAGGAGGCTGATATAACAGCTTTCAAATGTGAAGGTGCTGCTGCCAAGGGAAAAGGAATGGTTTGTTTCCTGTGTTTAAGACTTACTGGCTCAAAGAGCCACTAAGTTAGATCAGCAGCCTGGAACCTCAAGTCTGTGGGCTGCCTGGGTGCTTCTGAAAGCAGTCTGGTCAATCTGTCTGTTCATGCTGTATCCCCTGTTTTCTGGGAGCTCGGAGACAGGAAAAGGCCAACCTCGGTCCCTCCTGCTCCTGCTCATGTCAGGGCTGGGACCTGGGCAGGTTCCTGCCAGCCCAAACCGTGCTCAGTCTGTCATCTGCGTGTTTCGCCCCAGGTGCAGGGGGATGTGTGGCCCATGGCACAGGATGCAAATTCTGTCAATGTCTGATCACTCTTTAGATCCCTGTATGGTGAGACACAAGCAATCATGTTCTTTTGCTTAGTGTTTCATGAATAAACCTGGACATAAAAAACCCTAAACCCCCAGTGACAAGGATAAACAATGGAATGGCAAACAGCAACATAACTTTGGTAAGATGCTGTCAGGACAGCAAAGCTGTGGAATTCCTGTGGAATTGTTTTCCTCCTGCCCCTCTTTCTTATGATTTTCCTTGGTTGAAAAGGGAGGAGGAGAGAGCAGATTCTAACAGTTACAGGTGATCCATCTCCACAGGCTCCTAAAAGCACATTGATCATTTTCAATTTGGAAGCTTTTCTGTAATAAAACTGTTTTGTTGTAGCAGACAAGTTTGGGGGTGTTTATTGTGTTACTGCCTGTTGGAAGACCTGCAAAACCCTTTTCTAGCATGCTGAGGATCCACGGCTCTGTCATCCAAGGATCCCCTTGCATGTGCACTGCCCAGCTCTGGCTCCACGAACAGCTGCCCAGCTGCCCCTGCCCAGAGTGTTCAGAGACATCAGCAGATAGGAGTGCTCTGAAAGAACAGGAATAGAGGAAAAAAGAGATTGGGATAAATCAGGTGGTGACTTAATCATTATCTTTTAACAAGATGCAGAAATATTCCTCTGCAGGCAGTCATGAGGCAGTAGGTCCACTGCCAAATGTCCCTTCTAATTCTCTCATTTAAAAAGTAAACATGACTCTCTGACATGCTATAGCACAAGTGCCTCTGCAGCGACGCCGTGCAAGGACTGACCAGGGAAGGAGTTCTGGGTTCCTCAGGTTATCTCATTTCTGTCCTCACAATGCAAATGTTCAAATATTACTGGTCTTTGCTGCAGACCCCTTCCTTAGAAATCAGGGGTGGAGTTTCTGGAGCTGTTTAAACCTAAATAACTGACCATGCTAAAAGGGAGTGTTCCAGTGTTCCTCTCAGCTTTGAAATTTGTTCCTGCACCTCCCTTGTGCTGGAATCAGAGCCAGAGCAGAGGCAGGCTGGGTGCTGATGTGGGGTAGCATCCCATGGGAGGTGAGAGGACATCCTCCTCCTCCTCCTCCTCCTCCTCCTCCTCCTTGGAAGTTCTCCAGCCTGTTAGGTCAAACACACAGTAAGGCACTGCATGGCAACTTTGCAGGGTGCTCTGCTCTGGCATGCAGGGTGGCAGGGTGGGTTCTGAGCTCTTTTTGGCTCTGAAGGCTTGAGTGCTGCAGCTGCCAGGCGGTGTGACAGCCACACTGTCACACTGTCCCTGTGGGACACCTGCC
>NW_005054373.1:3422600-3426666 GCF_000277835.1 Geospiza fortis
ATGATAAATATTCCTTAAAGAAGACCATTAGGTAAAATAAACCCATCTTAATATACATGGGGAGCATCTATAACAAAATATGCAATACACACATGTATATTTACTGTATTTAAACCCTGCATTTGTGAGATGGACTAACCCAAACCCTAGCACTGCCTTTGTCTGAGGTATGCTCAGAACTGCTCAGTGGGGACAATGCGCTTGGGATAATCTGTACTTGCTGAATTATGTTCCTGTTCTGAGTTAGGTGTGCAAGACACAGGACACAAAACACCAGTTCTCCTCAGAATGTGACCTAGCTGGTCTGTGTGGCCTTTGAAATGTGCACTTCAGGCTGCTGGAGATGAGTCTGTCATGGCAGCATAAAGCAGAGTTTTGGCTTTCAGAGGCACACTGTCCCCCCACAGCCCTGGGGCAGCTCTGGCCTGCATCACTCCCACCCTGGAACAGCTGCTCTCTAAGCCCGAATCGCTCATTCTCCATCCACAAAGTTCTGGCTCCAGCCATGGACAACAAACAGGCTCTGCACACATGTGTGGGTAGGGAAGATGTGCTTGGGAAGCTTGCTATGGCTCAGATGTGACCCCTGGAATGCCTGAGAGGACAACTGAGAGGACCCCCTGAGTCAGTTCCCTTGGTGCTGACTGAAATCACGGGGCTCACACTGAGCTGTGTGTCACAGCTTGTCATTCCCTTTCTCCTGGGGTTTCCCGGCCTGAGGGATGCACGTTAGCTGCCTGACTAATGCCTGAATCTCACCATACAGAGATCTGCAAAATGCTCACAGGGCAACAGCAAGCACACCTGTAAACAGCACACCTCTTTATCAATCAGCTGTGAGTCTGATGCTTGCTTGGGCACAAGGTATTCAATCCATACTCATACTGGAACTCCTCACCTCCATCCTGCAGGTCAAAATGCTAGGAATATGCCAGTAAAATGTGCTGATAATTCTCATCCTGTAGCATTCTCTCTGAGCAGTCTGTCTCTTCCTTGTTCTCCGTGTCCTCACAAAGAAGGAAAGGGTTGGGGCGCTGCTGACTTTGCAGCAGCTCAAGCAGGTGCCAACCAGGCCTTGAGTGGGATGGGACTGGGAGGAGAGAGTACAAAGGATGTGTTAGAAACGTGTCCATCCTGGTCCCAAAGGAGGGTGGGCTCCTGCATCCACACAGGGAGCAGGGAGAGCCACAGCTGTGTCCAAAGTGGCTCCAGGAATGAGGCTGGCTAAGGTGTCAACATTAGAAATGGATGGTAATGTTGAACTGGCCCTGTGATAGACAAGGAAGAAGGAACTTCAAGTTTTAGCAGCACAAAAACCCACAAAACACCTAGGTGGAAGGGAGGGAGTTGGTTGTGAAGAGGGACATCAGGAGGTGTGAGTGCAGGAGGGTGCCTGGAGATGAGGGAAAACACTGAAGGAGCAAAGGACCACAGGGTAAACAGTAACCTGAAATACGTGTCAAATGTGGGCCCAGTGAGCTGTGCCATGAACTGATGTGTCCTGATGGGCCTGAGGGGTTGAGCCGAAAGGAGATGGGCACAGCACCACAATCTCAACAGCAGAGATGGGGGCACGCCAGGAGCTGGGCTGTGTGTCCTGCAGAGAGCTCATCCCTGCAGTGGAGGCCACTGGAAAGCCCCAGTGTGCTCCATGACTTCGGGATTGTAGGGAAGGAGAGGGATAGAATAATATCTGGTAAAATCACTGGGGGATAGAAACCTATTTGAGGGTGCAAAATGTTGTGGTGTGCTGGTGTGGGGAGAGGTGAGAGCTGGGCTGGAGGAAGGGAGAACAGGGAGGGAGGAACAGTGAAGCTCAGTGGCTGCTGTCCTGGTTTGGGATCGTGCTTAGGGATCCTCACAGGGCTCAGTCAGTGCTGGAGCTCGTGCTGACAGCAGCAGCTCCAGCAGCACAGAAACAGCAGAATTTGGTTCTGATGCTCTCTGGGAGGTGCCACACTTTCCTGTAGAAACCCCTGAAGCTAACAGGCTCTGGGCTCGAGAAAGAGAAACCACTCAAGCAATCCATCTGGAACTAATGGGGTTTATGCCTTTGATAGGGCTGGGTTTTTTCATACACCTTCTGTAGCCTTTGAGTCTGCTGAGACCTGAACCTTGCTATAATCATCTCCACACAGGACAACAAAGGTTGCTATTTAACCCAAAATTTAGTCTGATATACCCTCCCTGGCAAATAAGCTTGAATAATTACTGCAAATTATTTAAAAAAAATCTGTCTTAATTACATCTCAGAGGATGAAAATTTCCCACCTTGTCTGAGCGCAGAAAGAGCAGCTGGCAAATGGAGGTTTCTCTCTGTCTGCTAAATGGAATCTGTTTTCACCAACCCCAGACAGTTCTTAGCCTGCCTATTCTTCTGTTAATTAGCGCTGGCACCTCATGAGGACTTACCTGAGGCAGGAAGGAGGCAGCAGCCATGCTCCTTCCCCATCTCTGGCAGACCTGGCTGCTGTGGGTCAGCTCTGGCTGCTGCCTCGGGAGGAACGGGACCAGTGGGGACTGGTGTTTCAGGTGGGTCTGAGCCCTCTTGGCTTGCAAAGACACTGAATTCCAAACAGGCATGAATGCCTGAACCCCTTGGGAGTTTTATCCACCTCACCAGGCTTGAAATTGTGGGGACAGCTATTAGGAATCTGCCTGAACGTGACCAAAGCCATTAGTCCACCCTATATTAAAAATCCCTTCTGGGCCTGGGCTTGACTGCACAAAAATATAAAGTAGTCTGGAGAGTCTTTCATCTCCCCTACTAACAGAACAGCAACCTCCTCACGACTGCTGTGACAGATGCCTGTTGGAAAATGAAACCTGTCTGTTTCATGCAGGAAAAAATGCCCATTGCTACCATCAGCTGCCGTTTTCCCCAGTGCTGCCAACAAAAAGGTATTCCTGTCCTTGGGGTTGGCCACCACCCATCTGTTCCTCTTGCACAGTCCCTGAAAATCTTAGTTGTTCCTTGCCAATGTGCTGTGTCTGTGATGGAGAGAGCTCTGCTCTCCAAACTTGAGTCTGGATGCTCCACAGGACTGCTGGGGACAGGGAGGTGGGAGCTTGGGGAGGGGAGGCAAGGGCTTTGCTGGGAGGGGGCCTTAATCTGAATCAAAAACTTTATTTTTGTGGTAAATGGAAGATTAGCTTCAATAAAAGCTAAAGAGGGAAGCACCTTGAACTGTCTGAAAATTCCTGAACTTCCTATTAATAGATCTGTGTTTAGAATAACTTGAAAAATTGAATTTCTCCAAGCACTGAATCATGTGCATTCCCATTAGTGCTTGGCTGTCTGCAGTCTCACAGCCCCATCTGAGTCCATCCCTCCTGTGCTGGCTCTGGGGTCAGGGTGCAGCCAGAACCTTCATGGGCTCTGTAGCATCTCAGCTGTGGAGATTCATCACTGGCCTGGCGATTTTATAAAACATTTGTGTTCTCCATACTTTATTAGTCCCTGACAGACTCAATGTTTATAACATACTTCTCAGCAAGCTGTTTGCAACTCATTGCCCTGCTTGCTTTATAGTCCATAAATATTTAATTCTTTAATAAACTGCTTATATGTAATATCAAATGACTGATGTACTTCTCTCCCCTCTTCAGCAGTGCTACTATTTGCAAAACAATTCTTTTGGTGTTTTGAATAGCAATATATTCTATACATGCTTGAATTTCCTTTTCCTAACTAGCAATTTCTTCAGGGTATTTGGAGAATTGACAAACAACACAATGGCTCCTGCAGAGCTCTGGGAGCTGCCCTTTCCTAAAGTCTCCATGGGGAGACTTCCAAATGGTCAATTGACCATTCCAAATGGCTGCAATCTGTGTGTCCTGGACCCTGGGGGTGATATTTCTGGTAGTATTTCCCAGCTGTGCATGTCAGGCAGTGGCAGGAACCCCTTGAGCACGTTGGGCAGAGCAGGGTGTCCTGGGTCAGCATCCTGCCTCTCCTGCGCTGCACCCCCACTCCTTCTGCCTCTCCCACCGTGCTCCATGCTCATTTTCCCAGCACAGAGCACAGTCTCCTTCCTGCTCCCCTTTGCTGTCACTTGTGGAAAGA
>NW_005054373.1:3426694-3432922 GCF_000277835.1 Geospiza fortis
GCTCGGACCGGGTGTGGTCCTACGCTTCGTTCCGTCCTCCCTGGGGTTTCTCTACCCGAGGAGCAGGCAGCAGGCTGCTGGACTCCCCTGCCCAGTCCCCAGCCTTTGGGCTCCTCTTGGAGTGCAGGATCCTGTCTGACAGGCAACGGGAGCAGGAACCTTGAGGACTGCAGGAGAAGTGTCAGCCAAGAGAGGCCATGGCTAGAGCCATGGATCTGCCCTGCAGCCTGCTCCATGTCTGGGTCAAAAACCCCTCTGAGGCTGTCAGCCAGCCATTGTCAGGGTGAGGGGCTGCCCCTGGCTACACCAGGATCCATGGACAGACAGGACAGGCCTGTGGAGCTGGCAGGGAGGGCTGTCCATCAGCATGGACACAGAAGGGATGGTGGCAGTGCACCACCAAGTTTGTGCCTCCCAGCCTGTCTGTGAGTCCTTGTCTTACCCTGCATCTTGGGGCAGGTTTCTGCTCAGACTTTGCCCTTTAGCCTCTTCCCTAAGGCTCATGGCATGCCAAGGCCCCATTAAGGACTGGGCACCCTGCCCTGCAAACACCAGGTGGGGAAGGGCTCAGCTCCTGGAATGATGACAAGGGCGTGGTGGGGGCATGGCTTTTCTGTTGGTTTCAGTTGTTCCATATTCCCAGGCTCTGTTTGGTCTGGACACCCTGGTACGGAGCTGCTTTCAGGCTGGAGACCAGAAAGATGGGGCAGAGCCAGGTGGCACCATTGGGGCTGGCAGTGTCACACCAGCAGTGTCACAGGGCTGGGGGCAGGAAGCACTGGCTGGGCAGTGCATGGGGTAGAATAGATTTTCATTGAGGACCCTTCCAACCCAAACCATGCCATGATGTGATTCTATGATCTGCTGAGATCATGGCTGCTCTGCTCCTCACAGACAGCTTTGGGCTGCTCACTTGGATCTGGGCTGGTTTGACTGCACATTCCTTCTCACCAGGGTGGCAACAAGCATTAGCCAAGCCCTGAGAGGCTGCGTGGGCATGGGCAGGACATTCACACACAGCTGCTGACCCAGGCTGCCACTGGGTTATCCTTGATGTGCAGAACGTTTGCAGGTAGTTTGTAGTGGCAAGCCCAGGTTTGGAAGTGCTGCCCAGAGGCCGTCCCAGTGTCCTGGTTTTGATCAGACCTGGCAGCTTGTTGCCTTTTCTCAGTCTCCTGGGCACCCTTGCAGAAGAGGGAGTGCAGAAGGGACACATCTGTTGAGATGTGGGAAGGAATGGAGAGGGGTGACAGCTGGATGGGGCTGTGGTCAGGAGCCTGAACAGCGTGGGGCAGCAGCTGCTGTCTGCACCCTCTGCACTTTGGTCCCTGGGCACAGACTGGAGTGTAACCCTCCTGTCTGGGGTCCTTTGAGGCTGGCCTGCCTCAGGCCTGCTGGTTACTGTGTGCCTGGGGCTCACAGCCTCCTCCGGGCTCCCTCACACCCCTGCTCTGCCTGTGACAAGGGGCACACCGTAAGAGACAGGGGGGGCACCCTGCTCTGACCCCCAAGGCACTGCTCAGGAGCCTTTCTGGAGCCACAGGCATGGTCTGTGCATGCCCAGAGCACGGGGCAGAGGAGGATTCTCTCACAGTGGGTCCCATCTGCAGCTTTTTGAGTGGAGAGGAAAACAGTACTCTCTCCCTGGGACCACATCTTTCTGCAGCTCAAGTCCTGCCCAGCACCAAGGGTGTGAGGAGGCTGTAGAGCTGACCAGGATCAGTGCAGGGCAAACATGAGGCACAGATCCCTGAGCTGATGTCACACAGCTGCTGTTGACTGCTGGCTCACTCTGCCTCTCTTTGTTCCCTCCTTGCTGATGGTGATGGGTGCAGGTCCCAGTCCAGAAAAGCAGCTGAACAGAGCAGCCGAGGGCTCCTGTTCCCCACACGTGTTTGTTCTCATTGCATCCAGGTACCATTCATCACTCTAGGAAAATGGTGAGGGTGGATCTGACCAGCTCTGGACTCCCTGTCCCCAGCAGGCTTCCTGGTGGCACAGTGGCCAGAGCTGCTCTGCCCCAAGACCCCGTGTCCCACTGACCTGTGGTGGGGACCCCACAGCCACTGTGCCAGCGCTCTGGCCCCTGGGAAGCGTGTGCCAGCCTGGCATCAGTGACCTGTTGTCACTCCATCGTTGAGCTGTCATCAGGCCCCTCCTTTGTCACTGGGCTGCAGCACTCAGCTTCTCAGCTTCTCCCTCTGGTTCCTTGTCTCCTGTCCCCCTTCCACAGCACACTCCTTGGTGTTTCTGAGTAGCTAGGAATCATCCAGGCAGCTCCCAGCACTCCAGGTCTCCAGCAGCGAGCATGCCAGGTGCCCTGGCTGAGGATGAGTGATGATAAATAAGCAAATCACATGGTGGGCTGAACGATTTCCCCAAATGAGCCTGTTTGTCCCAGGCACAGTGCAAAACCCTCTTCTCCTTGGCGATAACCTTTCTGTGTGCTCACATTATGCATGTATTCATGTGACTTCCTCTGCCTCACTGCCACCTCTTGATTTGAATAAAAATAATTTATGTGGACATTCCTTCAGTCAGGATTTCCCCCCCAATAATATTTCGTTGATGCTCTGAACCCAAATGGGGTCGTTATGTTTTTGCATATCATTAGGGCTTTATGAAGAACAACAGCGACATCTGCATGTGCCGCAGTGCCACAGAGATGGGGAAAATACAGAAAACAAACCCCAAACGAGCTCCAAGCTCATCTGGCTCTGTCTTTCCTCAGTGCCTTTGCCTCTATCACGGACACAAGTAATTGTACAGTGTAATCACATCACAGCTCATCTGAATATTCATAACCGACACAAAGACTTGGAGGAGAAGTGGGGAGGAAAAGGAAGGTAATTTAAATATAAAACAGCATTTCATTTGGAAACAAAGTTCCCCGTCCAGCTCAAGAGATTGTCTTGGTACTGATTCTGTCTGTCCATCTCCCATACAGCAGCGTGGGCAGCCACAGCCCCCGCTGGGCAGAGAGAAAATAAAGCACAACAACAAACAGCGGCAGGACTGCCCCCAGCCAAAGCATGTTTGAAGAGTCACCAACGGTGGCTAACCAGCTGCTGGTCTCCAGGAAAGAAACAGTCTATTGAGGGAGCCTTATAAAGACCCCAATTAATATGTTGTGCATGTATAAGATCTACAAAGAGCCCACTGTATTCCTCCCCCCGCAGCCACCACCTCCTCTTCCTGATCAATGCCAGTGGAGAAGGATCTGTGCTACCAAATAATTGATTAATCACTTCAGTGGTGAAAACGCCCCTCTCCAAAATAGAGAAGAAAAACAAATACAAAAAGAGGCAACAGTTTGCTAATTAGCGTGTAAATTACCGCTGGTTCCATCCTGCTTTGTGCCTTTAAAAAGGAAAAGAAAAGGGAAGAGTAAATATAATCCCCATCTTAATGTATATGCTGTCTTCATTTCTTTTGTATTACTTTGGTATCCTTCACCAGTATGAACACAGCAGTGTGATGTTGAAGCTGTGGCTGGCTCTGCTAGTTCGTTCCCCAAAGAGCTCCTATTTCCATTCCACTGGAGCTTATATTCCTTTAAATGTCTAGCGCGGCATCATTTCCCCCTTTCTAATACATCACTCTGCTGGAATTAGAAGAATCCAAGGTTATATCCAACTTCAAAGGTTTCCAAGTCATCATGATTTTAGCAAAAGTAGAAGACAGATCATGGAACAAGTCCCTGGCTTTTGAAGATAGGCATCACAGGGACCTTCCTCCCTCTGTCTCGCTCTCGCACTCTCTCCCCCCAACTTTGTACCTCTCCAGCTCTGAATGTCCCGCGCTAGCGTGGTTTAATGATATGCAAATGAAATATGCATAAAACCATTCTACTGTATGATGATTAAACACTGGAGACATTAGCCGCCGACGCTTCACTGTTTGACTATAATAATCTTCCCCGAGCATCCACTTTGATTGCGGAGTTATGGAAACCCATAGCAGTTGGCAGAGAGGGAGTAAGAGGGAGCGAAGCAAGGAGAGGTGCAGGGATGTATCACCCATCTCTGCATTTATCCCACTCCAGGAGACATTTCCCCTCTTTGTACTGCGTTCCTACTGCTGTCTTTTGTAATCCATCCATGCGGTCGCACCAGGGCAATTAACGGGAAAAAACCCTCTTTTCTCTTAATGTTTCAAAGCTCATTAGCCAAACGATTATTCCTCATTAACAGCGAAAGCTCATTCATTAAAAGAAAAAATATGCCCAAAAGATGCCAGCACTGTTAATCCTGAGCCCTGTAGCTGGGCTGTAGATCCCATGCTAGTATTTTCCATGCAGAAGGGAAGTGCACCAATCCACAAAAAAAAAAAAACACCAGGCAAAAAGAAAACATTTTTGAGTTTTGTAGAATCCGCAAGAGAGGCAATTAATATTCCCATTGTATGACTTTATTTTTTGTCTCTCCCTTTTGTCTCCAGTGCCCTTCCCTGGCTCAGCGCCCAGTGCCAACAGAACACCTTGCAGGATCCTCAGCAGCGCAGACAACGTAAGTAGCCAGCTGTCCCCTGATGCCCTTGTCCAGAAGCCCGCGCACCCTGCGGACCCCGTGGAGCGCCCACACGCCTCCTTCCCTCGCTCGCCCTCCGAGTGCCACCTGGGCTTCACAAGTAGCACCTTCCAAATCTCTCTGTCTTCAAGTTTGTGCATGTCTGTGTGGCATCCCTCCTCCTCCTTCACTCCCATAGTGGATCTCGTGAAGGGCTTCAGATCGGCCCCATTCATCTCCCTGGTGATAGCAGTGAATGTAGATAAATCTCTGCTGCCTGCTTGCTGCTCCAGTATGATTTTTATTTTGTCTTCCGTGTACACCTAGGTCAAAAAGTGGGATGTATAGTGACGGTGGGTGAGTGTGTGTGTGTGTGTGTGTGTGTGTCTCGTCCTCAGTCCCTGTCGTTCTCTCGCACTGAGGCACACAAGCACACATCTCCCTGCGTGTGTTACACGCGTGCACACACATAAACACCCGCACACGGACGCGCGCGTGTGTGCACAGAGCACACAGACATCTCCTCACCCCACTGACACAGCTCCTGTGCACCGACCCCAGGCGGTGTGTGCTGTGTGTCTGTGTGTCTGTACGCACTGTTCCGTGTGCGTGTGCATACACAGGCATCTCGCTACACCGTCAAACATTCTCTCTCCTCCCAGCAGAGGCTGTGTGCAGGCTGATCCTGCCCTGTGAGAGCGGTATTCCTTCCTCCCTTCCTTCCCTCGGCTCTTCGGAGACCTTCGCGTTCCCTCCTCGGGGTCCCTCCTGAGCTGCAGATTTGGCACCTTTCCCTGAGGTTGTCCAAATGGCAAATGGCATCGGCCGGAGTTCACATTCTTGCAGCTTCTCTGGGCATTTCTCCCTCCATGTCGACTACTCCCTTTTGTTTGTTGTTGACTGGGCTGGGTGTGGTTGGGGTTTTTTTGGCATTAATTGTAAACGAACCTGAATGGCAAAACACGCCAACAGCTTGCGGGGAAAAAAAAGCCAAAAAAAAAAAGCAAGCCCCACACAAACGCCTTCTGCTGCGACAGATGCCCATGTTGCCCCTGGCATGGAGAGCGGGCACAAGGGGTTTGTTGATGAGGTTTTTTCGATTGCTGTGTTTATTGTTCGCATTTCCCTTTTCCATTTATTTTTAAAGACTCCAAGATGCCGGCCTCGGCTTGGAACGGAGCGGTGTCATGGCGGAGACGACGGCCTTTGTCTCGCAGGGTGTGAAAGCATCCGTTGTGCTGGCTCCACTGCGGCAGAATGATGTCTAAAGGGGGGAAAAGTGCTGGAAGTCCGAGTAGTGCGGCGCTGGCGGGGGAGCCCCATCCCCATGGTGCGCGTCCGAGGAAGGGCTCTCGGCGGAGGAGCCTGGTCTGTAATCCTGGCACTTGCGCCTCCGGTCGCTGCCTGCCGCTTGCTCCTGGGGCTCTGGATAATCTCCCTTGGCTCTACGGCACTGTCTGGCCCGCGCTCAGGGCCCCCGTAACATATACCCGCTGCCGCGATCGCAGGGAGCTGTGGCGTTGCCACTGAATGGATGGCACTGTGCCAACTCCGCTGCCATCCGCCCTTGCAGCTCTTTTCCTCCCTCCTCCCTCCCGCTCTCCCCTCCTCCTCCTCCTCCCGTCGACTTGATGTTAATTAACACACGGGTTAATTGATTTTAAAAGCTGAAGAATTACAATTTAGTTTTCCCACAGGGTCCGGCCGCCTGGCACGCTGC